>NC_136508.1:104799916-104827416 GCF_053919585.1 Euprymna scolopes
TCACATGACTCGCACGCAATCCAATCAGCTGATCTTAACTTCCGGTCAACGTGTCTACACTATAACTCACCTCTTCCTCTCTCTTTCTCTCTCTCTCCTCCTCCTCTCTCTATTCCTTAACAATCGAAGCCTGGCCAGTACCAGATGGGTGACCATTTTGAACTTCCAGGTGCTATTTGTGCTCTCCGCTTATCTCGACATTGTTTCCAGCCGTCCTCGACTTCCACTGGATACAAGCAGTGCAGGGGGAACCATTTGTCTTTTGAAACTGAACGGGGGCATCATTCCAAGTCCTGCTGCAGCTGTTTCTTTGAACCTGAAACCATAAAAAATGGTCAGTCATCTCATAAGATATATAGCAATAACATACTGAATTTTCGAGAGTCTACGATAATCTTAAATGCCTGTATAAAGGCACCTCGTATTGATTCATCTGTTTCTCTTTTTGTCCGCTTTCTCTCGCTTTTAGATCTTCCGCTCGACACCGACTGCATCTCTGTTGATCTGATTTGATTTTCACTACAAAATGACAAGCAAATCACTTTTTTTTATCTGACGAAGTTGATTTGTATACTTTGACTTAAAGGGAAACAAACTTTGAAAAATACATTCAAATCCTTAGATAAATGGACCGATATGACGTCATATCAAATAGTATTATCATGGTGAACTTTCAAATTGAATAAATCGGATTTCGCTGACGGAATGAACTTAAAAGTTTGTTATAAAAAAAAAGTGACATTTTAAATCTGAGTTTATTTTAAAGCCTAAGTCTCTGTCTTTCTGCCTCTCAATCTTTCGTTCTCTTACTCTCTCGTTGCGTCTCTCTCTCTCTCTCTCTCTCTCTCTCTCTATATATATATATATATATATATATATATATATATTTCTCTCATTCTCTCTCTTTCACTTTCTTTTTCTCTTTAATATATATATGTATATATATATATATATATATGTATAAATGACAAAAGTTCATATTGAAAATTTCAACACGTTGACCATCTTATCGTTTATTTCCTTGAGTACGTTTCCATGCACAATTCTTGACAGCACCTGTTTCGTAGCACAAATCCTTCATGTAATCATTCTGCTAATTCTTGAATTTATTTCGTCCTTAACTTATCAGATGAAAAATACTTATATATTTAAAAAGAAAATAAAATCATATGGGCATAGTTAGAAAATGAAAAAATTTGATAGAGAAGTTGCAACTATTTTTCCACTTATCTGTATATGCTCTGTATTTACATCGAGATTCATAAATATATATAAATATATGTTTCTAGCAAAAAAACGCTTATTAAATTATATTTCAGCTTTTATTCATACCAATCATTTTATTTATGAAGCCCGATGTAACTACAGAGCATATATACAAATAAATGACACGAAGTCTATATTCCAAATTTCAATATCTTGTCCGTCTTACCATTTATTTATTTCGGCAGTAAGTATAAGTTCTCTATTTTTCTAATGAGTCATGGTAAAATAGATTCAAAAATGGACATACTGGTTGCATGACTGTTCCTGCGCTACGAAAGATGTGCTCTCAAGAATTAAACATTTTAACATGCTGAAAGTAATAAACGTTAAGATGGACAACATCTTGAAATGCCATTTATATATCTAGTATATCTATAAAAGTGAAAATGTGTGTGAGGATACTTCTCAACCTATGTACTAAACTGATTGTCATCTACAGACATGATATTTGTTATATACGGTATTCAGACATGTGGAGAAATTTTTACTCCGTTTTTATCCGGGGTCAAAATTGAAAAGTTGGTACTTGGGACACATCGGATTTTTATTTGTTTTGCAACTATTTCACGACTGCGCATGTGCGAATCCTTCATATTATGTTAAGAGAAAGTAGTTTTGAAAACACTTTTTAAAGCGTCTGTTAAACTGGCCTAATGGATATCACACTTAACTCACTGTCTTAAGGTTCTGATTTCAACCGTAACTCGAGTATTTTCTTACTTACAAGAATTGAACTATCTAGAAATAATACTCGCATGCAATTGTCACAGTTTCTGCCCGTTTTTGTTAACTGGAATTTTTTAAAGGAAGTTAACGTTACGTTTAATACAAGGTAACGCCACACACATACACACACACACATACACGAATATATATGCTCTACTTTTTATATTGAGCACTCTTGTATAAACCTCGTTATATTTCCCTGGTTACCCTACCTTTGAAAAATATCAACCTAAAATTATATATATATTAGCATGGGTGCCCGGCGTTGCCCAGGTATTTGGAGATGTATGTTGAGCAAAAAATAAACAAAAAAAGTGGTCATTTTTTTAAACTTGATCCCTTAAAATTTATTGTTTGGGGCTCAAAGCATGTTATTAAGTTAGATACATGTCCAATGAACATATATCTAAAATTTCAAGTGTTTCGACCGATAATTGTCGGAGGAGTGTGGTAGAGTTCTCAAAGGTCAAATCGTTAAACTCTGACCCCTTAATCGCCTAATTTCTGGCCGAAAACCAATCACATCGATTTTCCCAAATCTTAGTACCCTGTATATCAAATTTCGAGTCTGTAGACCTAAAATTGACAGAGTTATTGCGTAGGGAAATGTACACACACAGACACATAGATACACAGATACACAGATACACAGACAGACACTTTCACTTTTATATATATACTAGCATTTCGGCCCGGCGTTGCCCGGTGTTGGGAGGTGTATGCTGAGCAAAAAAAAAAAAGAAGAACCGTCAATTTTGTTAACTTTGACCCCTATTATGACCCCTTAACATTTATTGTTTTGGGCTCAACTCAAGTTATTAAGTTAGATCCATGTCTAAGGAACCTATATCTAAAATGTCAAGTGTTTAGACCCAAAATTGTCGGAGGAGTTTGGTAGAATTCTTAAAGGTCAAATCGTTGAACTTTGACCCCTTAACAACGAAATTTCTGGCCGAAACTCTATCACATCGATTTTCCGAAATCTCAGTAGCTTGTATATCAAATTTCGAGTCTGTAGACTAAAAATTGACAGAGTTATTGCGTAGGGAAATGTACACAGACACACACACACAGACACGTTCACTTTTATATATATATATGCTTAATCATATAGTATATATTTTAGTTACATAACAATTTGTTGCTACGTGTCTGCAATGTATTCCGTTAAAATTAACTTAACGTAAAAACGACATGTGGCCGTAGCTAAAAAATTGATCTGACTGGACAAAACTAACATGATTTTTTTTCAGTTCAGCGCATTGGAACCTTTCTCGATCAGCTGAAAAAAAATCGAAAAAACAAATGTCCTTTGTCATTCGCAGTTGTATTTTCTGGTCGCCCACATTGAGAATTAGAGATTTGATAGAGTCTTACTTAAGGGGGCAGTTTGTCAGGAATTTGTTTATGTTGGATTTGAATACATCCAAGTTGTAGTCAGGTGAGAAACAGGCAGACGGAAGAGAGTTCCACAATCGTGCACTTCTGAGAAAGAAGCTCTGCTCATGGAATCTACGTTTGGATTTAGGCACATATAAAGAGTGGGGAAAATTATTGACAGTAGTTTCAGCCAGACGGGTGTTTCTCTTGAAAGATTGGCGAGGGGGGACGAGAGATTGGAGCTCAGGCGAGCACTTGACATGGAAATAACGATAAAATAAAGACAGGCTCGCAACGTCTCTTCTGTGGTGGAGAGGTTGCAGGGAAGAGAAAAGGGCATCCCCCAATAAACCACGAAGTCTATTTTGTACTCTGTCAAGGCAGGATTGGCTGTTTTTAGCAGTCCCTGTCCAGATGTGGCAGCAGTACTCCATCCTTGGACGTACTTGGCTTTTATACAGACAGAGAATTGCATTAGTAGTGAGATATCTTCTGGAGCGGTAGAAGGATCCCACCATTTTCCCAGCGTCCCTGGCTGTTCCATTTCAGATCAGGAGTAAAGGTCAAACCCAGAAGCTTGTCAAAACATGGGGCTTCTCCTAGACGAGAGCCATCCATTTCAATTGATGCCAGATGGGGATAAGAGCGTTGATGATGTAAAGATAGAAGCTTGGTTTTGGATGCATTAAAAGTGACCAGCCACCTCTCCCCTCTTTGTACCACGTGCTCAAGATCAGAGGAGATAGAATTAGAGAGAACTTTGTAATTTACGGCCTTTGATGTGTTGCCATAGATGGTCGTGTCATCAGCATAAATGTCAACCAATGATTTAAGTATGTGTTGTGGGAGGTCATTGATGTAGATCCGGAAGAGAGTTGGACCCAGGATGGACCCCTGGGGGACTCCAGCATTAATACTGTGGGCCTCTGATTTCTGCCCATCAACCATTACTCTTATGAACCTATCAGAGAGAAATGATTTAATGATAGAGAAAACATTTCCAGTAATACCGTAGCTGCAAATGTTGTGAAGTAGGCCCTTTTGCCATACCTTATCGAAGGCCTTCGATATGTCAAGAGCAATTGCCCTGGAAAGGAAACCTTTGTCAAGAGATTCACTAATCCTATGTGATATAACCGTTAGCACATCTGCTGTAGATCTTGCAGAGCGGAAACCATATTGCATGTCACCAAGAAGGTTGTTTCTGTTGAGGTGGTTGACTACTTCTTTATTTAATATGGATTCCAACAACTTACTCATGACACACAGGAGACTTATTGGTCTGTACTGAGAGGGAGATGACTTTTCACCTGAATTCTTAAATACAGGGCATGCTGGTTAGGTTTCCAGGGTGTTGGAAAGCACTCTTCCTTAAGGCAACGCTTAAACAGTTTTGTAAGTATGGCGGCAAGTTCTGGTTGGAGCTTTTTGACGCACAGATATTTTTATGTTGCATAGGGTTTGAACTTGCCTGCCTATTACCACTTTATATTTTTTGTGCTCGCAATTTTCCTTCTTCTTTTTGTTGCTCAACCAACACCTTTACAGACACCTCCACTTTCTTTTCCGCCTTCATGTCACGGGTTCGAGCCTGCCTGCCTTTTACAACTTTTTATTCTTTTATTCATTTTTTTCTCAACACACACTTACAAATACCCGGGCAACGTCGGGCACCCAGGCTAGAGTTATATAATGGATCCTTACGACAGCAGACCAACAGTTTTTGCTGGTACATATAGATAGATTTGAGTCATGGGATTCCATTGTTTAAGTTGGAAGTTATTTGAGTTCAAAAATCTTTTGCTAAACACAGCGACAGGAAAAAGGGTCACGTCCGAGGAAGCAAAAACAAGTGAACTATCTCAGCCCCTACGCGCAGGCTAAAAGATCCGATATTTTAAACTGACAGACTAGCTAAAATAATATATGCGCCTTTCGTGTGACCTGCTTAGGGATGTGTTATTCCAGACTTCAATCTGACGGGGCGACTAATGAGCAGATTCAGTTATAGATAATCGATTAAGTATCTAACATAAGAATTGTGCATTCAATCAGTGTTTAGAGTATAATCTATATTCAAATGTGTGTGTGTGTGTGTGTGTGTGTGTGTGTGTGTGTGTGTGTGTGTGTGTGCTATTCCAAACTGAAACGCGACATATGTACTAGCCGACCGTGAACAACAGACAAAGTGGCTATTAGATACGCTGAAGGGGGTACTTTTTGAACAAAAACAAATTTCGAGATTTGGACTCGATACGGCAAAATGGACGACGATATTTCTTTTGATTCGAAAGGAGATAATAAGAGAAAAGATGGCGACAGTTCGAGTTGACTTTTCGTTATTTTTAGTTTTTACTTCTTTTTTTATTGATCTTCTAGTTCGTTTTTGTTTGTTTTTTTGTTTTTTGTTGTTGTTTTTTTGCCGTTCTTAAAGGTGCCAGTTTTGCTTATTTTTATTTTTCGTTTTTACGCAAGTCGTTTTTATGTTCACGCGGCCACAAAATGATCGATGTAAATGCCGAGAACTGGCAGAGATTCGACGATGCTGCAAAAAAAAAATCAAACGTTTTATACATTGTTTTTTTACGAGAGAACACACAATTTAAAAAAGTCAAGAATCAAAACCACAAAAAAAAAAACCGTACACATACGCCTTTACGTGTCATACGGTGCGAATTCGGAAGACATTTCGTTTTTATTATTATTATTATTATTATTATTATTATTATTATTATTATTATTATTATTATTATTTCGCAACGCGCAGAAAGAGCGTAGGTTGTTGAGTGTAAATCACGTCGACTCTGGAACAGAAACACTTAGCAGTTTGGTTCTGCTTGTATCGTTTCCAACGTTTTGGTTACAACCAAGGTATCAATGGACGATCTAAACAACATATTAAGTTCTTTGCTGTATGCCCCTTTAAGAACTGGGTTCTGATCGTTGAGCACTTTATGTTGAAATGTAAAAGTCGGTCACTTAGCCCACGTTAATAGATCGTGCCGTTTAGATCACCTGATCACTCTAAACCTACTTCAATGGCATTTATGCGTCACGAATGGTGATTATAACATAAATCTCTTCCAATATGTTCCTTGCTAATGGAGTCAGAAATAGCTTCGTGGCTGGGTTCAATCGTAACTCCCTACACTGATGATTTCCGACAGGATGAAACACTAGTTTCTGTAGGTATTAAAAATGAATATATATATATATTTGTAGTCATCGACATACAGTCCTGTTTCGTTGTATCACAGCACATCAGTGCCGCTAGACTATCACCTCACCCAAACTAAGGATTGAACCTCGAACCGCCATGTTGACAGTCGGCAGTTCTCCCACTCGACCATGGAAGTGATGCCCGCAAATAACCTGTCCGAATGTCTATTTTAAAAAAACATCCGTCCACCACTTGTAAAGTGCTCAAACCGCCTGTTTGTAAACAAACAAACACACACACACACACACACACACACATATATATATATATATATATATATATATACTATTCTTTATGTAAATACAGTCATATCTTGCTACGATGTGCAGACCGTTTCAATCATAATTGATCTTATGATGCAAGAAGATTTAAAATACAAAAATTGAAAAGGGATTCAATACCATTTTCAATTTAAAGGGAGGGAAAATATATTTCGCCATCACTGGCGTGAAGTTCAAGATTAAAGCTCATTTACCTTTGCAGCTGTTGCGATAATGCAAACTTATTTGTAAATATTATCGTAAGAGGTGGAGAGTACTGGAAACTAGGGGAGACTTGCTGTCACTCAGCTTCCAGGGAACATCACAGGCTGTTTTCAATGAGAGATCTTTGATGACCTTTGTGAAAGCTCTTTGTGGACCAATAATAATGACTGATGAATAAACAAACGGGGTGGAACGATAAAATTGTCGCCCTGAAGAGAACAACACGATAGCTTTATTTTAAAATTTTTATTAAGAAATCGATTTAGGTAATTAGATTATGTAATAGACCTGATATCTATTCAATGTAGCAGCCTAAATACGGGTACGAAGCTGGGAGTATGCCTTTTTCAAAACGCACAGACGGGAGTTCGGCGAATACTCGACGGATAGCGGCGATCAGACTGGTTTTGATGTTGTGGGAAGTCAGGTTGTTGATGTTTGTAGTCCAGCGGGTTTAGGTCGGGAGAGAAGGAGGGCAGTGAGAAAGATGTAGAAAGTTGTAGTGTTCTTTTCTTTAGACAAATTTATCATCTCAATTTGTAGCTTTTGTGAATTCATGCTTTTGACCCGTTCATGTTTGTCTCTGTTTGTCTTCTCACGTGTATCTCTCCATTACATCTATATATAAAAGTGAACGTGTCTGTGTTTCAGTCTGTGTGGCTGTGTACATTTTCCTACGCAATAACTCTGTCGATTTTCAGTCTACATACGCGAAATTTGATATATATGGTCTCTGTGGTCCGCTTTCGGCAAGAAATTGGGCTATTAAGGAATCAAAGTTCAACGATTTGATCTTTGAAAACTCTACCAAACTCCTCTGCCAATTTTGCGTCTAAACACTTGAAGTTTTAGATATGGGTTCATTGGACATGGATTTAACTTAATAACTTGATTTGAATCCAAAACAATAAATGTTAAAGGGTCATAATAGGGGTCAAATTTTAAAACAATTGACCTCTGCATTCTTTACCAAATTACCCAGACAATTTCTAGTCTAAACATTTGAAATTTACCATAAAGGGGATTCAGAGATAGGGCAAACTTTTTCATCGGTTTGGGTCAAAAAAGTTTTGTTAGCAATATATAACTGTATGTATGTATGTATGTATGTATGTATGTATGTATGTCTGCCTGACACTTTCAACAAAGGCGACGGATTTTGCCAAGATTAGTATCGTTTTAAAGTCCAACCTTTCAGACGACAGATATCGAAAAATTGGCTAAAAACATTAATTTCTTCACCTTGAACTGGGCAGTTTTCTACAGGGGGGGTCGCTTTTTCGCCGATATTTTTGAAAGTCTTCCTCTCCTTTAGATTGACTTACCTTAATTTAAACATGTCACTTCCGGTTTGGCGGTGATCTTAACAGCAAGGTTTTTCCTCGTTCTTCCTTCGCAGTACGGGTTCGAGCCTGCCTTCCTACTACCACTTTTTTTTTTTTTGGCTCAACATACACATCCAAACACCCTGGCAACGCTGGGCGGAAATGCTTTATTAAGTACTAGCGGGGGTACCCGGCGTTGCCCGAGTGTTTGTTTCCGGGACGGGAGGGGGAGTTTTAAAAAAATGTTATGGTAGATAAGTAGGAAGGATCAAACCCGGAGTCATGAGTAAAAGTTGGAAAATAAAGTGTGAAAAAAAAAAAAAAACATCTGCAACGTTAACAGTTCGGCAACCAAGAAAAGTCCATTCCAGTTGTTTAGGAAAAAAAAAACGACTACGGTAGGTCGGCGCGAACGTGAAAATATAACGTGAATTGTCCAGCACGCTAACCACTACGCCACAGACCACTGCAGCTTAGTTTAGTGATTTTAAATAACTTCACATGAAAGAACTACGAAGAAAAACCGGTGTTCTCTTCTCAACTGTTCCTTGTGAACGATCCCCAAACGGTGTTAAGTGGTGGCAGGGGGAGGAGGAATTTATTAGAGAGAAAATATTTTACCACTTCCATTGATCTTAACCGATTTTGGCCGTGACTGCTCAGCAGAAAAAGTATAGAAATCTAAGATTATCGAGGAATTTGAGAAATAATAAGCCTATAACACACCTCAGATATTGTTCTGCCGTTTGTGCATATTATATTTGCATGAAATATCTTGATTTTTAATCCTATTAATGTCAAAATCAGACGGGAAAAAATGAGTTCATTTTATTTATATAGAAGAAAAAGAAGATAGATAGATAGAGAAGAAGAGAAGAGAAGAAGAGATAAACTTAATAATTTTCGTTAAGTAACTTTTTCCGTTTAATCTTGGTCATAAAATATTTGGAGCACGTTTTACTCTATAGATATTACAGTTCTAAGTAAAATATACCAAACGAGCCGGTAAACTTGGATGGCCTTGTATACAATAAAAACTCTGTGGTTATTGCTTATCCGTTATCGTGTATGTTTAGTTATTTTCGTGTACGGTGGTTGACGTCACAAGACGATGATGTCATCCACTAAAACATTAAGGGAGGTCACTAAATTTTTAAAAAAACACAGGTTCTTGACAACTTGTTGTCTTCTTGGAATAATAAAAAGTTGCTTTCGACAGTCTCGTAGCTCTCGCTTCCATTATTTCTGACAGGGATGATGAGGGAAGAATTTTTGTTATTTTTTTATATAGGGAGCACCACTTATCAAGGCCCGGGGGCCACTTGAGGATAAGGGTTATTGAGTGTACAGTAGTAAATGGGCTAATGTCGTAGTAATCGTTAGTAGTGAAAATTAGGTAAATTGGATTACTTAAGGGAACGGTTTATCAAGAATTTGTTTACGTTGGTCTTGAAGACAAGCAAATGGTGGTCAGATGGAAAACAGGCAAATGGAAGAAAGTTCCACAGGCGTTTACTTAAGAGGGCGGTTCATTAGGAATTTGTTAACATTAGACTTGAAGACATCCAAGTTGTAGTCCGGGGGGAAGCAGGCAGACGGAACAGAGTTCCACAGGTGTGCAGGTCTGAGAAAGAAGCTTTGTTCATGGGATCTACGTTTTGGTTTAGGCACAGATAAAGAGTGAGGAAAATTATTTACAATGGTTTCAGTTAGACGAGTGTTTTTCGTGAAAGTTTGGCGAAGGGATTGGAGCTCATCCGAGCACTTGCGATGGAAATAACGATAACACAGATAAGTTCGCAACATCTCTTCTGTGGGAAAGAGGTTGCAGGGAAGAGAAAAGAGCATCCTTTACTAAGCCACAAATTCTATTTTGAACGCTGTCAAAGAAGGATAAGCTGCTTCTAGCAGCTCCTGCCCAGATGTGGCAACAGTACTCCATCGTTGGACATACTTGACTTTTTTATAAGGGAATCACTATTTAACAAGGCCCAGAGGCCACTCGAGCTGGTCCAGATATTTGTTGTTATCTTCACCAGAGTCTTTTCTGTAGAGTTCGAGAATTTTTGCCCACAACACCGAAAGGTTCTGGAACCAGACCGTTTCTTCCTTGATTACCGTTTCGATCTATAAGCGTGTACGAAATACTGATTCCTGTCTTTTAAGTTTATTTAATACAAATGTTTAAACCATATTTAATTCAATATTTATTCAACACAATCAAACGAGCAAAATTAACTTCAATGTTAAAATAATACAAATACTTTGAACAATATTGACCTTAATTTCTAAAATACTTGAATCGCATTCAAATCAATGTTCATTTAATAAAGACTAGCGGGACCTGTGAAAATTCCACAGGGAACTCATTCATATGTAATATATTAATGTTGGCATTCTGTAGATGTTCAGTGTTTATAGAGAGACTCTGATATTATTGTAGCTTTTTTTTTTTTTTTTTGTCAAAACTGCAATAGAATTTATCTAAGCTAGCACGAACGCCCGGCAAAGTCCGGTCGTAAAATACACTTAAATATGATATTTTAATTCTTGCAAATTTCGTATATATTATTATAGAGTTAATGTTCTATCGATTTTTATATATTATAAAGTTGTGATTTAAAAAACACAAAAAAAAACATATCCATATGACTTGGGTGCATTAGCTTGGATCGAAACCGAAATAAAAACTTAGGAAAAAATTTATATATGTATATAACTTGCGTTTTTTTTTCAGCCATAATCGAGACCGAAACCAAAACTTATGAAGAATTCTTGATAAAATTATGTATAAAAAATATATGACTTAACTGCCATCAGCTACAATGACAAGAAATGGAAGAACATAACAATTAAATGACCCGGATGTAAGCGTGACACACAAAAGAACACACACGCTATCGTATTAATATATGGAGGTTTGAGCCACATTCAACTCAGTGTTAAGTTAATGTAGAGTTTAGAGCTATGTTTAACTCAAATTATATTCAATACAAACGTTTAGCCATGTGTAACATCTATTTTATACAGACATTGAGCAACATTTGGCTATAAGTCTATTCAATACAAATGTTTGGGCCGAATTTTAATCGACATATATTTAATACAGACGTTTGAGCAATATTGAATTGAAAGTTTATTAACTAAAACCTTTTAATATACATATAATTCAATGTTTCATTCAAGGTTTATTCAATACAAACGTCTGAACCGAATTTAAGTCAGTTTGTTCAATACAGACATTTGAACCATATTAAACCCAAACTTTATTCGCTACAAGGGTTTAGGCCACACAGTGTGCGTTTACACAATGCAGATGTTTAATGCATATTTAAATCAAATTTTATTCAATACAAACTTTTGAACCGAATTTAAGTCTATCTTTATTTAATAAAGATGTTAGGGCAATATTTAACTTAAAGTGTATTCAATAAAAACCTTTAGGCCACATTAAACTCAAAGCTAGTAAATATAAAATGGTTGAACCCCATTTAACTTAAAGTTTATTTAATACAACGGTTTGAGTCACATTTAACTCGTCGGTTAATTAATACATACGCGTGCACCATTTTAACGGGAAGTATATTTCATACAGACGATTGAGTCATACAAAATCCACAGTTTATTTAATACATTTTACTCCAAGTTGATCTAGTGCAAACGTTTGACCCGAATTGAAGTACACGTTTATTAATTATAGACGTTTGAGCAATATGTCACTTAAAGTTAATGTAATACAGACGTTTGAGACATATTTAATCAATGTATATTCAATGTTTCAACTATATTCAAAGTATAATGTATATTCAATGTTTGAACTATATTCAAAGTATAATTAATATAGACGTTTGGACGATATTTAATCCAAAGTTTATTCAATACACTCGTTAGAACCATATTTAACTCAATCTATTCAATACACAAGTTTGAGCCACATTTAACGAATGTTTGAACCGAATTCAAGAAACATTTTATTAATACAGACGTTTTAACCGTATTTACCTGAGTTGCTTAATACAGATGGTTGGGCCATATTTTTCTTCAAGTTTATTTCATACAAACAATTGAGCCATATTTCACTCTAAGTTCATTTAATAAAAATATTTGAACCACATTAATATGAAGTTTATTCAATGCACACAGTAATCTACATTTAATTACAAGTTTTTTTTTCTTCAAGACAGATACTGACATTACATCCAATTAAAAGTTGATTCATATATATTCATATATATATATATATAAAAATATTTGAGCCATGTTTAACTCAAGAATTATTCAATACAAATGTTTGAATTACATTAAAAGTTTATTTAATACAAATATTTCAATCGAGTTCAAGTAAAAGTTTACTTAATGCAGACGGGTAAACTATATTTATCTAAAAGTTTATTCATTAAAATGTCTGTGAAACATTTAATTCATATTTTATTCATTACAAACATTTAAGACATATTTACTCAAAATTTATTCCATAGAGACGTTTGAGCTATAGTTAACACAAAGTGTATTCAATACAGACGTTTGAATCACAGTCTACACCATGTTTATTAATATAGACGCTGGATTCACATTTATCTCAAAGTTAATTAAATGCAAACGTTTAGACACATTTACCTGAGTTGATTCAATACGTAAGTTTGAGCAATATTATACGTTTAAAGTTATTCAATTCAAACTTTTCAGTAAAATGTATCTTAGCGTTCATACAGTTCAAATATTTGAACCACATTTAACTCCAAGTTTATGTAATAGAAACATTTGAACTGAATTTAAGCCAAATTTATTTGTAGACATATTTAAGTCAAAGTTTATTCAAGTCTATAGAAAATCTCTTGCTGTATTATTAAGTCTTTAAATTCACCCTCGTACACAAGGAACTATATAAGACCGACTCCAGCAGGTTCGCTTTACCGTTTTGTGGTTGAATAATTTCAAATACACAATAAACATAATCGTAAAATATTTATTGGTACACAGAAAAAACGATGATGAACCTGTAAATTCACCCTTTTCTGTTCGTCTGTTCGTCTGTCCGCACTTTTCTCAATAACTACGCCTTGGAATTTTTTTTTAAACAATTCTTGGGTTTGCCCCAGAGACTCTTTTAAGGCTAATAAAAACGTTTCATTTTTAGAACTATTTTACCATATTTTTGTCCAAACTTTTCTGTGTATGTCTGTTTAGCAGTTTTGCATAGTACTGAACTCAAATTGAAGTATATTAAGACCTTGGAGACGTTTGGGGCTAAATGGGGGGGGGGAGAAAATGATGGACTTAGTCATTTCTTTTTTTTTTTTTTTTGCATGGCGCAGAACTCAAATTTGTTTATGTTAAGGCCTAAAACTGTACCGTTTGTACCTTTTTATCAGGATTGGACGTCCCCTGGGGACTTTTGTGACTAAACGGGAGGGGGACAGGAAAAATGCTGAACTTTTTCATGCCTCGTTCATTGTGCACTCAGGGGGACCATGCATGCTTCACTTGTTTTTGTATGGTCTCGCTCAGTAAACAGAATAAGGTCCTTGACTGAGACAATATTTTTATTTTTGTCCTAATCCATAGTGCATATTCTTTTTTAATAGTTATATTTTAGGTACATTCAGCTGGCAGAGAAGAGACCCTTTCTTTCTTTTTAAAAGTACATATAAACATATTTGTTTCCTTTCGCTTTTTCAGGAATTCTTATCAAATCCTTTACGTAAATAAGCGCTGCTCGCATAGTTTTTTTCCACTTCTGGCTACCGCACATGCCATGCCTATCAGATGTCGACCTAGAATTCTTTGCCAAATTAAAGCCGAGTTAATTCTCCTTAAGCATTAACAGATTGCTGCAAAGAATTTTTAAAATTTGCATTTAGATCGTGTTTTACTCATTGATTTTAATAGACAAAGTGCCTTCAATAATTTTCCAGATTTTTTGTGGAGGCATTTAACATTGCCGTAGACTCCTTCAAATCAAATATGTTATTGCTATACATTTTATATTTATGATTTAAAATTCAAATGAGCAGCTACCACAGGAATCCACTGTCAAAAACTTTCCCCACTCTATATCTATGCCTAAATCAAAACATAGATTCCATGAACAAAGCTTCTTTCCTAGAACTGCACTCCTGCGGAACTCTGTTCCGTCTGTCTGCTTCCCTCCTGACTACAACTTGGATGTCTTCAAGTCCAACGTAAACAAATTCCTGATGACCCCCCCCCCTTAAGTAGACACTCTAAAATCTCCACACTAACGTACTGTACTTACAATAACCCTTATCCATGAGTCGGTTCCGGGCCTTGATAAGTTGTGACCACGTTGTAAAAAAAAATCAAATGCACTCTAATCAAGACTGATTATCACAGTTGGTAAATTTTTAAAAAATGCAATCTGTCAGAGAGTAATATGCAATTAAATTCTGTTTAAAACGTCGAAAAATGCCACGGAAACGTATGGAATGCTTCAGACTGCTTTTGGACCATCTTGAATGAATCAAGCATCGGTTCTCCAGTAGCATAAGAGATTCAAATAAAGGCAGGGAGTCTGTGAGGGATGATGAAAGATATGGGAGGAGTAAGGAAGGAAGAACACCAACGTTGATTGGCCAAATTATCTCTATAGACAATAAGTGTACAGTCTGATCTCAATCTCGGTAAAGTACGCACAATTATTCGCGAGGAAATAAAGATGCGTCCACAACTCTAGCCTTGTCACAGACTATTTGACCAAAATGGGCATCAAGGTAGTTCCTCACTATTTCTATAGCCTAGACTCTGCTATTTGTAACTTTTGAGTATTCCCTAAGCTCAAGGAAACCATTACAGGTTTTCGTTATGAGACAGTTGAGGAAACAGAGGAGGCTCTGGCGAGGGCCATTGATACTTTCACGAAAGAGGGCTCCAATGGGACCCTCTAGAAGTTGTTTGAACGGTACAAAAAGTGCATTGCAGTCGGAGGAGATTACTTCGAATGGATACTTGAGTTTTATGTGTGCACTATCAATACAAATTGCTTATTTGAAAAAAGTCTGGGAACGTATTTAATGCACGTCGTCTAGCTGTAAACACTACCAATAATTCACCCACTCTTTATCTGTGCCTAAACGTAGATTCCATGAACAAAGCTTCTTTCTTAGAACTGCACGCCTGTGGAATTGTCTTCCGTTTTCCTGCTTTCCGGCTGACTACAATATGGTTGTGTTCAAGTCTAACGTAAATAGGTTCTTGATGAGCCGTTCCATATAAGTTATCAAATTTACCAAATTTTCATTACTAATGATTACTATATTGTCCAATTTCTATTATACACTCTTTAACCCTTATCCTTCAGTGGCCTCTTGGCCTTGATAAGTGGTGATGCCTATGTAAAAAAAAAAAACGTCGTAAATCTCGTGAACGCTGAGTAACGCTACTAACAGTGCAAAAAAAAAAATAGGAAACCGGTTTTCCTTGAAAGGTTTCGTTTTAATCGAAAGGAGTAATGTCTACTTTTCACTTTTTAAATGGTTTCACCAACGACGCATCTTCCATTAAGAAATCAAAATGAAGAATTTGGAACATTTCCGAAATGTCCCAAATGAAATCAGCGATTATTTAATAAAACCAGGAATAATTTCATACGGCTACGTGCCGCCTCGCATGGGAAGCCTCAAGTTTTTTTTTTTTTCCTTGTTGGCAATTTCCTTTTATAGTTACACTTGTCTCGGCAATTTCATTCAAACGACGGCGATTCCAGTAGAATATTTGCAATTCTGATAAAATCTAAACACTTGCCAAAGAAATGTCGACATTTCGAATATTGCCTAGAAAAATACAATGCAAAAAGAACTTGGAAATCTAGTCGGCGATATACTTTCTTCTTACTTGCAGCCTCTTTTCCACAGGAGAAACTTTGCGAATCCGGTTCTGCTACATCATGATTTTCCATTATTATCATATTGGCAAGTGCTCGTCTGAGATCCAATCTATTGTGCTCTTGCTAAAATATCACAAAAACACTTGACTAGCTACAACCACTATCAACAATTTCTTTTACTCTCTATCTGTGCTTAAATCTAAATGCAGATTCCACAAACAAAGCTTTTTTCTTTGAACCACCCGCCTGTAGAACATTGTTCTATTGGCCTTCTTCCCGGTTTACTACAATATTCGAATCTAATTTAAACAAGTTCTTATTGAGCCGTCCCCTTAAATAATCAAATTGTATCCAATTTACACCATAAACGATTACTACACTACGATCTTACATTTATTAACCCCTATCCTTGAGTGGCCTCTGAGCCTTAATAATCTGAAGTGGCCATTACGCTCCAACAGTGTTCGTTACAGTTCAACCCTCTGTCTGTCCCTTACGCCGTCCGCCACCGTCGGTAAGGAACCACAAACAAAAATCGGCATTTTTTTCTTTTTTAACGAAAGCATTTATTACATTTACTCCCGACACCAGTGAAAAAATCTCTCACCGCCACATGTACATATAACCTGGTTGCGTGTTTCTTTCTTCCGACCGCAACTAGCCACAGCCGGACCATTCTTCCTTTCTCTTTACACGTCCGTCTCCTTCGGTGTCGATTTTTTTCTTCCCCGATCACGTAGTGTTCTTTTCTTTCTTTTTTTCCTCAGACACAAACCTGACCACACTTGCCAATCAGCATGCTTGCCCAAACGCTGCTCCTGTTGCTAATACAATCGCCTGCCAGCTATCCTTCAGCTGCATGACTTTTATTACCGCACAAGCCGAAAGACTAAACATATAGAATCAACGGTATGTTCTTTGATACAACATGGGCGCGTTCGAAATGAATGTTTTAGTTTAATGCACGATTGTATCATGATACTAGACTTTTTTCATTTTAAACTTAAATTAAAGTCATTATTACCGCACAAGCAGTAATGCCAGGGATATAAAATCAACAGGATGTTTATTAGAGCACAATTGGAGCATAATACTTGACTTTTGCATTTTAACTTCAGTTCAAGCCATAATATATATACTCATTTTATAAAATCAACAGTAGGTTCTCTACAGTGCAATCTAGACGACAAGGTATTGTTGAGTAAGTTACTACAAGCATGTGAATCTTCTTAGCGTGTTGAAAATTTTCAAAACCAGCGTTTCTTCAGACTTTATGAATAAGCACACTTTTGACAATGGAGCATTTTGAAGAGAAGGAAGGAAGAGGAAATCCCTAGAGGGTTAAAGAGTGTACAGGAAAAATTGGGCAATATAGTAATCGTTAATAAATGGAAATTTGGTAAATTTGTTAACAAGTGGAACGGCTAATCAAGAACTTGTTTACGTTAGACTTGAAGAAAAACATAGTGTAGTCAGCTGAAAAGCAGGAAAACGGAAGTCAATTCCACAGGCGTGCAGTTCTAATGAAAAAGCTTTGTTCATGGAATCTACGTTTAGATAAAGAGTGGGGGGAATTATTGATAGTGTTTACAGCTAGACGAGTGTTTTTTATGAAAGTTTGGCGGGGGGGACCATAGATTGAAGCTTAGTCGAACACTTTCCATGAAAATAACGATAAAGCAGAGACAAACTCGCAAAATTTCTTCTGTTAGAAAGAGGTTGCAGGGAAGAGAAAAGGACATCTCCTACGAGGCTACGAAGTCTATTTTGAACTCTATCAAGGCAGGACAAGTCCTTTCTAGCAGCTCCTACCAAGATGTGGCAACAGTATTCCATCCTTGGACTACCTGGCTCTCATATAGATAGAGAATTGCATCAGCAGTGAGATATCTACTAGATCGATAGAAGGATCCCACCATTTTTCCAGCGGCCTTGTCAACAAATTTGATGTACGAGTTCCCTTTAAGATCGGAAGTAAAGGTCAAACCCAGAAGCTTGTCAAAACTTGAGGCATCCACAAGACGAGAACTATTCATTTCAATAAATGGCAGATGTGGATCAGAACGTTGATGATGTAATGAGAGAAGCTTGGTTTTAGATGCATTAAAATAACCAGCCACTCCTTTCCCCATTGTAACAGGTGTTCAAAATCAGAGGAGAGAGAATCGGAGAGAACTTGGATGTTTACTGTCTTAGATGTGCTACCATAGATGGTAGTGTCATCAGAATAAATATCTACAAATGATGTAAGGATGTGCTTTGGAAGATCATTAATGTAGATCAAGAAAAGAATTGGGCCCAGGATGGACCCCTGAGGGACTCCAGCATTAATACTGTGAGCTTCTGATTTTTGCTCATCAACTACTACTCTTATGAACCTATCAGAAAGAAATGATTTAATAATTGAGAAGACATTTCCAGCTATACCATAGCTGGAGATCTTGTGAAGTAAACCTTTATGCCATACTCTATCAAAGGCCTTACATATGTCAAGAGGAATTGCCCTAGAAAGGTTGCATCCGTCGAGAGATTCGCTAATCCTATGCGATATACCTGTAAGCACATCTGCTGTAGATCTAACAGAACGGAAACCATATTGTGTGTCACTAAGAAGGTTATTTTTGTTGAGATGGTTTATTACTTCTGTATTTAACACAGATTCCATCAACTTATTCATGACACACAGGAGACTTGCTGGCCTGTACTGAGAGGGGGATGAGCGATCACCTGAATTCTTCAATACAGGGCATACTGATGAAATTCTCCAGCGTGATGAGGAGTAATTCTCCTTAAGACAACGTTTAAACAGTTTTGTAAGTATGGGCGCTTGTTCTGGTTGAAGTTTTTTGAGTACTATAATTGGAATACCGTCAGGGCCAGTTGCTTTATTGGAATCAAGGTTTTTGATCAGCTTGGCAACATCACGTACAGATACATGTATATAACATAGCGTGTTTTTGATACAGGAGGAAATATTGGGGTTGGCGGCCTTGGTCGCAAAGGGTAGAATTAGCTGCAAAGTTCTTTGCAATGAGTTTGGCTTTGTCTCATGCTGACGAGATTACCTCAGGTCCATTGATGATAGTTGGGATAGAGCACACGCTTCTGTTCAGGATTCTGTATGCTATTTGCCAAAACTGGTGGGAACCAAGCCGCTGCTCAGCTACTTTTGACTTGACGGACTGAGCATACAACTCTCTTGCATTCTTTATTACTTTCTTACAATAGTTGCTCGCAGTCCTGAAAGCAGCTTTAGTTTCCATACATCTATTACGTTGGAAGTAGTGGAAAAAGTGATTTCTGTGCGCGATAGCAGCAGCACATTCTGGAGAGAACCATGGCTGGCTGTTAGGTTTTTGCTGGAATTTTTTCGAGTGTATGAAACGGTCTATACCTACAATTAACTATTCTGTCAGGTCTGATACTATAGAGAACACATCCTTTTTAAACATGGAACACAGAGGTAGATCCGATATAAATGTACGGAAGCTATCCCAGTCAACAATAGTGTATCGATATACTGTACGATGGAGAGGTACGTCTGGGGACTTATTGCATTTCATTTTTATCGTAATTAATACAACTGATTGGTCTAGAGATCCAAGAGGAGACAGAACAGAAACTGAACATAGTTCAGGGTAAGTTGTGAGAAAAAGGTCTAGTAAACTTGCATACTGACCGTCATTGTCGGGCACACGGGTGGGTTCGTGAACAATCTGAGTGAGGTCATAAGCAATGGAGAAATCATGACAGAACCTCCCCTCATCATCGGTCTTATTTGAGTGAGTCAACCATTCCACGTTCTGTTAGCTGAAGGATAAGCAGATAGGACTTGGTCAATTTTCTCAGATATACTTTTAAACATAGCAACTCCACTGTTGTGGGGGGTGCGATAGAGAGTAAATATAAATGCAGTAGTGTTAGCTAAAACAACCCGGAAGCACATATAGGGTAAGTTAGGATCTTCTCTGGAGATGTATCTACCACATGGAAAGCCATTATTAATATAAGCACATATTTCATGCCCATGGCGATTTTGGTGGTCAGATTTAGAAGTTAAGTTAGAGTATCCTTTAATTGCGAACTCATCTAGGGAAATAGCCTGTCCAATGTCAGTTTCACTTAAAAATAAAAGGTCTTGTTTAGTGTCTTGTTATTGGGTTTCAACCTCTGGAAGGTTAGAACGTAGACCCCTGATGTTGGAGAAGGGGACATGGTAGTGGGGGTCTATGTTGGAAGTTGGAGATCCGGGTTTAATCGTGTATTTTTTTTTAACTTGTCATGATGGACTTTTGGAATGTGTGGACTAGGTCGTCAGATGTGCTTAGTGCATGACAAAGAGAGGAAACTAAGATTTTAAAAAAAACGAAGATTTTTTATAGAACATGATAAGGTAAATCCGTAACAATTACCCACTAATATGGCATCGAGAGGCCCAACCAGAAGCTACTGCATGGTCCAGAATCCATTCAACAAATGGCAATACAGCAGCCCCAATACTTAAAACCTTCTGATATGACAGCCTCCTTAGTGGTTAATCTAAGGTTCGGGTCCCTGACTATTAGGCGGATAACGTCAGCCCAGAATAAACGTTTACCCCCAGCACCCTTACTAGTGACATGTCTACAAGGATAGATTTAGAAACAGAAAATTTCCGCCATCTCTGCCGACTGTTCGCGCAAAATACTACCAACCTAGAATAGATAATTAGATAGATAGAAATATAGACAAACTGATAATAACTAATTTAGTGTAAAAGATGTTTTTATCTAGAACCGCACAGGCAATCAATCAATTTCATTAAAAAACCATCAATTTCACTGACTTCTATGACCATACAAATATGGGAATATGAAACATTCGTTGATCATCATTCAATTCCGAGCAACGTCGGGTCTCCCTGCTAGTAACTTGTATGTGCGCATGCATACAAGAACATTTTAAGTCGATTTACTTCTGCAATGGTTAAATGTTTTTCAGTTTTAACCACTTAACATTTAGTTTCACGAACTAAAACCCATAAAAGTAGGTCGGACAAAAAAATGCAATCATTTGACGCGCCTCGTGCTGCTCTGCGACCTTGAGGGTCGGAGGAGATGCAGTTTGAACAAGTGAAAACAAACAGAGGAACACGCAGACATACTGAGTTTTATAAATTAGTTTACGAAGCAGTTCCGAAGCAGTATATTATTTTCCTGTTTATCACGTCACAATGCATATTGGCTTTGGACGTGCTGGTATACAAATCTGAACCATGGCTATAGTGGACTATGTGTAACAGAGCGTGTATACGAATATCAACGTGAACGGTAAGATAGCTTGTTTGCAAAGATATTAGCAGCAGTAGCCGAACAAAGTACATATGTAAATTATGGAAGTGCGCACGACCTTGCACAAAAAAAAAACAAGTAAAAAAATAACACCACGTGATCGGAAGAAGCAAAGTGCCCGTCAGAAAAACAAACTGTACGTGTTAATGATTATGGCCGGCGTGTAGTGGAGCAAAATAAGAAACGCATCGGATGAGATGGACGTCTTGCCCTATAGTTGTTCCGAGAGACATTTAAGCTGGTGTCAATACGGCATGGTTTTGTTACTCTTATGGGTGTCGAAATGAACAGTAAGAAAAAACAAGAAGCAGGTATTGTTTGTTACGAAATGCCTTTTGCTAAAACAGACGAAACAAGTCGGAACTCTTGCCCCAACTCTTTTTGGAATATTTTACTTCTGCTACGCTTTTATTGAAACTGAAGTTGGCATCTATATTCGTACAACCTGGCCCGTTAACGCGCCAAAACTAAAGTCCGCATGTTCGCGGATTATGCAGCATTAGCTGCCAATACTGAGGAACGCCTCCAACGACTCATTGACCGTCTTGCTCATGCTTGCAACGAGTTTGGCCTGACAATAAGCCTCAAGAAAATAAATGTGATAGCCTAAGATGCCAGCAATGTCTTCTGCATATCCATTGGCGATCATACGCTGGAGGTTGTGAACGACTTCACCTATTTAGGCTCCATCATTTCATACAACATTTCACTGGACGCTGGGCTCAGCGCCGGGCACTCAGGCTAGTCTATAATATAACTCTCATCTGTCTGTTTAAATGTATGTATGTATGTATGTGTGTGTATGTATGTATGGTATGTATGTATGTCGGTTGGACTGTTTACATTTTGACTATCCGGCGCTGAGTTTATTTGTGAAAAAATGTGTGAATTTGTTTATATCATCGTCAGTTACTATTCCAAAAGTGTTTGTCTCAACCAAACTTTTCATTTAAAAAAAAAAACAAAGAAAAAAGTAAGCGTCTTTAATTTATGTCGGTTGGACTGTTTACATTTTGACTATCCGTTGCTGAGTTTATTTGTGAAAAAATGTGTGAATTTGCTTATATCATCGTCAGTTACTGTTCCAAAAGTGTTTGTCTCAACAAAACTTTTTATTTAAAAAAACAAAGCGGGAGACCAGTACCCTCATTAAGCTGGTCTGCAGTTTGACTTGTTGCTGGCTATCTTGCTCTTGCTTGTTGCTGGATGTCAACATTTTGAACCAAGAGAGAGATTTAGCTGTCGTACAAAGCTAAAACTCTGTAACATTATCTTTGTATATATACTCCCCCAGGCATTTGTCTATTATAAAAAAAAGAAAAAAAGCCTGTGGCGATAAAAAAAAAAAGCTGTGACGTGCGTACGCCTGTAATGCTGGATGCATGAAACAATTATTCTGCCATCATTATATGTATCTATGCATGTATATGTGTATGTATATTTATATATGTATGTGTGTGTATATTTATATATGCACATGTGAGTTTATATGTATTTATATCTATGTTTATATGTATGTATATGTGTCTATGTGTATATATGTTTGTGTGTGTACGTATATACATTTATAAATGTTTGTATGTGTATGAATGCATATATATGGATGTGTATATATATGTGAATATGTGTACGTATATGTACGTGTAAGTATATGTGCGTATGTATTTGTATATGTGGATGTATATGTATGTATATGTGTATGTATGAATGTGGGCATGTATATGTATGTTTGTGTATTATGCATTGTGTATGTATATGGGTATATTTGAGCGTATGCTTATAGACATGTATGTATGTATGCATGTATATATTTATATGTATGTATACCAATGACCGTCTTGTTTATGTTTGCATGTGTGTGTATGTATATGTATGTGTGCGTATTGTGTATTGTGTATGTACGCATGTATATATGTGTGTGATATGTGTACATATGTATGTGTGTGAGTGTATATATATGTATGTATAACAATGACCGTCTTAAGTGTCATGTCTGCTTGAGCATGTTAATTCGCTGGCAGGACTATATGTCATTTTTCGGGCTCATGAATTTTCAGTGTCTGAGGGAGTGGCACTCATCTGACAAGACGTTGCAATCATTATGTATGTATGTATGTATGTATGTATGCCTAAAATTTTCGACAGAGGCGAAGGATTTTCACGAAATCGATATCGTTTTTAAGCTCGACCTTTCGGATGACAAATATAAAAAAAACTGGCTAAAGATGTTAATAACTTCACCTGTAACTAGGCACTTTTATATGGGGAGGATTCGCTTTTTTCGCCGATATTTTCGAAAGTTATCGCCTCTTTTTGATTGCTGAGCTTTGATTAAAACCTACGTCACTTCCAGTTTGGCGATGGGCGTAACAGCAAACACGTCATGTTTTTTACGTTCTTTTCTTCCTTTGCGGTACAGGTTCGAGCTTGCCTGCCTACTACTTTTTTTGCTCAACACACACCTCCAAAAACCGGGGCAACGCCAGTCACTAATATAATGTATAACATGTGAACGATATATATATATATATATATATATATATATATATATATATATATATATATATATATATATATATATAATACACTGCCTATCAAATTATTAACGAGTTTACATTTTTTTAAATATTTAAGGAACGAGTGAATAAAAATCCATGAAACTTTGAGAAAGTGCTTAGGATACTATTCAGGTACTCCATTTCGAAAATAAAAGTATTTAAAGCAGTATTAGCGAAACTGTGGCAGAAAAGAATATTTGTTGATTTCAGTGTGTTAAGTTATTAACGAGCTTGAGGAAAAAAAACACAATATTCCCACAACGTGTTTATTGAAATAATTTTCAAACATTAAATGAACTAGGAAAAATGCTTAGAACACAATAACTGCATAGCAATTTCTATGTTGACATAATTAGTAGGGGATATGCGATCCTTTTTTATGAATGACTTGTAAAAGACGTTGGTCCACAGAATTAGTCAAATTTGTGATTTCGTCAACAGTTATTCCTCACGATATCCCAACTCATCTTTGCTTCTAAATTGGCGTCCACTTGCATAGAGGCATCGCTTCATAATACTCCAAATAGGGTTCAAATCTGGTGAATTCTCAGGCCACTCAACCTTCCGTAGTCCAGAGAACCCCAGTTTTACAAATACTCTTTGCTTTTTTTGTATATATATACATATATATATATAAATATATATATATATAGAGAGAGAGAGAGAGAGAGTGTGTGAGAGAGAGAGATGGATAAATCGATAGATAGATATGCACATACACACATATTTATTATATATATATATATATATATATATATATATATAATTTATGTATATGTAATATATGTATATATACTAGCAGAAGTACCCGTCGTTGACTGTGTTCAAAAACAGCCTACAGAAAATGGACTGTGATTGATGAAAGTATGATAGGTTATGTAAAGGAGGGGGTCGTAAAGAGATAGGTTTTGATACTCCAGAATTTTACCCTAAGCAAAATATGATGAAAGTAAAGATAATTTTCGCGAAAATATATTTTTTATATCAACTTTGTTCCCATTCGTAGCCAAGAGTGACCAACAAAATGATGTTTCTTTACAAAGAGAAAATGTTATATATATAATAATATAAATATACAAGAAATAAATGTTACCATAGTCAATAAAAGTTACTTTTATGGAAGAAAAGTTCATTGGTTTGTATTTTTAAATAGTTTGTAAAATTGTTTTTTTTAATTCACGAACCGGTTTAAAAAAAAAAAAAAATGGCAGCGACATTGAAATGGAGAGCCCCGTTTTCAATTTGAAGCATTCTGTGTTAACAATTTAAGAGAGTTCCGTCAACGTAAGGAATATTTATAAACATATTTTAATGTTTCCCGTTATTTTGTGCTTGAGGAATAGTCGATTATGGAATGTGTAGTTCATATAAACATTAATTTAAGTAGTTATCGCCTCAAATTGCGTTTTAATTTCGGTTCGCTGAAATTATTTCAAGTAAAGAGCATTAAAAACTATTTCAAAACAAAAAAAACATGAACTGAACTTTTGTTAACTATGGTAACATTTATTTCTTGTATATTTATTTTTAGGGTAGTCGTTTGTTGGCTTTTCTGCTAAACAGTCTTACTAAATAATATCGACAAAATATCGAAAAACAAAGAAACAAAAACAGTTTTGAAAAATAATGAAGCTTTACCTATTTTAGTAAAATAATTCGAAACAGCAAAATGGGATATTAAAAAAGTAAACACGTAATTACTCTAGTTTTTTAAAACAAAGAATCGATATAAATATGAATAAGAAGAAAATGGCGCCCTTTTAAAGCAGAACAGCTTGGTTTCGGTTTTACAGTATTGAACGGTGTAGTATTGCACCGTCGAATTCAGGATTGTTCTTTTTTTTACACAGGCATCACTATATTATCTAGGCCAAGAGGCCACTCGAGGATAGGGTTAAAGAGTTTACTGTAAAAATTGGATAATATAGTAATCAATTCGGTAAATTTGTTAACTTATATGGAACGCCTCATAAAGAAATTGTTTAGGTTAGACTTGAAGAAAACAATATTGCAGTCAGCCGGAAAGCAGGAAAATGGAAGACAGTTCCACAGGCGTGCAGTTCTAAGAAAGAAACGTTTAGGTTTAGGAACAGATAAAGAGTGGTGGTAATTATTGATAGTGTTTTCAGCTAAACGAGTGTTTCTTGTGAAAGTTTGGCGAGGGGAACCATAGACTGGAGCTCAGTCGAACACTTTCCATGAAAATAACGATAAAGCACAGACAAACTCGCTACATCTCTTCTGTGAGATATACGTTGCAGGGAAGAGAAAAGGACATCTCCTACGAGGCTTTCAACTCGCTCAAGGCATGACAAGTCCTTTCTAGCAGCTCCTGCCCAGATGTGGCAACAGTATTCCATCCTTGGACGTACCTGGCTCTTATATAGATAGAGAATTGCATCAGCAGTGAGATATCTACTGGATCGATAGAAGGATCCCACCATTTTTCCAGCGACCTTGGCAACAGATTTGATGTACGTGTTCCATTTAAGATCAGGAGTAACGGTCAAGCCCAGAAGCTTGTCAAAACTTGAGGCCTCCTCAAGACGAGAGCCATTCATTTCAATTGATGCCAGATGTGGATCAGAATGTTGATGATGTAAAGAGAGAAGCTTGGTTTTAGATGCATTAAAATAACCAGCCACTCCTTTCCCCATTTTACTACGTGCTCAAGATAAGAGGAGAGAGAATCGGAAAGAACTTGGTCGTTTGCTGTCTTAGATGTGCTACCATAAATGGTAGTGTCATCAGCATAAATGTCTACGAATGATGTAAGGATGTGATTTGGAAGATCATTAATGTAGATCAGGAAAAGAGTTGGGCCCAGGATGGACCCGTGAGGGACACCAGCATTAATAATGTGAGCTTCTGATTTTTGCCCATCAACTACTCTTATGAACCTGTCAGAAAGAAATGATTTAATAATTGAGAAGACATTTCCAGCTATACCATAGATAGAGATCTTGTGAAGTAAACCTTTATGCCATACCCTATCAAAGGCCTTTGATATGTCAAGAGCAATTGCCCTAGAAAGGTTGCATCCGTCGAGAGATTCGCTAATCCTATGAGATATACCTGTAAGCACATCTTCTGTAGATCTAGCTGAACGGAAACCATATTCAGTGTCAGTAAGAAGGTTATTTTTGTTGAGATGGTTGATTACTTCTGTATTTAACACAGATTCCAGATTGTACTATTGTAATGTACAGAACACGCAGAAAGGGTTGTAATCAACTGAATTCCTTCTAGTACACTTCCAAAAAAACTTTAATAGATATATAAATACAAATAAAAAGGTTTTGTAAGTGTTTTTAAAAAGGCACGTAATCACGTGAGCAGGATTTTTTCCTTCTTTTGACAAAATAAA
>NC_136508.1:104832416-104877416 GCF_053919585.1 Euprymna scolopes
GTGGGTAGGCGTGGTTTATTCTGCAAACCGTTCTTAACATAGGGAGAATTGGCGTATTTATTTCAAAAGCCGTTTTTTACATGGGAAGATTAGGGGTGTTTATTCTGAAAGCCATTCTTAGCATGAGATTATTGAGGGTGTTTATTCCTAAAGCTGTTCTTAATATGGGGAGATTGTCGGTTTTCATTCCAAAAGCCGTTCTTAATATTGGGAGGTTGGGGTATTTATTCATGGCCGCCAGTTAATGATAGTGCATAGCACAGGTCTTTATATCTCAAACTACTTGCTTCTGCAAATTTTAAATATGCATTTCTTATTCAGCATCGTCGAAAACCTTTAAGAGTAGTAATTTAAAAACAAACCGTGAAATTTATGTTCGTTAAAAGTGTTGGGTGTTTATTCATGGCCGCCAGTGAATTATAGTGCATTAAAAGTGTAAAACAGGAATTTAAGAAATAAAGCATAAGTAAAGAAATGTTTGTTTTTTGTTTTTTTTTTTCGATAAAACTTATTCTAACAAACTTGAAAGTACGCTTCTTTTTTTTCGGAGTTGTTTTTATATAAGAAAATATGAATGCTTTCTTTTATTAAAACCGTTGTACACAATAGCATTGTGCTTTAAACTAACAATTTATCTTTAAAAAAAAAAAGGTAAATTTTTACTTCAGGTTCACCTCCACAATTTTTAACATCGGTGGGTAGCGTTATTTATTCTGAAAGCCGTTCTTATTGAGAGATTGGGGCTGTTTATTCATAGCCGCCAGTGAATTATTGTGCATAGCACAAGTCTTTATATCTCGAAAACTACTTTCCTCTGCAAACTGTAAATAAGATTTTCTTATTCAGCATCGTCGAAAACGTTTAAAAGTAGTAATTTTAAAACAAATTGTGTAGGTGGACCTCAAAGGCAGGAAAAGTTATTTTTCTTTGTTTTTTTTTTGGGGGGGGGGTTGTATTACTGTACACATAGATTCGAAAATGTTACCAAAAAACAAAGACAAAAATAAGTTACTTTTCTGTCAAACTGGCTTATCCAGTTAGGTAGAAAAGGAACTTATCTTGCCTTAGATAACATTTATTTTTCGACAACTTTTTCGGATTTGTGTTCAGTAATACAAACCCGTTTGATTTAATGTAACATTTAGTCGACTCGAAAACCAGTGTTTATCAGTGAATTTGGAAAATACAAATTGTGGCGGACACTGTTTATTACGTTGTTTTGGAAGATGAGTTAAAACTAATAAACTATACAATATACTGTCAGAAATCCACCATATATGTCAGCTTATGTCACGGTCACATATCGGTGGGTTTGTTAGTGCTTTTACTTATTTTCCCAAACTTAACATATTCAACAGAGTCCACAACCTTTTGTCTTCTTCAAATACTGTGTGCTTTCCGAGCTGATTAAACCTTTTACGTTAAATAAAAACAAAAAAAATTATCCAGTTATGTAGAAATGTAACTGAACTTACCTTTACTTACATTTATTTGTTTTCTGGAAAACCTTTCGTATTGTACCCTCCTCACCAAAGAAAGTAATTCCTCCTCACCAAAGTAATTGAAAAGTAAGATTTTTGATTAGAAAAAAACACACACACACACACAAAAAAAAATCGATTAACCATTCCAACATTTTAGCAACGTTCGGCTTAATCCATTGATGGAAACTCCGAAGGATCCTGATCAGATTCTGCAAGAGTACAGATTTTTTTTCTCCATTTTATTTTTTTTACACTTTTGGAGTGAATTGCTCTACTAACAATATAAGAAACATGCATTTTCTCTTTTTATTAGATTTTTCCATTACAACAAATTGAGACACAGCAACGCATGGCAAGGTACAGCTAGTATATATATATATATATATATATATATATATATATATATATATATATATATATATATATATATATATATACCCGTCGTTGTCCGGTATTAAACGTAACGTTAAATACTTTCAAATAAATGAATTCAAAAAACGGAGGAAACTGAAACATGTTTATGACAGTATTATTCTTTTTCTAAAATACTCAAGCGGAGATCAAAACTAATACAGTGAGTCAAGTACGATAACCATTAGGCCAGCTTCTCATGACTTTTAAAAATGTTTTGAAACCTCGTAAAAGTTGACAAACAGATAAAAATTCACTAAATACCAATCTTTCATTGCAGACCCTTTAGTAGCAATTTTTCCCCGATGAAAAAGTTTTCCACATGTCTATAAATACACTTTATACTAAATATATAGTCTGTAGCTATAAATTCACGGAGTATATAGGTTTAGAAGTGTCCTCACAGACACATACATCTTTACTTTTAGATGTATATTTAAAGATGTAGCCGGTGTTGCCTGGTATTTGACATAATGTTAAATTCATTTTAAAAAATTAAATTAAAAAAACGCAAAAAACTGAGACATATGCATGCGGGTACTATGTCTTTTTTTTATATGAAATAGTTCACTTCTTGTGAGTAAAAAAAAGAAGAATAAATACTAGAACTTTAATCTGAAGCAAAGCTCAAAGACAGTGAGTTAAATACGATGAGAATGCACTAGCGTAACATGACTTTAAAGAGTTTTTTCAAACCAGCTAATTAATAATTTACGGAAGCCGTCTTATTTCACGATCGCGCATGCGCAATCGTAAAACAATGGAAAACCTTTTTTTCGGATGAAAACAGATTTACAAAATTTTACACATGTCTGAATACTCTATATACAAAATTTAAAATCTGTAGATCCAAAGTTTGTTGAGTATATAGGTTGAGAAGTGTCCTCACAAACATTCTCACTTTTACACCACATTATATATATATATATATATATATATATATATATATATATATATATATATATATATATATAAACAAAAAAAATGGAGGACGGCTTGAAATATAAAAATAAAATATTAAATATAAAAAACAACAACGTTTTTATGCTTCATAAACCTCTCATAACGTTGAAATTGCTATTCTATATATGAGTAAAAATAAAATAAAAATACAAGCGATGGTTAACATTATTACTTGTGAGACATCGGCTTGGGATTATTAGCCGGTGAAATAATCGCATCTCTTGTCGAGACGAAGTAGCTCAATTCCGTAGTCGGATCTGTGTTAGTCAATAGAATTTCTTGTGTGCAGGGCGTTTGCTCAGTTGGCGTTCAAGAGGCTCAAGTGTCGGATATGTCTAACTGATGAGTCAAAATGAGGGCGAAACTTGAGTCCTGGACTTCTGATTTGTTAGCTGTTATGACTCCTGAAGGCTGCGACGTTGTTTGGCTGTGGAAATAAGTATATATATATATATATATATATATATATATATATATATATATATATATATATATATATATATATATATATATATATATATATATATATATATATATATATTCCAGGTAGAAAATATTCAAAAGATTAGGATCATTGAGTTCCAAGAAGAGTCGTTGATAGCGCTCAAAGAGAGTAAATATATAATTCTATTTTTTATGTAAATATTGTCCTATCTTGCTACGATGTGCAGACCGTTTTGATCATTTTTGATCTCATCAGGCACGAAAAATTTTGGGAATGAAAAAACGTTTAAGAACTTTTTTATAATTGTAGAGGAGGAAATATTTTACCATGTCTATAGTGTGACATGGTTTAAAGGTCTTATGATATATATTCGAAAAACAAAATTTTAAGGCTGTTTTCCGTTAAGAAAAATAAGGGGTTGGTACAAAAATTTGTTGGTGGGGATGATGTATAAAGATTAAAGGGAGTGAGAGAAAGGATACGACCTTTATTATTCCTGATATTCATACATGACGTCCCTGATAAAATTGCTTCGGAGATGGGTATATTTGCTGATGACACCACTCTCTATAATAGGCACGGAGGTAAAACAAATGAACACATATCTAAAGAAATGGCATAAACTCTAGAGTATGACCTCCAATCTGTAGTGGAATGGGGACAAAAATGGATGGCCACATTCAATGCTGCCAAGACTAAGCTTATTTCCTTCAATGATTACAAGAAATCTTCTCTACCACTAATAGCAATGGCCAAGAACACAATACCCGAAAGTATTTCCTTTAAACTCCTCGGCCTAACATTTACAGGGAATATGAACTGGAATAGATACATTGAGAGCATTACCAAGGCTGCTGCGAAGAAGGTGGGCTCTCTTTATTGTGGTAGAAACTACTTACACCTGAAAGTATCCTGTACCTCTATAAGGCCTGAAAGTATCCTGTACCTCTATAAGGCCACCATTTGCCCATGTATGGAGTACTGTTGTCACATTTGGGCTGGTGCATCTGATACTATCTCTTCCTCCTGGACAGGGTTCAAAAGAAAGTCGCCAACCTGATAGGTCCTGAACTGTCATCTAGGCTTCAGCCTCTGTCCCATCGACGAAATGTTGCATCCCTCTGCCTGTTCTACAAGTACTTTAATGGTGAATGCTCTGACGAACTGCAAGCACTCATACACCCTCAACGTGAATACCCCAGATAAACCCAACAAGCAGCTAAATCCCACCCCTTCACAGTAGAGATCCCTAGGTGTAAGAAAGCCTTCTACTCCAATAGTTTCTTCCCCAGAACTGCTAGACTTTTGAACTCCCTTCCGGGATTCTGCTTTCCCAACTGTACTGACATGCAGAAGTTCAAGTGTAATGTGAACAGACATCTTGCTACTCATCTCCCTTCATAATACCCCTGCAACTTATGTCCCCAATAGTAACCCCCTACTTCAAAGTGACACTGTGCCTTGTTTGAGGTGAAAATTGAATTTAAAAAAATTGAATTTTAAAATAAAAATCTTAAATGCTGCAATATTTTATCAATTTATTATATTTTTTATTAGCATATCTTATCTTTTTCTTTTCCAGTTTTAACAACTGGTCCCTCACTTTTCCATATTAAACTTAACTATATTACTTCTCTCGTAGTTGCTATGGAAACAGTCATAAAACAGGTCGCTCACGTTCTTGTGTTTTTTTACGATTTGAACATCAGTAAATTCATCAAAACTTTTGTTTTACTAAATGAAAATTAAATGTTTTTTTTTTTTTTACAATATAGCTGAGAAGGGTATTTATATACTGTAATAACTGGCTTAAACTGCCACTTAACCATATATTCAAACATTACCGTCTTTTAATGATATATATATATATATATATATATATATATATATATATATATATATATATATATATATATATATATATATATACTAGCAGTTCAGGTAATCTACATGATTTATACTTGCATAATATTTGCGTAAAAAGTTTACAGGACACACAATATTGTTTCCATATATATTTATGTATCTATATATATAAACGTGAAAGTGTATGTCTGTCTGTGTATCTGTGTGTCTGTGTGTGTACATTTTCCTACGCAATAACTCTGTCAATTTCAAGTCTACAGACTCGAAATTCGATATACAGGGTAGTGAGATTTGGGAAAATCGATGTGATCGGTTTTCGGCGATTAAAGGGACAAAGTTCAACGATTTGACCATTGAGAACTCTACCAAACTCCTCCGACAATTTTCGGTCTAAACACTTGAAATTTTAGATATAGGTTCATTCAATATGGATCTAACTTAATAACTGAATTTGAGCTCAAAAAAATAAATTTTAAGGGGTCATAATAGAGGTCAAAGTTTTAAAAATTACCTTTTTTTTTGTTTTGTTTTTTTTGTTCAGCATACACCTCCAAACACGCGGGCAACGCCGGGCCGAAATGCTAGTATATATATAAAAGTGAAAGTGTTTTTCTGTCTGTATATCTGTGTGTCTGTGTGTGTACATTTCCCTACGCAATAATTCTATAAATTTTAAGTCCACAGACTCGAAATTTGATATACAGGGTACTGAGAGTTGGAAAAATCGATCTGATTGGTTTTCGGCCAGACATTTGGCGATTAAGGGATCAAAGTTCAACGATTTGGCGTTTGAGAACTCTACCAAATTCCTCCGACAATTTTGAGTCTAAACACTTGAAATTTTAGATATAGGTTGCTTAGATATGGATCAACTTAATTTGAGCCCAAAACAATAAATGTTAAGGGGTCATAATAGGGGTAAAAGTTTAAAAAATTGACCACTTTTCTTTTCTTTTGCTCAACATACATCTCTAAATACCCGGGCAACGTCGGGCACCTATGCTAGTATATATATAAAAGTGAAAGTGTCTGTCTATGTATCTGTGTATCTGTGTGTCTGTGTGTGTACATTTCCCTACACAATAACTCTATCAATTTAAAGTCTACAGACTCGAAATTTGATATACAGGGTACTAAGATTTGGGAAAATCTATGTGATTTGGCTGTTAAGGGGTCAAAGTTCAACAATCTGACCTTTGAAACTCTAGAAAACTCCTCCGACAATTTTCAGTGTAAACACTTGAAATTTTAGATATAGGTTCCTTGGACATTGATGTAACATAATAACTTAATTTGAGCCCAAAACAATAAATGTTAAGGGGTAATAATAGGAGTCAAAGTTTTAAAAATTGATCACTTCTTTTTTGTTTTGCTCAAAATACATCTCCAAATACTCGGGCAACGCCGGGCACTCATGCCTTATAAAAATCGATAGAATATTAACTCTATGATAATATATACGAAATCTGTAAGAATTAACATATCCTATTTAAGCGTACTTTACGACCGGGCTTTACCGGGCGTTCGTGCTAGCTTAGATAAATACTTTTGTAGTTTTAACAAAAGAGCTACAATAATATCAGAACGTCTCCATTTACACTGAACATCTACAGAATGCCAACATCAATATATTACATATGAATAAGTCCCCCTGTGGAATTTCCACAGGTCCCGCTATTATATCTATAAAAGTTAAAGTACCTGTGTGTCTGTGTGTGTCTGTCTGTGTACATTTCCCTACCAAATATCTCTGTCAATTTTTGGTCTACAGACTCGAAATTTGACATACGGGGTATTGAGATGAGAGAAAATCTTTTTAATCCGTTTCGGCCATAAATTTTGCTCTTAAGGGGTCAAAGATCAACGATTTGACCTTTGAGAACTCTATCAAACTCCTCCGACAATTTTGAGTCTAAACACTTGAAATTTTAGATATAGGTAACTTATACATGGATTTAAATTTATAATTTGATTTGAACCCAAAACAATAAATTCTAAAGGGTCATAATAGGGGTCAAAGTTTTTTTTTAAAAAGTGTACCTCTGTGGTCTCTACGAAATTAATCAATTTTGGGGCTAAATATTTGAAATTTTGCATAAAGTGTATTCAAAAATGGGGCAAGCTTTTTAATCCGGTTTTGGCCGAAAAGTTGGTTTCCAAGGGGTCAAAGTTCAAAAGATTTGACCTTTGCGGTCTCTAGCAAACTATTCAGCCAATTTTGGGTCTAAACATTGAAGTTTTACATAAAGGGTACTCAGGCATGCAGTAAGTTTTTAATCAGTTTTGGAGCGAAAGTTTTGCTGCCAAGAAGTCAAGGTTGAAATAATTGACCTTTGCAGAATGTACCAAACTCCTACCCCAATATTTGGTCTAAACACTAGAAAAGTTTTATGTCAGTTATCTGGATATTTTAATTTGATTTGAGCCCAAAACAATAAATGTCGAGGAGTCAAAATTAGGGTCAAAGTAAATATTTTCTTTTACTTCTGCAGTTTAGTAGTTAAGGAAGTCTATTATATAGAAAGGCATTACCGTACATATGCACACTTTTTATTATGGACCCGAGAAAAGCCGGGCGGAACTGCTAGTATATATATATATATATATATATATATATATATATATATATATATATATATATATATATATATATATTCCCCGGGAACTAACATACGAATATAAACAGGTGCGTTTTATGAAACATCTAAAAGGAAAAAAAATGTGGAAAATGGAAAGGTGTTGTTATATTCAAGGCGTCGAATGAATTTACTTTTCCGCTAAAAAGCTTCCGGCCACAAAGCACTTTCATTTTCAATTTATTTATTCTGCGATATATATATCTCGACTGATACGCCAGCGTATCATACATCAGATACGCCTACGTTCATCTGGTTATATTTTTGTATACTAGCAGGCCGCCCGGCGTCGTCCGGTGTTAAAATACGATTAAATATTATTTATGCAGACTTCGTATTTATTTTATACAGCCAATTCTTATTTATATCGAACATTTCAGCCCGGCGTTGCCCGGGTGTTTTGAGGTGTATGTTGAGCAAAAATCAATAAGCGGTTAATTTTTTTTTAATTTGACTCCTATTATTAACATTTATTGTTTGAGGCTTAACTCAAGTTATTAAGTTAGATCCATGTCCAAAGAACCTATATCTAAAATTTCAAGTGCTTAGACCGAAAATTGTTGGAGGAGTTTGATAGAGTTCTCAAAGGTCAAATCGTTGAACTTTGACCCTTAACAGCCAAATTCCTGGCCGAGAACCGATTACAAAGATTTTTTTCCAAATCTCACTACCCTGTATATAAAATTTCGAGTCTGTAGACTTAAAATTGACAGAGTTATTGCATAGAAAAGTGTACGCAGACACACAGACACGTTCACTTTTTCGATAGATAGGTAGATAGATAGATAGATAGATAGATAGATTAAACAAAAATATATACGTATACATAAATATATATGAAAACAATTTTGTGTTCCCTGTAAACTTTTTACGCAAATATTACGCAAGTATAAATCATGTAGAATATCTGCATGAATATAATTACACGTAATAGTTAACTAAATATGATTATCCCATAAGAAAACCGAAAAAACTCATAGGGAATTAATTAAAATTAATGTTTAAAAGAATATGCAAATTAGCTAGATCTTTTGCTAGTGAATGCAATTCCATGACCCATATATGAGAAAATTGTATTCTCTTTTTAAATAAATAGAAAAGAGGGGTTTTAATATGAATATCAGTACACGCAAAAGAAAAACGAATTTATTGAAGTATAGATAGATAGAGATAGAAAGATTGTATTATAAGAAATATACAACAGTTGCCTCTCATGGCGTACATTGGTCAAAAGTAGGGATATGACAACAGCATATTATTTTCATTGTTTTTACTCTCGAGTATATATCCGGCACAGACACAATTAATTAAGCGAGGCCCATATTACTCTATATAAAACATATAAGATATGAATGGATATATACCTGAGAATCAAAACAAGTCATAGCCCTAGTCATAAGATACTTCTAAATATATTTTGATTTCGTATTTATTATTAGAGCGTCAATATCCTAATGATTGTTATATTGTACCTAATATTTAGTAGTGATTTCAAACGTAGAAACAAACAATGACTTGTATTCCATTAGCTAGAACTTAAACTAAAACATATAGCGTTCTTGTCTTAGTCGTGAGATAGCTGAAAAAACGTTACAATTTTACTGACTTTAAATGTATATTTGCGCATGTGTAAAAGAGCGGTGTACGTCAAATTACGCCAAATATGACTTTGGTGCCATCAGCTAAAATCGAAACAAACATTTAGTCTTAGTCATTTACGTAAGATAGATTAGAAAACGTTACAATTTAATCAACTTTAACGTATAAATGTATATTCCAGAATAAGTATAGGAGAACTTTACGTGGATTATTTATAATTTTGATATCTTTATAGTATAATTCGCGGTAAAACGTTAACTCGAATTTGTTCCAATCGTTTAAATATACTATACGTCAAGCTTCAAGTCTGTAAACCAAAAATTGACAGAGGAATTTATTAGAGAACTTTCGTTAGACAAACAGACAAACAGACAGATAAGTTCATTATATATATATATATATATATATATATACATATATATATATATATATATATATATGAACTTATCTGTCTTTCTGTCTGTTTATCTTAATAAATGTTTAAATTCCAGCAGTATTTCTCGCAGTTAACGGTGGCCGAATAGATTAGATCTTCGCTAATGAAGTTATAAATGGATTCTGTTGCATGTTTCCCAAATCTAAGTACCCTGCATATCAAATTTCGAGTCTCTAGGCTGAAAATTAACCGAGTTATTGCGTAGGGAAATGTACACAGACAGGCACACAGAGAGACACACAGATAAACAGACACGTTCACTTTTATAGATATATAGCTAGATAGACAAACATTTCAGCCCGGCGTTACCCGGGTGTTTCGATGTTTGTGTTGAGCAAAAAAAAAAGTGGTAGTGGAAAGGCAGGCTCGAACCCGTATCGCGAAGGACGAAAAAAACGGAGGAAAAACCTTACGCCTTTGTCGATACGATCACTGCCAAACGGTAAGTGAGGCAGGTTTAATTAAGGCTAGACAATAGAAAGGAGGAGGTGAATTTCAAAACTATCGGCGAAAAAGGCGATCTCCCTCCCCCTCCTGTAGAAAAGTGCCCAATTGGAGGTGAAGATAGTAATGTTTTTAGCCAATTTTTCGACTTTAAACGATACTGATCTTCGTAAAATTCGTCACCTCTGTCGAAAGTTTTAGGCACACATGCAAACATACATAAATTTATATATTGGTAAATAAAAATTTTCAACCCAAACTGATTTAAAAGCTTGCCCTATGTCTGAATACCCTTTATGTAAAATTTCAAATGTTTAGACTAGAAATTGTCTGAGTAATTTGGTAGAAACCGCAGAAGTTAATTTTTTATAACTTTGACCCCTATTATGACCCCTTAACATTTATTGTTTTTGGCTCAAATCAACTTATTAAGTTTGATCCATGTCCAAGGAATATATATCTAAAATTTCAAGTGTTTAGACCCAAAATTGTCGGAGGAGTTTGGTAGAGTTCTCAAACGTCAAATCATTGAACCATAACAGCCAAAACTCGATCACATCGATTTTCCCAAACTCAGTACACTGTATATCAAATTTCGAGTCTGTAAACTTTAAATTGAGAGAGTTATTGCGTAGGGAAATGTAGGCACACAGACACACAGACACACAGATACTCAGACACTCTCATTGTTATAGATATACTAGCCTGGGTGCCGGGCGTTGCCCGGGGGTTTGTATGTGTGTGTTGAGCAAAAAAAAAAAGAAGTGGTTGTAGGCAGGCAGGCTCGAACCTGTACCGCGAAGGAGGAAACAAACGTGAAAAAAGTGACGTCTTTGCTGTTTTGCCCATCGCACAACCGGAAGTGTTTAGGTTTAAATTAAGGCTAGTCAATCAAAAAGAGAGGATGGCTTTCGAAAACATCGGCGAAAAAGCGGACAGTTGAGGGTGAATTGATCAATATTTTTAGCCAATTGTTCAGTATTTGTCGTCCGAAGGGTCGGCTTCACAACAATACCGATCTCGTGTAAATCCGTCGCCTGTCGAAAGTTTTAGGCAGACAAACATACACACATATATACATACATTTAAACAGACAGGTGAGATTTATATTACAGATTATATTGGACGCAATATATAGTAATGATTTAAAAATCTTTTAAAAAAATAAAGCATCGTGCGCGACTTATTTTTGCCTCTGCCGCCAATGACTGGGCCATGAAAACATATTCACTGCAAGGCTAAAAATTAAAACATGAACCAATAGCTACTACGTTATGCGTTCGTAATGGCGGCGTTTGACCTTCATCTGGCAATATTTTTTTTAATTTTCAACCTTTTGCAACGACTTTTCCGAGCTAAAACCCAAATATAAAGTTTCGTATAAATTCAAATACCTTATATATGAAGCTTCATGTCTGTAGACCAAACACTCTAGGAGGAATTTGGTAGGCAAAATTTTTTAAACATATATATAAGTGTCACCACTTATCAAGGCCCAGAGCCACTCGAGGATAAGGGTTAAATATTGTACAGTAGTCAATGGTACAATATCGTAGTAATCGTTAGCAGTGGAAGTTTTGTAAATTGGATTACTTAAGGTGACGGTTCATCAAGAATCTGTTTACGTTAGACTTGAAGACAAAGAATATATTAGAAATATTTCTTTGTCTTACGTGCAGCTCTAAGAAAGAAGCTTGTTCGTGGAATATATATATATATATATATATATATATATGTGTGTGTGTGTGTGCATATATATATATATATATATATATATATATATATATATATATATATATATATATATATATATATGCCAGCCGGTCGCCCGTTGCTGCCAGGTCATAAAATACGCTTGAATATTATATCTTAATTTATGCAAATTATTATTATAAAGTAATTTCTCTTTTGATTATTATATTAGACCTAATATTTATAGTAATGATTTCAAAAGTTGAAAATAAAACAGAGCTAAGTTTAATACTTCAATGAATTTAAACATTTTTTTACGTGAAATGTTTGCGTTTCAGATCAAAAGATTTTTATTATTCTATGTAAGACAAAGACATATTTCTAATATATTCTTTGTCTTACATAGAATAATACAAATCTTTTGATCTGAAACTCAAACATTTCACGTCATACATTTTTAAATTCATTGAATGACTAAAATTTAATTTATTTGCTCTATCTTGTATATTGAGCAATTCTTATTTATAGAATATCTATCTTGTATATGGAGCAATACTTATTTTTAGAATATTACTGCCAGTAATATTTTGTAAATCTTATAATCACAGGTTTCCATAACAGCTGATTATTGGATAATTTTATTCTGAAGTATATATATATATATATATATATATATATATATATATATATATACATATATATATATATATAATATATATATATATATGAAATTTATTACTGTGAGTCCAGAATGAGTTTACATATTGTTTCAACTAGAGGAAGATCCTCAAAGAGAGGAAATATCCAACAAGTATCGTCAGAACTCATAGATGGACTAAGTTATAAAATCAAATAAGAATGGAAAAATCGTAGATGAAGGGGATTTAGAAAAGAAGGTGGAGTGGAGGGGAGACGACGTTGGAATTTAAAGTAGTAGGAGTGTATACGATAAGAGAGGGGTTTATAATTAAATATTGATTATGTGTTAATTCTTATAAACGTTTTTTTAGTTTATAACGGTTTAAGATTAAAAGACGCTATTCATATTTATAACGGCATACGTAACAGTTAATTTAAAGGATCACCATGGCAACAGGTTAGAAAGTTAATGTTAGTGGGCATGGTGTGCTGGGAGGAGGAAAGAAACGGGTTGAAAATGGGGTTTAAAGTGATTTAGCTGGGCGGGGAGAGTTTGAAAGATATTTATTGTTTATAAAAAGGAAAGAAAAGAAACGGAAAAATAGACGGATAAATTAATGAATTATACGTTACAGATTTATTTTGATAGTATAATGATAGGTAAGAATATCAGTAAGTAAATAAAATAAATTAATAATTAAAATATTAATAAATAATTGTTTATGATAAGTAAATAAAACACACACACACACATTAATACACATACACGCGAACACCTGTACAACGCACGGAGGCACATCACTGGGGGGAGAACACATGCCTAAGTATATATAAAAATACACAGATACGTAAACATAAAAATATACATATACATATATACATACATATACATGTATATATATATAAATACGTATAAATACACGCACATACATATATATATATATATATAATATATATATATATATATATATATATATATATATATATATATATATATATATATAAATTAGACGGGCAGGTAGAAATTGTACGTTACAGGTTTATTTTAATAAAATAAAATAGGGGAAAATTTCAGTAAGTAACTTAAATAATAGATTAATAAAATTAAGGAAAAATTATGATAATAAATAACATACAAACACAGGCATACATATGTACAGCATATGCACATACGTCTATGGGAGAAGAGCACATATATACACAAATACGTAAATATACACACGTTTATAAGAATTAACACATAATTAATATTTAATTATAAACCCCTCTCTTATCGTATACACTCCTACTACTTTAAATTCCAACGTCGTCTCCCCTCCACTCCACCTTCTTTTCTAAATCCCCTTCATCTACGATTTTTCCATTCTTATTTGATTTTATAACTTAGTCCATCTATGAATTCTGACGATGCTAGTTGGATATTTCCTCTCTTTGAGGATCTTCCTCTAGTTGAAACAATATGTAAACTCATTCTGGACTCACAGTAATAAATTTCTTATATACTGCTCTGGCTACACATTGAGCACTCTAGTCCGGTTTTTTCACCACTGGTAAATTAATATATATATATATGTAAATATATATTTATATATATATATGTATATATGTATATATTTATATATATATATATATATATATATATATATATATATATATATATATATAAAGCTGAATGTGTGTGTGCGTGTGTTTGTCTGGTCACGAATATACTCCTATATGTTTTACTATTTAAAAAAAAACTAATTACATATAATGATAGAAGATGAATCGAGACACAAGAATTGGTATGTTAGATCTGGCAGAACGGTGGTTCATTGAAATTGTGTGCTCTGCGTTCCCGCCTGGTCCACAAAGTATGGAAATAAAAAATTTAAAAATTAAAAAAAAAAACGTTTACACGTGTTCTTGATATAGATGTACATAAGAATACTTCGATAAGTATGTTTTAACTTAAATAGGGATGGTATAATAAAATTGTGGGGTCTGCGTTCCCGCCTGGCCTCCATAGAATGGAAATAGGCACAAACTTTAATAAAGACTTTTCAGCTCTATCTGCGTAAGTATACTTTGATAATTATGTTTCAGTTTGAATAAATATGGTATAATAAAATTATGGGGTGCTCCTTCGCGACTGGCCTCCATAGAATGGAAATATGTCACAAAGTTTAACAAGTTTTTTTTTTTTAATATAGATCCACAGAACATTGTGACAAGTGTTTCAGTGTTAATAGTTATGGTATAATTAATTATGGGGTTTATCTATTTTATTTTTACTTTCATCATTTTTTTTTTTTTTGCTTTAGCTTTGATACCCCCAAATTCGAAGCTATCTCTTTACACCCCTTCTTTTTCATAACTTATCATACTTTAATAAATCAGAGTCCATTTTCTGTAGGCTGTTTTTGAACCCAGTCAACGACGGGTACTTTTGCTAGTATATATATAATTATAAAACTCATATGACCTTGTAACGGGCGTTGTAACCCAACATCCGGTTTACGACTTCCCGTTGCGCATGTGTTTATAGACTTAAACCTATAACAGCGTAAACAAATAAACACAAATCGCGACTTTCGCAGAATTTAACCTGCACAGTGAAATATTAACGTTATTATTTATTATTTAACGAAGAGTGGGATGTTTTGCAACTACTCTGTATTACAAGTATACTGTCGCAATTTTCTTACAAATAAACCAACTTTGACCCGTTGACAACGCATTATTTTACTGTGTATGTTTTCAGCATCCCATTTTTTGTGTTTTAATTATCCAAATAAACAATTGTTAATACTTCTTGTTTTTTTTATATCGTTCATTTCCGTATTGCGTTTAAGTTATTTTAACGCAATTTTCTTACAAATAAATCTACTTTAACTCATTGAGACCCATAAAAGCATTTTACAATGTATTGTTTTACTGTGTACATCTTCAGCGTCCCAGTTGTTTTTTTTCGCGTTAAAATTAAAAGATATGTCAAAATTTGAATTTAATTTAAGTATTATGGTATCTGTTCAGTGCACATTTACCTTTAAGTATGGCAAACCCCATTTTTTGACAAGCTTCTAGGCTTGACCTTCACTCCTGATCTGAAATGGAACACGTACATCAAGGCTGTTGCCAAGGTCGCTGGAAAGATGGTAGGATCCTTCTATCGCTCCAGAAGATATCTCACTACTGATGCAATTCTCTATCTATATAAAAGCCAAGTACGTCCAAGGATGGAATACTTCTGCCATATCTGGGCAGGAGCTGCTAAAAACAGCCTACCCTGCCTTGACAGAGTACAAAATAGACTTAAAGGCTTAGTGGGGGTGCCCTTTTCTCTTCCCTGCAACCTCTCTCCCACAGAAGAGACGTTGCGAGCCTATCTTTGTTTTATCGTTATTTCCATGGCAGGTGCTCGTCTGAACTCCAATTTCTGGGCCCCCCCTCGTCTATCTTTTACGAAAAACACCCGTCTAGCTGAATCCACTGTCAAAAACTTTCCCCACTCTTTATCTATGCCTAAATCAAAACGTAGATTCCATGAAAAAGACTTCTTTCTTAGAACTGCATGCCTGTGGAACTCTGTTCCGTCTGCCTGCTTCCCACCGGACTACAACCTGAATGTCTTCAAGTCCAACGTAAACAAATTCCTGATGAACCGCCCCCTTAAGGAGACACTTTATTAAATCTCCACACTAACGTACTGTACTTACAGTGGCTTCCGGGCCTTGATAAGTGGTGACCACCTAGTAAAAAAAAACACTTATAATTCAATGGCTGTAAGTTTAAAAAAAAATAATAAATTATAATAAACAGAACGACTCATAGAAATCTATCTATATTTTTTTTCATTTCAATATACTTTCATAAAAATGTTTGTATTATGTCACAAAAAATTATTTTCTTTACGTCACAAGTGTCACGCTCATACATTAATTCCATAGCTCATATAACATACTGACCCAACGGATCAGGGGTAGTCTAGTGTATATATATATATATATATATATATATATATATATATATATATATATATATATATATATTGAAATCTTGAACGGCAGACTTTTCTTATTCATGATTTAAAGTAAAATATGCAAAAAAAAACATAAAAAATGGAGAAGAAGAAAAAATAAAAAGGGGGACTGATCGGTTTAGCTCTCGCCTTCTCAAAGCTGCATCGAGGGATTTAAAAAGGATGCCTTCTCTCTGTAAGCAGAGAGAATGCCTCTCAAGTTTGAACGTGATTAACCTCTAGGATCTTCAAAAATATTATAACTTTGCTTTATTTTAATCGCCTTCCCGGTTTTTTTTTGGGGGGGGGGGAGGGGGGGTTCACATATGACGAAACGTGACTTCATTTGAATAATGTACATGTTTTTGATTCCCTCAATACAGCTTTGAGAAACCGGTCAACTGACTCCCCGTTTTTTCCCCCCTTCAAATTAAATTGTTTTCGTTATTAATAATTTACGACGGACAGGGAGAAATATGCAGAAGCCTTTTCTTTGCTAAAATTATATTAGTAGATTGGAAAATGAGCGAGGATTCGATTAGTTCTTATTTATTGCGTGTTTGTGTGCGTGTGTGTGTTTTAGGAGAGTCGCAATTCCCATACACTAATACAATTAAGCAAGGAAAAGGTTTCTTCCATATTTCCCCCTAGCCGTCGAAAATCATTATTAACGAAAACAATTTAGATACAGGATAAACCTAAATACTCCTTTCTTAATTTATATATATATATATATATATATATATATATATATATATATATAGTCATCCACATACAGTACTGTTTCGTTATATATATATACTGCTGATCAAAAATTTAAGACCACTTAAAAATCTTTTTAAAAAATTGTTTTTTTAAGGATAGATTTTAAACTCTTCTGACTTAAGGTTACCAATACTACAATCTAAAAGGTTATGGACACAAAAAGCTACATTCCTAAGATTTTTTTTTAATTTACATTTTTATTAAATTAGACTTTTTACACGTGATCAAAATTATAAGACCAGAGACAAATATTCTATTAAATTGTACGAAAAGTGTATGAAAAGTGTATGTCAACATTCATCAATCAAACTTAATAATCAGTTCTACATCCACTGCTTTTGATGACTTCAAAGATTCTTTGGGGTATGCTAGAAATAAGGATTACCATTAAGGTGCGAGGGATTCTGCTCCAGTTCATTTTCTGTTGAACATTTTCGATTGGGTTCAAGTCCGGTTACCATGTAGGATGTCCCAAGAGATGGACTCCATTTTCTTGTAGAAAGCACAAGGTCCGTCTTGGAGTGTAAATTGCAGCATTATCCTGTTGGAATAACCATCCATCCCCACGCAAACGGTGACCCTCCATCATCAAAGATGCTTTTTGTAGCATGCTAACATAACTAGCTGCTGTCTGACGACACTGCACCACCTTGAGCTCCATCGTCCCTCTGTAAGAAAATGCACCCCCTACTATTACGCAACCTCCACAATTATGACGTGTGGAAAAAAATTCAAGGGGCATGTTTTTGTCATGCCAATATCGCTGGAAGCCATCAGGACCATCTAAATTGATTTTTTTTTCTCATCAGAGAACAGGACTTTCTTGCACTTCTGAATGTCCCAGGTTTGGTATTCACGGTCAAATCTTTAGCGGTCCACATTGTGACGTGGAAGCAATCGAGGAATTTGTTTACGCTTTTTATTTACCATGGCCTTTTGTTGTCAGTGTAGTCTGATGCTTATTGAACTGCAATCAGCATCTGTAACCGCCTTAATTTGACTAGAAGAAAGTCCTTTGTCATTCATAACAACCCGTCTGATTCTCCTATTAAATGCAGGAGAAACTTGGGGGGGCAAATGATTTTGCTTTTCTATAGTTTTCAGTGTTCCTTATAGATATATATATATATACATATATATATACATATATATATATATATATATATATATATATATATATATATATATATATATATATATGCAAATAACAGTTTTACTGCGAGTTACCTTAGTTGCTATCGCTCGCTTTGACAAACCTTGCTTATAGAATCTTAGAATGCGAGAGCGCTAAACATCGGTTAGTTTTTTTTTGTTGTTTTTTTTTGTTTTGTTTTTTTTTGCTTTAGGCATGGTAACACAGTGATTGTTAATCTCTAACTGAACTAAAAACATTAGAATTACAATAAGTCTTACAATTTATAGCATTGGTCTTATAATTTGGATCATGTGTAAAAAGCCTAATTTAATAAAAATGTAAATTTTTAAATAAAAGCTTTGGAATATACCTTTTTGTTTCCATAACCTTTTAGATTTTAGTATTAGCAACCTTAAGTCGTAAGCTTAAAATCTATCCTTAAAAAAGGGCTTCTTTTTAAACATTTTTATGTGGTCTTAAATTTTTTTATCAGCAGTGTATTTATATGTATATATATATATATATATATATATATATATATATATATATATATATATATATATATATATATATATACATGATTACTTGATTTAATCACATAAATTAATATACGTAAGTATAAATTTATGCGGTCCATTTCAGCCTAACACGTGTTTCTATTTCTTCCGACCGCACGCAAAGCCCAGATGACACATTCTCGTCCTCAACTCTACACGTCTATTCTCTTCGACGTCCACTTTCCTTCTGTCCCGAGCAGATAGTGTATTTTTCACTCCTTTTTCCCCTTTCTTTTTCTCACGCACATTCCCTCATTATCATATACGCTTTTTTCGGCTACTGCTGCTGCTAATTTTTTCGTTGTTGATACTCATATGCACTAGTCTCTTCCTATGCACAGTTTACACGATTGAAAACTGGTTATTGCAAAGATGCCCATTGACTATAGTCTAGAAAACACTAAGGGTATATGTTAAAAAAATGTCACTGGAAAGAGTGTTCCACAGTTTTTTTAAACAAGCTATTGAAATAAGAGCTGGATTATAATGCGATAGAGAAAACAGTGAAATGGTGGACCCCACTAGTCCCAAGGGTCGATCGAGCCAGGACAAAGACATCAGAGAATAGTTCAGACCGTTCTTAAGAGTTTAATTTATTTTATTGCGGACTATTATCCTCATCTTTCTTAGATATTGTTTCACGATGTTTCGGCCAACTATTCCTCTGGACTTCGTCAGGTGGTAACCACGACGGGAATCTCCTCACTGCATTCTCAGCAATTACTGCCATCCGCAGTTGTTGTCGTCTCACCGCATTTTTTTTTTTTTTTTTTTTTTGCCAAGTAAGCCTCTGGCCGGCTTTGGGTAGGATTGAAACCGATATCTCCAGATAATTCTTACCTGGAACCGTAGATATTCAACGTCTCTTTCCACTGCGCCACGGGTTCCGAAGACGTGGTGAGACGATTACAACTATGGATGGCAGTAATTGCTCAGAATGCAGTTAGGAGATTCGGAGTTCCTATCCCGTCGTGGTTACCACCTGACGAAGGCCAGAGGAATAGTTGGCCGAAACGTTGTGAAACAATTAAAAAAGATAAGGTTAATAGTCCGCAATAAATACATTAATTAATAATACTCATCTCAATAGTGAATTACAATTAAATATAATATATAGTTCTTAAGAGCTCGTATATTTATACAAAAGAGGGTGAGGCCTAATCAAATCACAGATGTTTCAGCATCGGATAACGAACCCTCAAAAGAATCAGAGATTTATTAATTCAAATACTAACGGGATCTGTGCAAATTCCACATGAGACTCATTCATATGTAATATATTGATGTTGGCGTTCTGTGAATGTTCTGGATACGCTCTGGTATTATTGTAGCTTTTTGTTAAAACTGCAAAAGTATTTATCTAAGCTATCACGAACGCCCGGCAAATCCTGGTCTTTAAGTACGTTTAAATATGATATTTTAATTCTTGCAGATTTCGTATATATTATTATAGAGTTAATTTTCTATCGATTTTTATATATTATAAAATTGCGATTTCAAAAATAAAAAAAATATATCCATATGACTTGGATGCATTAGCTTGAATCGAAACCGAAATAAAAACTTATGAAAATATATATATATATATATATGTGTGTGTGTGTGTGTGTGTGTGTGTGTGTGTGTGTGTGTCTGTCTGTGTGTGTATGTATGTATGTATACATGTGTAACTTAAGTTCCTTCAACCATAATCGACACCGAAACCAAAACTTATGAGGAATTCTTGATAAAATTATTTATAAAAAATAGATTACTTTATATAAAAAATAGATTACTGGAGTGCCATTAGTTATAATCGAAACCAAAACTAAAACTTATGAAGAATTCTTGGTAAAATTATTTATTATAAGAAATAGAAGTACATAACAATTAAACGTAATTAAGCCTGACACAGAAAGTAACACACACGCTATCGTATTAATATGTAGATGACAATAGCACTCAATACTATTCAAGTCATAGACCAACAGTGATCATGGTCGACTGTCAATCTAGATAGCCCTTATTATTGCGTGGCTTTTGGGCTTTGATAAACGATGACCCAATAATATATAAATATTCATGTTGACCCGATTTAGTACCCCGTTTGGATGAGATGAAGTTTCCCCACCTTAAACAGAACGATAGTATAGCTGACGTGTCCTATCATGTCACGTGGCGTCGTTTTATTACGTATTCTCACTTATTAAGAAACCAAGAATTTTCTTTGGAATAATCGAGTAACGTCATAACGGACACGACGGACACTTTATGCTCGCGGTATACAACAGTCTTATAAAATTATCACTCGACGGTAACACATGCAAAAGAAATGTCTCCGCATTGATTGGCTGTAGAATTTAATGAAGGTCGACGATTAATTTCACACGTTGGTTATAGCAGGAACAAATTGTCTCGAGTGACGCGCTTTGGCGAAGATTGGAACAGAGAGGCAGAAAAAAAAGTCGTGTTCTGCAGCATCCTTGAGTTGTGCCGGTCTTTTATGCCAGCGTCGTCAGAGAAACCATTGTTCGTTAGTTACGAGTCACGATTATGAGCTCCTAACGATTGTTTGTATGTGAAAAAGAATATCAGAAAAGACTGGCCCGTCAGTTCGTTTTCAGTGATGCGTAGGCTGTAGAGAGCAGGACGCCATTTCGTGTATCATTTTGGTAGAAAATACATTTAGCTTTGCTTTCGTGAACACGCTAATGCATAAAATGGACGTATACACACACACACACACACACACACACACATATATATATATATATATATATATATATATATATATATATATCAACCTCTCTTGAACTACTGCACTATCGGCAAAAACAATTTCAATAATTTCAGCTGTTTTGAACATTTTCCAACCGGACTAATTCTAATCAATTGGATTTAATTTGGGACTTGATTCTTTCTAAAGATTTATTTTCGCCTTCGTATCACCTTTGAAAGAATCTTCGTGCAATTTTATGATAGTTTATTTTTATCATTGTTTTTATATTTCTTTTTTTTTTGCTTTTTTAAGCAATGTACATTTTTAGAATTCATGACTATAATAAAAGTTTCATTTAATGCCGTAAACAGCAAATTCGAGCATTGCTACAAATATAATTTGCTGATTTATTTCAGTCCTCTGATGAGAAGAATAGCCAGAATAGCATTCTATGAAACTCTGCGGAATAAGAACTTTGTAAATTGTTTCTTGGAGTTTTCAGTCGAACAATAAATTTTGATTGTAAATTTCAACTTACAGTTTTGATTTTCTTTCTCTTATAATAAGCTTTACTCTCTATTGTGTATTGGGCTTTTTATTCGTTTGAGATTTAAATATCTATATATAAATATCTATATATAAATATTTAGTATTTATATTAGATCGAAGTTTACCATTGCTTACATCAGGTAAACATTGTATCTCCTTTGATTTCACTATATATATATATATATATATATATATATATAGAGAGAGAGAGAGAGAGAGAGAGAGAGAGGGAATGAGAGGGGTGCTAGTCTAGCGACACTGATGAGTTGTGATACAATAAACATATATATATATATATATATATATATATATATATATATATATAAATAAGGGGGAAGTCACTAACAATGTGTATTTTTTGACATTATTTTATTATTCCGTGTCTTGGCTTTTAATAAAAAACCAAGACACGGAATAATAAATAATGTTTAAAAATACACATTGTTGGTGACTACCCCCTTATTTAAATATACATCTTTCTTTCGTTAGAATTCCTTAACCCATTTTATATAAATATACATATATATATATATATATATATATATATATATATATATATTTATATATGTGGACCCGATCTTATCCCAGCTGTGCTATTAAAAAAGTGCTCAGCCGAAGTAGCTCCAGTTCTCTCCAAACTCTACAACAAATGTCTTAATGAAGCTTGCTTTCCGGACTGTTGGAAAACTGCTTCTGTTGTACCAGTATTCAAGAATTCTGGCGAAAGGACAGACCCATCAAATTATCGCCCCATTAGCCTCCTCCCACTTTTTGCCAAAATATTTGAGACCATAATTAACCATGCTCTAGTCCATCATCTTACAGATGTTAGACTACTAACTGACAAACAATATGGATTTAGACAAGCCCTTTCCACAGCAGACATCCTCACTGTAATCTCTGAACGTATATACCATTCACTGGGCAAAGCGGGGGAAGGCAGAGCGGTAGCTCTAGATATATCTAAGGCTTTTGACAGGGTATGGCATGAGGGTCTCCTCAGTAAAATCAGATCATACGGTATCACTGGTAGAATACTTAACATAATTAAATCCTTCTTAGATAAGAGAAAAATCCAGGTAGTCCTCGACGGTCGCACATCTACACAATATGATATAAATGCGGGAGTGCCCACGGGTTCTATCCTTGGACCTCTATTGTTCCTGATATTCATAAATGACCTCCCCGACAACATTGCCTCTGAGATGGGTATATATGCTGATGACACTACACTCTATGGCAGACACGACAGGAAGACGAATGAACACATTTCTAAAGAAATGGCAGAAACACTAGAGGAAGACCTCCAATCTGTAGTGGAATGGGGACAAAAGTGGTTGGTCGCGTTCAATGCTGCCAAGACTAAACTAGTTTCATTCAATAATTACAAGAAACCCTCTCTACCACCCATAGCAATGGCCAACGACTCTTTATCTGAGAGTCCATCTTTCAAACTCCTTGGCCTAACGTTCACAGGAAACATGAGTTGGAACAATTACATTGAAGGCATTGCCAGGGCCGCTGCAAGAAAGGTAGGCTCTCTCTATCGTGCTAGAAAACTACTAACACCCGAAAGTATCCTGTACCTCTATAAGGCCACCATTCGCCCATGTATGGAGTATTGCTGCCACATCTGGGCTGGTGCATCTGCTACTAGTCTCTCGCTCCTTGACAAGGTTCAAAAGAGAGTCGCAAACCTGATAGGCCCTGAACTGGCATCTAAGCTTACGCCTCTGTCCCATCGACGAAATGTTGCATCCCTCTGCCTTTTCTACAAGTATTTTAGTGGTGAATGCTCTGACGAACTGCAATCACTTGTGCCCCCACGACGCGAGCACCCTCGACAAACCCGACAGGCTACTAGATCCCACCCCCACACTGTAGAGATCCGTAGATGTAAAAGATCTTTTTACTCCAATAGTTTCTTCCCCAAAACCGCAAGACTCTGGAATTCCATTCCAGGTCCCTGCTTCCCCAACAGTACTGACGTGCAGAAGTTCAAGTGTAACGTGAACCGACACCTTGCTGCCCAAATCCCTACATAGTACCCCAGTAGTTGTTTCCCCTGATAGTAGCCCCCTACACCAAAGTGGCAATTTGCCTTGTTTGGGGTGAAAATGTAATAATAAAAAAAAAATGTATATTTATATATATATATATACATACATTGCACTTCACTATATATGTGTGTGTATGAGTGTGTGTGTGTGTGTGTGTGCGTGCGTGTGTGTATGCCTACGTCATCATGTCTGTATGTACTTAACGTTCCCATATTTATCTCTCGATCACTTGTTTTTGCTGGCACGAAGAAATCCGCAACCACGTGCATGAAAGTTTGCACCTATGTGTATATAGTGATTCGTAGACATATTACCAATTATATGTGTGTGTATATACATTTATAAACCTATAATATCAACGATCGCATTCTATCATGGCTGACGAAAACCTAACATCATTTACGTTTTACACTTAACTGGTCCCCTTTATGTTGGGCATGAAACCGACGGTACCAATGTTTTTCCTAACTTCTGTACTATCAAATAAATAAATATATATGTGTGTTTGTGTTTGTGTGTGTGTGTGTGTGTGTGTGTGTGTGTGTGTGTGTGTCTGTGTGTTATGGCTTGCAATAAGCCACAAAGAAAACAGAACAATTAACAATGGAGAGTAGAAAACGCATTATCGGCAGCTCCTGTTACTCTCGCTTCTTCTTATTTGTCCCTCAGTCCTCATTTTTTAATTAGTGATTTTTCTGACAAAGGGAGAAGAAAAATCTGTTTTCTAGGTTGGCAGTATTTTGTGCGAGCAGTTGGCTGAGATGGCGGAAATTTTCTGTTTCTATGTCTATCATTGTAGTTATGTCACTAGTAAGGGTGCTGGAGGTAAACGTTTTGTCTGGGCTGACGTTATCCGCCTGATAGTCAGGGACCCGAACCTTGGATTAACCACAAAGGAGGCTGTCCTATCAGCAGGTGCAAAGTACTGGGGCTGCTGTATTGCCATTTGGTGAATGGATTCTGGACCATGCAGTAGCTTCTGGTGGGGCCTCTCGATGCCATACTAGTGGGTAATTGTTACGGCTTTACCTTATCATTAGCTACAAATAAAAAAAAAATTCTTCGTTTCTTTTTCTCTCTTAATTTCCCCTCTCTGTCCTGCTCTAAGTAAATCTGACGACCTAGTCCACAAATTCCAAAAATTGATCATGACAAGTTTCAAGAAAAAATACACGATTAAACCCGGTTCTCCAACTTCCAACGTAGACCCCTACTACCATGTCTCCTTCTCCAACATAAGGGGTCTACGTTCTAACCTTCCAGAGGTTGAAACCCAATTACAGGAGACTAAACCAGACCTTTTATTTTTAAGTGAAACTGGCATTGGACAGGCTATTTCCCTAGAAGAGTTCGCAATTAAAGGATACTCTAACTTAACCTCTAAATCTGACCTCCAAGATCGCCATGGGCATGGAATATGTGCCTATATTAAAGATAGCTTTCCATGTGGTAGGAACATCTCCAGGGAAGATCCTAACTTACCCTATATGTGCTTCCGGGTTGTTTTAGCTCACACTACGGCATTTTTATTTACTCTCTATCGCCCCCACAACAGCGGAGTTACTTTATTTAGAAGCATATCTGAGAAAATTGACCAAATCCTATCTGCTTATCCTTCAGCTAACATTCACGTATGTTGAGATTTCAATGTTCACAACGTCGAATGGTTGACCCACTCAAACAAAACCGATGATGAGGGGAGGTTCTGTCATGATTTCTCCATTGCCTATGACCTCACTCAGATTGTTCAGGAACCCACCCGTGTGCCCGACAATGACGGCCAGTATGCGAGCCTACTAGACCTTTTTCTCACAACTTGCCCTGAACTATGTTCAGTTTCTGTTCTGTCGCCTCTTGGATCTTCCGACCACTCTGTTGTATCAATTAAGATAAAAATTAAATGTAATAAGTCCCCAGACGTACCTCTCCATCGTACAGTATATCGATACACTATGGTTGACTGGGATAGCTTCCGTACATTTATAACTGATCTATCTCTGCATTCCATATTTAAAAAGGATGTGTCCTCTATAGTATTAGACCTGACGGAATAGTTAATTGTAGGTATTGATCGTTTCATACCCTCGAAAAAGTTTCAGCAAAAACCTAACAGCCAGCCATGGTTCTCTCCAGAATGTGCTGCTGCCATTGCGCACAAAAATCACTTTTTCCACTGTTTCCAACGTAATAGATGTATGGAAACTAAAGCCGCTTTCAGGACTGCCAGCAACCATTGTAAGAAAGTAATAAAGAGCGCAAGATGGTTGTATGCTCAATCTGTTAAGTCCAAAGTAGCTGAACAGCGGCTTGGTTCCCACTAGTTTTGGCAAATAGCAAACAGAATTCTGAACAGAAGTGTGCTCCATTCCAACTATCATCAATGGATCTGAGGTAATCTCGTCAGCATCAGACAAAGCCAAACTCTTTGTCAAGAACTTTGCAGCTAATTCTACCTTTTGCGATCAAGGCCGCCAACCCCCAATAGTTCCTCCTGTATCTGAAAACACACTATGTGATATACGTATATCTGTACGTGATGTTGCCAAGCTAATCAAAAACCTTGATTCCAGTAAAGCAACTGGCCCGGACGGTATTCCAATTATAGTACTCAAAAAACTTCAACCTGAACGAGCGCCCATACTTACAAAACTATTTAAACGTTGTCTTAAGGAGAATAGTTTCCCATCTCCCTGGAAAATTTCATCTGTATGCCCTGTATTTAAGAATTCGGGTGATCGCTCATCCCCCTCTCAGTACAGGCCAATAAGTCTCCTGTGCGTCATGAGTAAGTTGCTGGAATCTGTGTTAAATACAGAAGTAATCAACCATCTCAACAAAAATAACCTTCTTAGTGACACTGAATATGGTTTCCGTTCTGCTAGATCTACAGCAGATGTGCTTACAGTTATATCTCATAGGATTAGCAAATCTTTCGACGGATGCAACCTTTCTAGGGCAATTCCTCTTGACATATCTAAGGCCTTTGATAGGGTATGGCATAAAGGTTTACTTCATAAGATCTCTAGCTATGGTATAGCTGGAAATGTCTTCTCAATTATTAAATCATTTCTTTCTGATAGGTTCATAAGAGTAGTAGTTGAGGGGCAAAAATCAGAAGCCCACAGTATTAATGCCGGTGTCCCTCAGGGGTCCATCCTGGGCCCAACTCTTTTCCTGATCTACATTAATGATCTTCCAAATCACATCCTTACATCATTTGTAGACATTTATGCTGACGACACTACCATTTATGGTAGCACATCTAAGACAGTAAACGAACAAGTTCTCTCCAATTCTCTCTCCTCTGATCTTGAGCATGTAGTACAATGGGGAAAGGAGTAGCTGGTTACTTTTAATGCATCTAAAACCAAGCTTCTCTCTTTACATCATCAACATTCTGATCCACATCCGTCATCAATTGAAATGAATGGCTCTCGTCTTCAGGAGGCCTCAAGTTTTGACAAGCTTCTAGGCTTGACCATTACTCCTGATCTTAAATGGAACACGTATATCAAATCTGTTGCCAAGGCCGCTGGAAAAATGGTGGGATCTTTCTATCGATCCAGTAGATATCTCACTGCTGATGCAATTCTCTATCTATATAAGAGCCAGGTACGTCCAAGGATGGAATACTGTTGCCACATCTGGGCAGGAGCTGCTAGAAAGGACTTGGCCTGCCTTGATAGAGTTCAAAATAGACTTCGTAGCCTCGTAGGAGATGTCTTTTTCTCTTCCTTGCAACCTCTATCTCACAGAAGAGATGTTGCGAGTTTGTCTCTGATGTATCATTATTTTCATGGAAAGTGTTCGACTGAGCTTCAATCTATGGTCCCCCCTCGCAAAACTTTCACAAGAAACACTCGTCTAGCTGTAAACACTATCAATAATGCCCCCCACTCTTTATCTGTGCCTAAACCTAAACGTAGATTCCATGAACAAAGCTTTTTTATTAGAACTGCACGCCTGTGGAATTGTCTTCCGTTTTCCTGCTTTCTGGCTGACTACAATATGGTTGTCTTCAAGTCTAACGTAAATAAGTTCTTGATGAGCCGTTCCATATAAGTTATCAAATTTTACGAATTTTCATTACTAATGATTATTATATTGTCCAATTTCTACTGTACACTCTTTAACCCTTATCCTTGAGTGGTCTCTTGGCCTTGATAATGAGTTGATACCTATGAAAAAAACAAGAAAAGGTCCAATGTGAACAAGTTCTAATTGAATCGTCCCCCTAAGTAATCCAAGTTTCAAAATTACCACTGTTTACTATGCTATAATCACAATGACTAATGTATACCTATTAACCCTTATCCTCGAGTGGCCTCTGGGCCTTGATAAGTTTTGTCACCCTTGTAAAAAAAACAACGGAATAGAGTTTTACCAACGTATTACTGGAACAACAACGTAAAAAGGTTACAACTGAAAAGAGTAGTAAACGTCACCGAGCAGCCGAGGGTTGCTCTGGTCTTTAATGCACACCTGGGATCAAAACGTCTATGGTTTATATAAAGGATAGAACAGTCCATTTGGAGGGTGATTCCCCCTCAACAGTGTGTTATACTGTGTTTAATTGGCAGTTTTAGTCATTTAGATCTGATTTAAAGCTTCACCGCTCACTCATTTTTCGACCCAATTTCAAATAATCATTACAGTATTTAGATCACCTTCGCAGCTGTATTGTGAAAATTTTTTATTCAATTTTCATTCAGTAGAACAAATGTTATGATGAATTTACTGGTGTTCAAAATCGTAAAAAAAAAAAACGTAAAGAGATGGGCGATTTTTTTTCTGACTGGTTTCCATAGCAACCACGTCGATTCAGCGACTACTGTTGTTATTAGTTCACCGCACTCCCGAAAAGAGAAGTAACAAGCGCAATAGAGAGAATGAAAGCAAACGAGTGACGTACATTTTTTTACATATGTGTTTTACATATGTGTATGTTATGTTTATGGGGTTCCAAAAATAAGACTGGATTTAAAAAAGAACAAGTGAATTTGCTGGAAAACTGCAAAAATCATGGATTACAATAAAAAAATGCGAGCATGAAAAGTAATATGGTTAAAAAATATATAATAAATTTAAAATATTGCAGCATTCGAAAGCGTTATTTTTTATTTATCTATCATCGTTACCGCTTTCAATGGCGTTACTTAGCAACAATGATAGAACAACGAACCGTAAAAAAACTCTACTGTGGGTAAGTTGATAACGTGTTTTCTGTTTGTTTGTTTTTGTTTTGTTTTGTTTTTTGTTTGTTTGTTTTTTGTTTTTTTGCATAATGTGGCCTGTAGGTTCAAACTCCGCATGTAAATTTCTTAATTTTTGTCCAATACCGCAAAGAATTTTATGTGTTGTTTTATTTTGTTTTTCTTTGGGTTATTTTTTTTTGTTTTCTTTTGTTTTTGGGGTTTGTTTTTTTTTTTTTTTGCATGACGTGGTCTTTAAGTTAACAACCCGCACGTAAATTTCTTAATGCATTTCTTTTTTAACTGGAAGGAAGTTTATATAAAATAATTTTATAAAGGAAACAATACGTTCTCGTGACTGCAATGTAGAATAATATACATTTTGGACTAACTTACGGAATGGAGGCATGTGAAGCTTCCGCCCGGGCAATTTCACGGATTTCGATGGCAATAAAAATATAGGAGTGTAAAATATTTGTAGATTATCGTTAAATCCCGGGAAACGTTAGGTCTTCCTGCTAGTATATATATATATATATATATATATATATATATATATATATATATATTATATATATATATATATATATATATATATATATATATATATATATATAAACGTACAGATAAGAGTGACGTTAGATGCATCCTTGTTCCTCTACCCGTCACTCTCAATATGTTGTTTTATAGGATATAAGATTTCCTCTTGATATATTAAACATCATTTTCGTTGGTAAACGCAATTATTTAGAAGCACAGTTATTTGACGTGTGGAAATGTCGGCACAGTGGACCACGCCCATGGGTCAGTTTGATCAAATGGACACAAAATAAAAAATGTGGCGTGCAGTGTTTTTTTGTTTTTGTTTTTATTTTTTACTTATTTTTTTTTTTTTAGTCTTATTACTTTAACGCGAGTTGTGTGACTCTTCGCCGTCTATATGATTAGTTTTCCTTTTCCTGGTGTGAAATTTTCCCTTGTCCGCTTAGCGGAACCGCGAAGATGCAATTTTGGTTCTAGACAAAGAAAAACAAAACTGTTATCGTTATAACTTGACGCCTTCTGTACGGTAAATCTCTGCTTTTGTTTTCAACCGACATTTGATGTGACCTCCACGTCATATTTTTTTCACTCACCTGTCAAATTTACCAATGACGTCAGGATTGATTTAGACACAATATTTGTTTTTTATAGGAAGGTTTGAATGAAGGAGACCACTTACAGAAAAGTTATTTTAAACGGCCCAAAATGATAAAGGTCACGTCGCTGTCATAAATTTTAGAATGTCACGTATGCAATGGTAATTGTCTTACAAGGTCTGCTCAATCGTCTGTAACATCATCTCATCGCATGTATTATTAAGTGACAATATGCATATAGTGCAATTGTGACTGACAGAAGATTCTTATATCAGACTAGCCTGGGTGTCAGGCGTTGCCCGGATGTTTGGAGGTGTGTGTTGAGAAACAAAAATAAATAAATAAAGTAGTAATAGGTAGGCAGGCTCGAACCCGTGACGCGAAGGCAGAAAAGTAAGCGAATGAAAATCTGATGTTTTACCGCTACTCCATGACGCGAACTGTCTAGTTGAGGGTAAAGGAATTAATGTTTCTAGGCAATTTTTCGATATTTGTCGTTCGAGATGTCGCGCCTCAAAATGATACTGTCACCGTGAAAATACGCCGCTCCTGCCGAAATTTTTAGGTAGACATATATACATACATGATGGCAGCAAATTCGTTTTCGAATATTTCGATTACTTGATATAGTACGCATAAATATATATATATATATATATATATATATATATATATATATATATATATATATATATATATATATATAAATAAAAATAAAAATAAAAAATAAAAAATAAAAAAAATAAAATAAAAATAAAAAATATAACACGGAAATTACATAATTGTCGATGCAATAATTTATTTCAACCTTATGGTATTTTCAAGCATCTAACCCAGACAATTACATTTTCGATATTTCGAGTATCGAAAATGTAATTGTCTGGTTTAGATGCTTGAAAATACCATAAGGTTGAAATAAATTATTACATCGACAATTATGTAATTTCCGTGTTATATTTTTTTTCCTTATTGCTCTGTTTACCACATTGAGCTCTCATACCCGGATTTCCTCTCGAATTATTCCATTATAACACTATATATATATATATATATATATATATATATATATATATATATATATATATATACATATATACAGGAACATGAAAACAATTCAGTGTCGGGCCGCACAAAGGAGGCTTTTAAGCCCTGCCAAACTCTGGCATTCTTTTGGCACACATTGTGCAAACATGTGCGCCACTAGCAGCACATTCATGATGATCGCTACTATGTATATTCAAATGCCGCTTTAGGAGACCTGATGTTTTGCACGTCCGCCCGCAGTTGACACAGGTGTTAGATCTGGCAACAAAAGACTGTTTTGTGTTCCACTGCGCTGATGATTAGTGTGGTGGCTTATCAGCCCAGCTCTGCTCAGACATAATCTCCTGCACACCTCACACTCCAGACCAATTTGGCGGCCTAATCACTTCTTGTGCCTTCCCATTCAGGATATCACGTTTCAGTCGCTCATACTGGGATCGATCGACCTCCAACTTGCCCACACCTCCCCGCAGGACCCTTCTCTACTCTTCACGATCCAAAGCAAGACTCTCATCCATCTCACATTTTTAAAGGTGGACCTCAAACAATCCTTGTATCTCATTTTAGGCTTTTGACATACATACATACATACATACATACATACATGGTGATTGTCACTTCTTGACAGAAGACCATCTTTCCCTTGCTTTATTGTTGATTACTCAATTATTTTCATGTATTTATTAAAATATATATATATTTTTTATTATAATTATGTACACATATATACACTTATATACACACACATATATACATGTGGAGATGTGATCAAGAATGCATCAATTCCTATTTTCTGTGCGAACGAAGGTGGCTCTTCAGACCATCCCTGCTTTTACACAGTATGTTGCAAAGGTCACATACATACATACATACATACATACAGACATGCATACATACATGCATGCATACATACATACATACACTTAAACAGATAGGTCAAATTTATATTATAGACAAACGCTTGCAGCATGCCTTCTAAACTAACATCGGTAGATTCCATTCGCTAAGAGAAGTCCGACGACATTGTAAGCCTTTTGAAAAAACTAGTTTCTTTACACACTTATGTCCTATAGCGCAAAATAGCAATTGATGAACTGTTTAAAATGTATTAAGTAAACGTAACAACAATCCTGGTTGAATAGAAATAAATATTTACTAGCCTGCCTAAAACCCGACGAGGAAAAATAGTTAAATGATAATCAGTATTGTATAGTTTTCATGAGAAATTAATAAATATTAAGTAAAAATAAAAATAAAAATAAAATAAACAAGTAAACAATAATAAAAATAAAAATAAATTAATTCAAATAAATCAATTAATAAATAAATAAATAAATAGATCATTAAATCAAAAAAGGACAAGGGGGTAAGTTTACAAGCAATAAGATCTCATAGAATCACACACACACACACACACACATGTATATATATATATATATATATATATATATATATATTATATTAAATATATATTATATATATATTTAATATATATATATTTAATATATATATATTTAGTATATATATATTAAATATATATATTAAATATATATATTTAATATATATTTAATATAATATAATATATATATACATATTTAATATATATATTTAATATATATATAATATATATATATGTTATAATAATGACCTCTCCCGTCGATTTTGACGTATGGGGTTCCACCACAACAACTGTTGCTTGGAAATCCACACAGATGCTTTGTTTAGAGTGGTGCTATGTGCAAAGAAATGCACACTTTTTGGTATTACTGCTAAACTCTGTCGGTGCAAATAGCTGCCACAGGACAGAATATACCAGTTATCATAGGTGCCACAGGACTTATGAAGAAGAACCTGAAGTCCTACCTAAGTAATATTCCTGGTGAACCAAGTGCAAAAGAGATCCAGAGAATTGCACTTAAGGGAACAGCGGGGATACTAAAAAGAGCTCTCGGTTGGTTTCAATAAAAAAGCGGGGCAATGTTGGCAGCTGGTTTGGCTGCCCCATACCCAGCATTACAATCTTCAAAGGAAGAAAAAAAAAGGGGGGATTGCAGGCTTTTACATCAGAGTTTCTTCTCCGAGATGCATGTCTTAACGAACACAGGGGGAGCATCTATTCCAGTGAATTAACGCGCCTCCAGATGCCAACCTGGAAATTTCTACGGCATGGTGCGGTACATACAGCGCCACATATATATATATATATATATATATATATATATATATATATATATATATATATATATATATATAACTACTTAATTTACTCACACAAATTAATATACGAAAGTATAGATTTATGCGTAAACTTTAAGTATTTACTTCAAAAGTGCTCAATACGTAGGTAGAGCTTGTTAGTAATTTATAAAATATATATGGTGATTAAGCTACACTGAATATTCCGCGTTTCATCTACTCTAGGACTCTTCAGGCTTATGCGCGAATTCTGTGGTGGTTTATTGTTTTTATATGCTCCTCTTCTATTGAGATTTTTGTTTGGCCAATCAGTTTTCTAGTATCCACCGCGCCCTTCCTATAAGCCAATGAGCATGCATTTGTCGGACAAAGGCCCATTTGGCCTCTGGTTGACCTGTTCCTTTGTGTGCGCTCTATCTACTTGCTTGATGAAAAAGATTTTCATTAAAATGAAATAGCATTATGTTGTCTTTTCTAGGGTGAAAATGTTCTCGTTGTACGCTGTATTTAGAATTCCAACTGCTCAATACGGGTTATATAGTTATTATTAGTATTATTAGACGATACCACTTGTGCGCGTATGTTACGTGAGTTCTTATTAGTAATGATATGAGTCTTAGTGAGAGTTCTTGTCTTATTACATATGATGTTGTATCTTAGAGAGAGAGATGTGTATGTAATGACATTTTATACACAGACATATAATAACAATACAATTTACCTTTTTGTAGAAATCACAAACACAAAGATGAGCTTTATCCAAAACACATGATGAATTTATTTCCTTACGACCGGTCGTGATTTCCTCATTAAGAACTCAAAGTTTCACATTTTAGTTTCTGAAGTGACGTCTCGCTTCAGACGTCCGCCTGTCTCTGAGTTTTCTCACTGACCGTCTCCCCTGACTGTCTCTCCTGACTGTCTCTCTGACTGTCTCCGCGACCAACTAACTCTCACTTCCTATATTGAGAAATCCATGCATCCCGGACACGTGAGCAAAGTTCACGTGTTTCAACATACGCGACTTTGCACGTTTCCGACATTGATTTCCCAATAACCTATTTTTCTTGTGTTGTTTCCACAAAGGAATTTAACCTACATATCTAATTTATTTAACCCATTTTTTATTATCCACATTCTTTTAATAATTGAATAGTTTATTTATTATTTATTTCATCCGCATTAACAATTTACTGGACATTCCATTTAAACCTATTGTTCTTTAAAACTTATGTCCAGGGTTCGATTTCTGCTTTCTCTTATTTTCATTTTAACTAATCTCTCTATTTTTATACTTACATGAACAGGGGACAGCCCTTATCATGTAACATACGTAGGTAGAGCTAGTTAATAATTTATAAAATATATATGGTGATTAAGCTACACTGAAAATTCCGCGCTTCATCCACTCTAGGACTCTTCAGGCTTATGCGCGAATTCTTTATCTGTTTTTGCTCAGAAAATTATATATATTATGGATTACAGCGCGTACGCAGATAAAATGCTGAATACTATTAATACAAACAAAACATGACATTAGGGCAAATAGTTATATATGCTCCCGAATAGTATATTGTATTCTCCCACAACGAAAATGTATCTCTTATAAATTAGGTTAAACTTGAAAAAATCGTTTCACATTTTGTACTTACATCTTAGTATATTTTAATTTTTTATCGGTTGTATGTTATGTCACCAGCTTTGAATGCTACGGTTTCGATTTCGATTCTAGTTGATCGCACCTAAACACATGTATCTCTTTACTTTTGAAATCACAGTTTTATAAAAATATATACGAAATCTGGAAAATTTTAAATATCGTATTTAAGTGTATTTTACGCCCAGGCAAAGCCACCTCCCACCTAGTACAATAAATATAGGATCGACAAAGTGTCAATTTAAGGACAGATGCCGCAGCTATATAGCATCTTTTAAAATAAAAAATGAAGAAAATAAGAAATGAACATCTTTAGCTAATAGACAATGACGAAGCAATAAGAGGATACGAATTGAAATGGTCAATAATAGAAAAGACTAAAATATATACATCTAAGATAAAATGGGTGTTGCAATCTCAGCACCCTTTATGTTATTATATTCTAATATCTAAGGAAGATTTATTTAATAAACCGCAGGAACATGTACAATGCTGTTTGCATTGAAATAAACCGTTACTATCTCGCCTAGGTAAATTAAAGTTAAATTAGAGTTAAATAATAATCAGGATTTACTTTCAGAAGAAAAATATTAAAAAGTAAAAATAAAAGCAAAAATTAAATAAGTAAATAAAAATGGAAAAAATAAATTAAATTAAATGAATTAATAAAAAAAATCCTTTAATTAAAAAGTGACAAATAAGAGTATACAAATATAATAGAAACGATATCTTCAAGCACCTAGTAGAAATTCATTAGATATTATTAAACAAATATCTTAAAAATCATTGCATTGTCTAACACACATTAAACAATTATAAAATATTAATTGAATCAAAATCTAACGGAAATCTCAAACAGAATAAATTAGAAACATGTCGTAATAATTTATTTCCCTAAGATTTGTCAGGCATTTACTTAAATATATATGCATGTATGCGTATATATATGTATGTATATATATATATGTGTGTGTGTACGTGTGTGTGTTTATGTGTGTATACGTATATATATGTGTGTGTATGTGTGTGTGTGTAGGTCGGATGTATATGTATGAATATATTTGAGTAAACAAATGCAAATATATCTAAAATATTAGGAACTATAAAAATTTCCAATTACATATATATATATATATATATATATATATATATATCGTTAACAAGAGGTGAGTTTATATTTGAGCATAATATGATGTTACTGTTTTTTATAAATTTTAATTTCTGTGTAGCTTTTTAAGTGTTTGTGTTAATTAGAAATAAGCAATTTACTAAAACGAGCAATGTCGTGTATGTTTTTAAATGTCCTATAAACGAATGTATCTCCAAAAACAACTTTTTTTTACAAGGTGGTCACCACTTATAAAGGGCCGGAAGCCATTCAGGGATAAGGGTTAGTGTAAGTACAGTATGTTAGTGTGGAGATTTAAAGTGTCTACTTAAGGGGACGGTTCATCAGGAATTTGTTTCCGTTGGACTTGAAGACATCCAAGTTGTAGTCAGGAGGGAAGCAGGCAGACGGAACAGAGTTCCACAGGCGTGCAGTTCTAAGAAAGAAGTTTTGTTCATGGAATCTACGTTTTGATTTAGGCATAGATAAAGAGTGGGGAAGGCTTTTGACAGTGGATTCAGCTAGACGGGTGTTTTTTGTAAAAGATTGGCGAGGGGGGAACAGAGATTGGAGTTCAGACGAACTCCATCATCGGCATGACTAGAACCAGTATATATCGTAGGCTTACAAATAACCTGTCTTCTCCGCTAACATGTCACCTACCTTCCCCTAACAGCACCATCTACCAACACCTCGTAGTACATGACACCTCCCAAGAAGGATTTAGAAACATTAAATAAAAAATACCGCCATTTTAGCCGTCTCACGTCGTAACCTGCTCCTCATAGTCATTGAGGTCTTACTCATTTGCAGGAATAAAGTGAGTATCAATTAGGCTCAATATATGAGATAAGGCATGCTAATTTCTTTTAACAATTTAATAGAATATTCGAACATTGATCCGCCAAATGTAACAAATGAATTGCAAGAAAAACAAACAGGAATTATCCGTCATGTTCAACGAAACATGCGTAAGAGAAAAAAAGCAAATATATATATATATATATATATATATATATATATATATATATAAGGATTTGAAAACGATGGATGGAATAAGCATATAATTACTAAAGACTTAATTACAGAAGAATAATTAACTTGTTATCATGTCTGTTACATGTGGTTGTGACGCAAACTACTTATTTTTGTTTAAATTTTGGTTCATGTTTTTAGTAGAGAGAAAGTATGGGGTTTAGCTTGTTCGAAGACAACTCGTATTTCGAACGCACCTTGTATTTTAAAAGAAATTAACTTCCCATTTATTATCTCTCCGCCCCTAGACGCATGTACTCTTTGCCCTGTTTGCCACACACACACACACACACACACACACACATGTATATATATGCACATATATATATATGTATACGTATATATACATATACATATATATACATATATATGTATATATACATACACATAAATATAAACATATACATATATAAGCATATATACATAAACATATATATACATACATATATACATACATATATATATGTATATATATATGTCTCTATATATACGTACGTATGTATATATATGTATGTATATATACGTGTGTACATATATATATATATATATATATATATATATATATATATATATATATATATATATATATATATATATATATATATATATATATAGGAACCGCAAATTAAACTCATTATATTTGCCTAAGCTCCCGTGTCGATCTACCGTTAACTTTTTCACTTTTTTTTTTACTTCTCCAATGAAATAACGTGATAATTTAGTTTATTGTTATTTTCTTTTAAATTTTTGTGCCTTCAACTTTTCAGAGAAACTTTTAGATTGGGGGAGGGGCGGGAATAAAAGAATATTCTATTTTCCCGCGTGAAATTTGAATTCCTTTCGGCTTCGCCTTCCATTGAAATATTGGTATTTTGAGGATTTTTCAGCGCCACGTTTCTAAAATAGGTATCTAACACCGTGCGTAATTGTTGATTCCCTCCGCTCGTATAGGCTTACTCAGAAGAACGTTATAGAGACATTTTGAGAAACGAAAAATTTCGACTTGCTATTTTTTTTTCCTTCCCGTTTCAAATACGAGAGAGAGAGAAATGCGTCTGTGTACCACGCTGAACGACCCGTTACCCCCTGTTACGTACAGAGAATTTCGGTAATTTTAGAGAAGCTGTTTTTAAAGCAATGAACACTATATATAAACGGGCGACATGAAAAAATGCTGGAGAAATTGGCGAACCATGAATGACGCCATTTTAAATGGACCAAAACTATTTTGAACTTGCAAAGTTGATGTGAAAGGAAACTATTTTTAAACGTTACGTACGAAACTGATTATTTACTGTAATAATTATTAAATATCTACAGAGACTAGCGTTTCATCATTTAGAGAATCTTCACGATTAACACAGGTCGATAGATTCGAACCCAGCAACAAAAGTCACCTCCAGCTCGATTAACAATGACCTAATCCATTCGGCTACCGCGAGAAATACTGCTGAAATTTAAACATTTATTTTCAAATGTTTTCAACGTCTGTCAGAGTGGTTTAATAATTATATAATGATCTGCGCATAAGAGCAAAATTAACCGCTTTTAATCACAATTGAAAATGCTCAACGATAATAAACGTGTTTCTTAAGTGTCTGACATAATTATTTACTATAATAATTATTAAATACCTACAGACACTAGTGTTTCATCATTTTGGGAACCACCAGTGCAGAGCATCACGATTAACACCGGTCGATAGATTCGAATCCGCAACAGAAGCAATTACTAGCTTCATTAACAAGGACCTTATCGATTCGACTACCGCTAAGCGCGAAAAATGCTGTTGAAATTTAAACATTTATTTTTAAATGTTTTCAACGTCTGTCAGAGTGATCTAATTATTACATGATGATCTGTTCATACACACACATATATATATACATGTATATATACATGTGTGTATATATATATATGTATATATATATATATATATATATATATATATATATATATATATATATATATATATATATATATATATATATATTATAAATGTTTATTTTTGAAATATTGTTAATTTCAATTTATACCGTTTTCGTTTAACGGGTTGAGATTCTTATGATAAAAACCTAATCACCGTTAATTTCGAGTTAAGCTCAATGGATCTATTTTATAAGTGCAGAGCATATATAGTGCAAAACTTTGTTGAAATTCAAAGACTCACATTTTTTTTTTTGTAACTTTGGCTTATTTCATCTTGGATTTCTTCGTTGCAGTCGTTTACTTAGGACAGGACATTTTTATGAACACATAAAATCATAAAATTGCCATCCCATTAACGAAACGGCTGTAATGAAGAAATCCAAGATAGAAAAAAACAAAAGTTACCAAACAGACAAATATTAATAATATATATAGTTATCCATATACAACACTATTTCTCTGTATCACAGGTTATCAGTACCGCTAGACTAGCAGCTACCTCAAGCTAGGATTGAAATTTAACCCCATCGGCGACAGTTAGCGCTTCTCATCGTTACGCTTATGCTAAGATGGGTATGCGAAATTACTATGTTTAAATATTGTCCAAACGCCTAAGCTCTATTTGTTTACGCCAAGAGCACTGCTTTATACGTTAGCGGCAGTTTGTTTCACTCCCCAATATGATCAACCCAACGGAGCTTTTATAGTCATCCAAATACAACACTGATCTGTTATATTACAATTCATCAATGCGGCTAGACCAGCAACTACCTCAAACTAGGATTTAAAGTCGACTGTCTCGGCAACAGTGTCACCGTTACTGCTGCTGCTAAGATGGCTGCTGCTAAAATGGGTATGAGAAATTACAAAGCAATTGTTAAAGCATTGTCCAACCGCCCAAGCTCTCTCTCTCTATATATATATAGAGAGAGAGAGAAAGAGAGAGAGAGAGAGAGAGAGAGAGAGAAGTAGATAACATGTTTTTCAATTATATTTCACTTTCTGTGTATACCAATTCTTTTTGTTTAGAAGTTTAATGTAAAATTACAAATAAATACCAGCTCTTTTCGTACATATACTCTTCAGAAAAATTAAGTTCATAATACTTTGCGGGGACAGGAAACATGCATCGCAATATAATGCTGCACAAACGAAAAAACATAGAATACTAAATATTGTGCGTTTGTTCCGGCAGCCATGTTGGTTCATATTTTAATGGGAACTAAGATGGCTGCCGGAATAAACACACGATGTTGAGCCTTCTATGTCATTTTTTTTCTTTTTGCGACATTATATTGTCATTCATTTTTTGTGCGTGGGTTAGTACGATCTCGGAGGTTCTGTTTGATCCCTAGAATCTTTTAAAACATTTGGAGTCAAATGGATCTGATGATGCATAACTATATAATGCTGAAGAAAGAAAAAAATATGAATAAAGATTTTCTGAAGAGTATATGCACGAAACTTGACGGCATTGACATAATAATAGGAGCTGTTTTGCATGAAAAGTTAATATTAGGATCTTGAAATGTAACTGTACTGTTATTTTTTTGTATATGCTCTATTGTAATATTAAACATACATTGAGCTACTAAACAAAAAAGATTGGAATACACAAAGAGTAAAAGAGTAAATTTTTACAAAACATATATATGTGTGTGTGTGTGTGTGTGTGTGTGTGTGTGTGTGTGTGTGTGTGTGTGTGTGTGTGTGTGTGTGTGTGTGTGTGTGTGTGTGTGTGTGTGTGTGTGTGTGTGTCCTGTTTTATTTTTGTATAATTTAGATTAATTTATTTGCACAGGAAACTTAGTAAAATCAAAATTATTATTTTTGGAGACGATTAACATATTATTATTAAATTAAACTTACAACCTTGCGTTCCTCCTAATAGAATGTTAAAGTTGATATTCAAATTAAGTTTTTATTTTTAACTCACTTTTTTAATTCAAACTAAGTTTTTCATCTCAACAGGTTTTGCGAATATCATTTTAAATATGTTAATGTTTTTTTAATTATGTTTGAAACCATTTTCTTGAATATATGCACTCATTGCCGGCTTCGGAAGGTTAAATTGCATACCGTCTAATTCCATTTATTGTCTGACCTATTTTAGCGCTACTTATGGTTTTAGCTGTTGATTAATTATATCATAAAAAAAAGGAAAAACTAGAAAAATTTAAGACTAGTCTTCGGGAAGAACAGATACTTTGGGGTTGAAACAGTAATTTTATTGTAACTAAATATGTTGCATACTGTGTGTTATTTTAGACGAGATGACGAATATATATCGTTGTGTGTTCATATGAGTGAGTGTTCATATTGTAAGAGATCATATTGTGTGTGACATAGACAGGGTATATATAAAGACAGACGGGGACATTTTAATACTGACGGCTAAGAAAGATCAGGCTAAAAAAATCCTTTAGTCAGCCTTTCCAACTGACTTCGCAATTATTTTTTTTATTAGATCAGTCTCTGATCTTCTTGGCATTTACTTTTTGGGTTTAGGGTATTCCTCCCCCTGATCCACGTCAGCTGCTTTATCCAGCCACCATTATGTCGTAAACTAGAGGTCTCACTTTACCTCTTTCGAAATTGACGACTCCTTTCGTCCAAAAAGTGCCCTGATCGTATCCTTTGCCCGGTTGTTCTATTAAATATGGCTTTGTTTTCATTTTGTGACTATCCTATCTTTTCCGGGACTTCTCAAAGCTCATAATTAATCTTCGTGGTTGGCTTCCAAAGTTTAAAATATAACTTTCATCCACTGATTCACTTGGATTTCCTTGCTCGGACTCTTGGAATTTTGATGAAGATTTAGAGAATATAGCCCTTATCTACTTAATCCCCAACCTTTGCGCCATGCTTCCTATTTGCGCTTAAATTCTAGCTATGGCCCGATTTTTGTGATTTTTCTTTTCTCTCATCAGAGCTTCCAAGATCCATAGAGATATCCCGCATTCATGCATCTCTAAAAAAATATAAGGTGTATCTTCTTACGTACCTACGGTATATTTTACTTGTCTCTCACCTCATTAAGCTATATGTGATTTGCCTACGGTATTGATTCTCATAGGTCCCTGGTACCCTTAGGGATTCTCGTATCCTCTCCACGCCTGTCTCTAATTAATTGAACCAAGTCTTACCTCCTGCTTGGGATCGTCACATGTGACCAGCTTTTATTCAATCACTCAATTTCCACAGGATCCATCTTATTCTCCGAACGTGGCATCTCTAATGCTTTGCCGGCAAGTTACTCTTCTTGCGAAAACAAATTTATGGACTTTAAAAAAAACACAAAAAGCAAATTATTAAAAAATAAAATCTCTCTTTTGGCTTGTCACATCTGTAAAAACTTCTCGAAAATACCCGCTTACGTAATTGTTATTTTTGTCCCCATCTAAAATTCTCATTTATTCTAGGCCAACCATCTTATCAGTATAATTGATCTTATTTTTTCTATATCATTTCAATTCTAATATATGTACCTTATAATGACTTTGAATTCCTTTCGCAAAAATAAAATAACATTTATACACATTCAAGACATCTTAAAATACATAAAACATTTTCCAAAAATGTTGCATTATAAATTTAAACTATGATTTTCACAAAACAGTTGTAACTTTTCTCAAGAAAAGAAAAAAATAATTTTCTGTAACACAAAGTTCGTTAACAACAAAAACAAATTGTCCCTTTTTTTTCAAAAACAAAACAATTAAAGTGCGTACAAGTGCTTGTAGTTCGTCAGATCATTTACTATTAAAGTACTTGTAGAATAGGCAGAGGGATGCAACATTTCGGCGATGGGACAGAGACTTAAGCCTAGATGAGAGTTCATGCCCTATCAGGTTGGCAACTCTCTTTTGAACCCGGTTCAGAAGTGAGAGACAGGCGCATGTAGTTTTCTAGCACGGTAAAAAAAGCCCACCTTCTTCGCAGCAGCCTTGGCAATGCTCTCAATGTATCTATTCCAGTTCATGTTCCCTTGAAACGGTAGGACGTGGAGTTTAAAGAAAGTACTTTCGGGTAATGTGTTCTTGGCCATTGCTATTGGTGGAAGAGAAGGTTTCATGTAATTATTGAAGGAAATAAGCTTACTCTTGTCAGCATTAAATGTAGCCATATATGTGTGTGTTTGTGTGTGTGTGTTTGTGTGTATGTGTGTGTGTGTAAGGTTGATGCAAAAATAATATCGTTTATATATATATATATATATATATATATATATATATATATATATATATATATAGTTGAACGTCAAAGGAAGAAGTATTTTTTCACCAACTTAATATATATATATATACACACACACAAACATATATATATATATATATATATATACATATTACAGAAGATCATAACATCACTGATACCGTCGATTTCAAATCTTAACAAAGAATACCTAAACTTAGGCTACTGCTCCTATCTGTCATAGTAGTAGATTTGAATTTGAAAAGCCAAGTACGTCCAAGGATGGAATACTGCTGCCATATCTGGGCAGAAGCTGCTAAAAACAGCCTATCCTGCCTTGGCGGAGTACAAAATAGTCTTCGTGGCTTAGTGGGGATGCCCTTTTCTCTTCCCTGCAACCTCTCTCCACCAGAAGAGACGTCGCAAGCCTATCTTTGTTTTATCGTTATTTCCATGACAGGTGCTCGTCTGAACTCCAATCTCTGGTCCCCCCTCGCCAATCTTTCACGAAAAACACCCGTCTAGCTAAATCCACTGTCAAAAACTTTCCCCACTCTTTATCTATGCCTAAATCAAAACGTAGATTCCATGAACAAAGCTTCTTTCTTAGAACTGCACGCCTGTAGAACTCTTACTACAACTTGGATATCTTAAAGCCCAAGGTAAACAAATTCCTGATGAACCGCCCCCTTAAGAAGACACTCGAAATCTCCACACTAACTAACTGTACTTACAATAACCCTTATCCCTGAGTGGCTTCCGGGCCTTTATAAGATGTGGCCACCTTTTAAAAAAAAGAAAGAAACTGACTGTGTCAATAACGTTCTGAATTCTGTAATATTTATGTGTGTGTATGCATGTGTGTACATATGTATGTTTGTAAGTATATGTATATACGTTCGTATAATATATATGTATGTGTATGTATGTATATACATTCGTATCTTTGTAATTAAGGCTTAACTTAATGACTTGTTGTTGCAAGATTATTTTCAATAAGTTGGACCGCTTCTATGCTGTTTTTTTTCACCGTTAATGTTGCAATGATTACTTTTTCTGTCTCCCTCTTCTCCCACTTCGTTTTTTTTCATATATATATATATATATATATATATATATATATGTGT
>NC_136508.1:104882416-104912416 GCF_053919585.1 Euprymna scolopes
CTTTGTAATCAAGGCTCGACGTAATGACTTGTTGTTGCAAGATTTTTTTAAAAAATTTAGACTTATTTTGCTGTTTTTCCCAACCGTCAATGTTGCGATGATTAGTTTTTCATTTACCCCCTCTCTTTTCTCTCTATCTCTCCTTAATTATCTCTCTCTCTGTCATATATATGCATATATATATATATATATATATATATATATATATATATATATATATATATATATATATAGGTGCATATACATATATAGACATATACATACATACATATATATATATTTATATATATATATATATATATATCTTTCTCTCGGTCTCTCTCTCTCTCTCTCTATCTATCTATCTCTCGCTCTCGCTCTCTCTGTACATATATATATATATATATATATATATATATATATATATATATATATATATATATAAATATATATATATATATATATATATAATCTTTCATTTTATTCAACAAATAAACACCAGGTGTGTCAAGTTAAATTAACGATATAAACAACCCCCCCCCACCAAAAAAAAATTGAATTCGAGAATGACATTTAAATTTTTTAAACATTTTTTGGGGGGGCCGATGGCATCTTCAACGACGAATAAACTCAGTCCCACCCCTCCAACTACAGACAAGTAAAGAAATAACCAAAAAGAATTCCACAAAGTTTAATCACATATATGTTTTCGACATACGTCTACAATAAAGTCAAAACTTTATAGAAGACTTTTGATAGGTTTGAGTATTAGTAAATATAAGGCGAGTCCTCTTTAATCCCGCAGAAAGAAACTTTGTTCATGGAATGTGCGTTCTACTTTGAAATAACATTTTTATTAGCCCGGGGATATTTAACTCCTGTCATTAATAACCAGCAAAATGTTACCACAAAAAGCTGGCCAGGGTGGATTGCGGATATGCGTTGCATGGTCCCTCCCTTGCGAGACTTTCATAAAAAAGCACTCGACTAACTACAACCACTATATACGATACCCCCACTTTCTATCTGTGCCTGAATTTAAATGCAGATTTCATGAACAAAACTTTTCTCACAGAACTGCTCGCCTGTGAAACACTGTTCCGCTGGCCTGCTTCTCGATTATATACAACATAGTAGCCTTCAAATTTAATTTAAGCAAAGTTTTGTTGAGCCGTCCCTCATAAATAATCCAATTTTACCCAATTTTCACCATTAATTATTACCACACTCCACCTTATATTCATTAACCCCTCTCCTCGAGTGGCCTTCGGGTCTTGATAAGTGGTGACTGAAGTAAAAAAGAAACGAGGAATGTCATGAAAATGCTACGATGGCTACGTAATCAGTTTTAAATAGAGTCTTAGTTGGAAATAACGACAGTTGTAGAGGTTCTGGACTAAAGGTGTCGACGTCCTCCTACATAATGCGTCTGGTATTCTCAAATTGTCACCAATCTGATTTTAGCCAGTCTCACTCTTGCTTAACTTCGGTTATGTAACGAAAACTGGCGTGTCAACGTGATTCTGCTATATATTCATGCAATAGATTTTTATTAAATTTGAATAAGTATTATAGATATGAAGCTTAGTAATACACATTTGTGTAGTAACTAAGTCTCTGCTTTTCACTACCGTTTTTTTATGTCTGTCTGTCTGTCCTGTTCAGCTTGTTTAGATTTAAAACGTAGTTTCCATTCCAAAACGCGTAAAATGAATTGGCGCATCTTTGAGAAATACCTTCACTTTTTTCTTTTTTTTTTTTTTCTTTTTTTTTTGTTAAGCCGTGCGTGTAAAAGTCTGAGTCTTTTGTCTTATCGAGAAATCACGAGGCCAAAAAAAAGACTATCGAATTTGAAGAAAACACGCTAGGGGGTCATCTCGTGTATTGTTTCGTTTGGGCATGAGAAGTTTTGTCAATTAACTATTTCGTTCAAAATATTTTTCAGTAAAAAGTTTTATAGTACATCTTTCACATTTTCGGTTATTTTAGTACCGAAAAGCAATACTCGTACATATCGGGCAGATCAGATGATTCTGGTGTTGATTTTATCGATATCTTTCCAGTTCTTTATAGTTAGATTTTTTTTTCTAGAAACGCATTTAACTCTTCACTTAAACACAAAAAAGTAGCAATAAGTTTCACTCTCTATCCATGCAGTTCTCTCACTCCACTTTCACTACCGGGTTAATTCCCCAATAAGATATAAATATTTGTAAGTCAATGTGTATTATTTTTAAGTCACCGTGTATTATCTAGTACATTTAACTCCAAAATACAACATTAATTTAAAGAAAATCGTAGAAAAACCTCCAGTCTGTTATGGAAAAAGGTAAAAAATGGATGATATCGTCCAATGCTGGTAAGACTAAGCGCGTTTCCTTCAATAATTACAAAGAACCTTCTCAACCACCAATAGCTATGACAAAAGATACATTACGTACCTGAAAGTACTTCTTTAAAAATCCGCAGCTTAACGTTCACAGGGAACATGAGTTGGAACAGATACATCGAGAGAATTGCCAAGGCTCCGAAGAAGGTCTGCCCTTTTCTCTCTCTCTCTCTCTCTCTCTCTCTCTCTCTCTTTCTTTCTCTCTCTCTCTATCTATCTATCTATCTATCTACCATGCTAGAACGTTACTCACTCCTGAGAGTATCCTGTACCTTTACAAGGCTACCATTCGCCCATGTATGGAGTATTGTTGTCACATTTGGGGTGCTGCATCTACATGATAGTCTCTCGCTTCTGGACAAGGTTCAAAAGAAAGTCGCAAATCTGATATTCCTGAACTGTCATCTAAGCTTCAGCCTCTGTCCCATCGCCGAAATGTTGCCTCCCTCTACCTGTTCTACAAGTTTTTTTTTTAATTGTGGATGTTCTAGCTAAATACAAGCACTTGTACCCCCTCGACGTAAATACCCCCGACAAACTCAACTAGCAGCAAAGCCATACCTCCACACAGTAGAGATCTCTAGATGTAAGAAAATCTTCTACTCTAGTAGTTTCTTCCCCAGAACTGCTAGACTTTGGAAATCTCTTCCGGGTTCCTGCTTCCCTAGCTGTACTGACATGCAAAAGTACAAGTGTAATGTGAACAGACATCTTGCTGCTCAACTCCCTACATAGCATCCCTGCAACTTATGCATCTGACAGTAACCCTCTGCATCAAAGTGACACTATGTCTTGTTTGGGATGAAAATGTAATTTTAAAAAAATGTAAAGAATACACGTTTTTAAATTTGAAAAATTGATTGTAATTTCCTTTTATTGGTTTCTCAGAATTTGCAATCAACATGTAATGTTGATTGCAAATTTGTTTCAGCAATCCTATAAGTTTTTTTCCCCAGGGGTCTATATCCTTTTCTTACATAACAGATGCCGTCACTAATTCCATAATGTATCGTTATCTCTGCAACTCGCCTGAGCTCTAATCTATGATTATTCCCTACAAGCACTCGTCCTCTGGCCGCAACTGCAATTTTTTTTCTTCCCCCGTGCATCAAACAACAAACGGAATTTCTACTAACACAGTTTCTTTCCACAAACTTCCCATTTGCAGAACACGTTGCTACGGATTGATTCCATGGGTGCTACAGCATGTTTATTCCCGACTTTAATAGTTGTCGTAAACCTTATAAGTAATCAAAACTTTGTTGATTTCACTTACTATTTGCAACTTACGCTCCAACGGTCGTTCAAGAAAGTAAGACTTCGTATTTTTTACTCAAAATCTAAAACACGGAAGAGCTATGAAGATGCGAGTAGTCCCATTAAAACGTGTGACCATTTATGCTCGAGAATTAATTTTATTACATAGTCACCAATGCACTATTTGCCAGGCTCTTCTATTTCATCGGTCGCAAAAATCCGGAGCGCGTTTTGTCACGCACATCACAACCGCCACGCTGAAATAAGTTTGGGTTATAATACCTTTTTTTTTTTTTTTTTTTTTACACAGTGATCACCACTTATCAAGGCCCGGAAGCCACTCAGGGATAAGGGTTATTGCAAGTACATTACGTTAGTGAGGAGATTTGATGAAGTGTTTACTTAAGGGGGCGGTTCATTAGGAATTTGTTAACATTGGACTTAAAGACATCCAAGTTGTAGTCCGGAGGAAAGCAGGCAGACGGAACAGAGTTCCACAGGCGTGCAGTTCTAAGAAAGAAGCTTTGTTCATGGAATCCGCGTTTTGAATTAGGCACAGATATAGAGTGGGGGAAATTTTTCACAGTGGATTCAGCTAGACGGGTGTTTTTCGTGAAAGATTGGCGAGGGGGGACCAGAGATTGGAGTTCAGACGAGCACCTGCCATGGAAATAACGATAAAACAAGGACAGGCTCGCAACGTCTCTTCTGTGGGAGAGAGATTGCAGGGTAGAGAAAAGGGCATCCCCCACCAAGCCACGAAGTCTATTTTGTACTCTGTCAAGGCAGGATAGGCTGTTTTTAGCAGCTCCTGCCCAGATATGGCAACAGTATTCTATCCTTGGACGTACTTGGCTTTTATATAGATAGAGAATTGCATCAGTAGTGAGATATTTTCTCGAGCGGTAGAAGGATCCCACCATCTTTCCAGCGACCTTGGCAACAGACTTTACTTTATATATCATTTTAAAGGACCTTTTTCACTCTATCTAATCGTTTAAATAAAATCGTTTTAAAACAATTATGTCTTCTTTTCAGAACGTTGAAGATAGTAAAAAAGCAAATTTGTACAACTTTCTTATTTACATTCAAGCTAGGTCGAAAAACTGCTGAAACAGCTCGCGATATCAACGACAACCAACATTAGTCAACAGAAAAAGTCCAATTCTCTTCCACGACAATGCCCGAACGAACGTTGCTAAACTGACCCTGTAGAAGTTAAAAGAATTTAGCTAAAGAACTCTCCTTCATCCGCCATATTCCCCAGACTCCTCATCTACGGACTACCACGTTTTATGCATCTCGAAAACCTGCGTGAAAAATGCTTAAAAAAAACTAAGCGATATCAAAAACGACTTCAGCGAGTTCATCACCACCAGAACGCAAGACTTTACGTTACTGGCATAAATACACCTGTTTTGCGTTACCAAACGGGTCTTTAATTTTATTTTTAAAGCATTGCTGGTCTGAATATCTAGAGAGTATGGCTGAGGAAGCAGAGTTTCGTAGCGCAATTCGTTTAATTACTGCAGGGTCAGTTTATCAACGCACGGTCGGGCATTGCTGTAGAGGAGAATTGGGCCTTTTTATTAACTAATGCTGGATGTTGTTGCCGAATTTTCTGATGCATTTTATCCATTTGTTGACAGTACTTCTCCGCTGTAAACTGTAATAGATGTGACCGGTCATAGACAACCTAACAATGAGCATGACCTACTTTTGGTGCAACCTTGAATTCGGGAAGTGTCGTGGAGCTTCGCTGGCGTCTAACCACCGAGACGAGCGTCGTCAGTTGTCGTAAAGAACCTAATTTTCATCGCAAGTCACAACCTGATCGAGAAATGGGTCGTTCTTGTTGCGAAAAAGAAGAAAATATGACATTCTATAACGGCGTTTCTCTTGGCTATCGTGCACTTTTTGTCTTTACAATCTCTCTCAAGTTAGAATTCACCTTAAGCGTTACGTCTAATTCAGAAGCATGTACCTGAACAGCTGTGTCTTGATTAGCTTCGACTAACGCTTTTAATTGATCGTTGTCAACATTTTTAATTGGTCGTTGTCAACATCTTTTAATTGATCGTTGTCAACATTTTTTAATTGGTCGTTGTCAACATCTTTTAATTGATCGTTGTCAACATTTTTTAATTGGTCGTTGTCAACATCTTTTAATTGATCGTTGTCAACATCTTTTAATTGATCGTTGTCAACATTTTTTAATTGGTCGTTGTGAACATCTTTTAATTGATCGTTGTCAACATCTTTTAATTGATCGTTGTCAACATCTTTTAAATGATCGTTGTCAACATCTTTTAATTGATCGTTGTCAACATTTTTAATAGATGGTTGTCAACATCTTTTATTTGATCGTTGTTAACATCTTTTAATTGATCGTTGTCAACATCTTTTAATTGATCGTTGTCAATATCTTTTAATTGAGCGTTGTCAACATCTTTTAATTGATCGTTGTCAACATTTTTTAATTGATCGTTGTCAACATCTTTTAATTGATCGTTGTCAACATCTTTTAATTGATCGTTGTCAACATCTTTTAATTGTGCTGTGCGTTCAGTAGTGGTTTTTGGGCAAAACGCTTCGTTGATATGGCTGCAGCTCTTCTGCCTAAGTTATATTGAAATAAGAAAATCGTGCGAATTTGCTGTTTTTCTATTTCGTATTCAACGTTCGGAAAAGAAAACAATTGTTTTGAAACGGCTGTAATTTAAACGATTAGATGTAGGGAAAAACGCTCTTTAAAATAATATATAAAGTAAAGGTATTATGATAAAAACTTGTTTGAAAATACATCATTTGAAATCAAAATTTAAAACCGAATGTTGTTTGCGAATTATGGATGCTATATTTTGTATTTTCCAATAATAATCGAGAATAAAAAATTAAAAAAATAGTTGCCATCAATTGTGAAGGAAAAATTCCAATTTACCATTTATATCTCTGGTATAAACGTTTTTTTTTTCTTCCAGAATTTCCTTGCATAATAAAAAGATGCATTGGTTTTTGTGAAGATTAGTGATATTTTAAATTGGCGCATTTCAGATGTACCTGTCATGTTAAAATAAGTCGTAATTCCAATGATCTAGTAGAAAAAAAATTAGAATGAAATAAATAACCTTTGCATTCCCCACAAACTGAGCGCATTCAAACTAGACGTTGCCACCTCCCAGGCTTTGCCTTTACTCTCTGCACATTGATTGCTTATTTGTACATTTTCCGCTACTGTGGAATGCTGACGGAGATACTTGTATGATTTTGACGGAGACAGCGCGCAGCCTCTTATTCCGTTTGAACCTATTACCGACTGTCCTCTTTTGTTGCCAATTATTCCGATTTTTTCATGATTTGGTGCATAGGCCTGATTATATTTTATAATAGTAAAATTTCAGACTACAAAATTCACACTGTTAACCGATGTCAGAATTGAGAAACAACTTTGGACGGTCACAACGATCGTACGATTATGATCTGTGCAATGATCGCACACGCAGCACGTTTCCTCTCCCTTATCTTCGAATAGGAGTTCTTTATTTTAGTTCGTCTTTGAGGCGCCGCGGCCATTAAATCTCGATAGTTCCACTGTTTTATTGTGTGTGTGTGTGTGTGTGTGTGTGTGTGTGTGTGTGTGTGTGTGTGTGTGTGTGTGTGTGTGTGTGTGTGTGTGTGATGCGCTGGTTTCTCATATTCCCCATCGTACGGATTTCTGTCACATTTGGGAAGATGTTCGATGTTGGAGTATGTTGCATGGGAATAAATCGTTAACGTGCAATAGCTCGTGTATTGAACGCGCGTAAAAATATCAGCAGGAACTGTAGGATATCTGGCTTACGAGGGCATGAGCAGCGGCAGGGTTTGAGCACATATGCAAATTAGGAAGTGTATGTGGGCTTGCGGCAGAATAAAAAAAAAACTATTTCACGTCATCGAGGACAGAAAAAAAAACGCGTAACGTGTAAAGTCAAAGAAGAGAAATGTTTGGCTATGGCCGACGTATGGTCCAGCAGAAAAAGAAAAACGCGAGAGATTATTAAGTTGGTTTCAAGATGACGGTGTTTTGTTAATCTCATGGCAGACGAAATGAACAGTTAGAAAAAATAAAGACCAGGCATTGTTTGGAAGTTATATTAATAAATGTTTTTTTGCAAATATAGAAAAAAAAGCTGGGTCTGCTTTATTTATTTTTTTTTTTTCATTACATTTTCACCCCAAACAAGGCACATTGCCACTTTTATGTAGGGGGCTACTATCAGGGACATAAGTTACAGGGGTACTATGTGGGGAGTTAGGCAGCAAGATGTCGGTTCACGTTACACTTGAACTTCTGCATGTCAGTACAGTTGGGAAAGCAGGAACCCGGAAGGGAATTCCAAAGTCTAGCGGTTCTGGGGAACTTTTGTTTGGTTGTTTCATTTCGACAGTACTAGACGGTGTGCGGGTCTGAGAGATATTTAAACTGTAATGAACATAGTTCGAGCGTAATGGCTTCGTTACAAACGAAGTAAACAGCGCTGCTGGTCCTATGGGAATAAATCGTTAACGAATATCGATCTAACGCGAAAGTTTGGCGAGCAAAGTCTGAAATAATTCCAAACATAAGAAATAAAGTAGGGGATAAGAATCTTCGGATTCACGTTCGTCATTTTTATAACAAAAAGGAGGACATTTTTAATGCCAGCAACGGGAAAAGTACGGAATATCTTGTCTCCGCTGCTGACGACGTTGCATTGTAAATGCCGGAATGGGAATATTAATCCCGAAGGAAATAAACGGTTTTTGTCCTTCCTTTCAATGGATTGCGATGGAAATTTGAAAAAGCTTTCAATTAGTTACTAGAAAAGGCATGAGCGGGCTGCGAAACTCAACAAAACTCGAGGAATCGCATTTACTAGCTTAAAACTCTTGACAGACAAAATGCTACGTATACAACTGGTAATGTTATAACTTGATTCGCAGAGTAAAAACGTACTAAACACTGACGTGTACACCTATAACTTCACACTACTTGCAAATGCACCCTGCTCAAATGAGATTCTTCTTTTTTGGGGCGATTACATGTAAAGACCTTTTTTTTTATTTGACAGTAAAAAAGTCACACAAAATATTAGTTTAAATTTTAAAATGATGGATCAGTTTCGTATGGAAATTTCTCATAAACTGATTACCCACTTTCAGACTAGAAATATTTTGTTTAAACTGTCCTTTAAAACGCTATCAGATCCGGAAGTGGGTGATAATCAACTGTTGCTTACACGAAAGTCGATGATCATTTTACGTAAAAGTCATATTCGAATGTGCTCCTCCACTAAAAATCTACAATGCGTATGTTTTCTTTGCATGTTTACTGCCAAGTTTTTCAGTGTTCTACACGTTTTGCCAACTCAGATTCTACATTTATAGGCGACTAACAGGGAGCCCCAACGTTGCTCGGGAAAAAATGAGATTCAAAGATTTTTCCGCATTGAAAACAGAATGTAGTCACATGGAACAAGATCAAGTGAATAAGGTGGTTGTTAAAGCAGGGTGATGTTTATCTTATTCATTTCTTTTTAAAGACTAAGGTGAATAGGAATCTCCGGTCTTTTTATACTTATTTTTGTTGGTGTTAGCTCTTTACATCAAGTAGCTTCATGCCTTGTCTTGCGTGAGTTAAGTGAGGAAGATTGGACTAAATGAAGGGGATATATAGAGAAGGATGAAATAGATTTAATTACTTACATGTATGTATGTGTGGCAAAATTTGTTTGTTTTAATCTTTTTCAGTAGTCACATGAAACATGACCAAGTGAGTAAGGCGGTTGTTATAGCAAGGTGATGTTTATTTTATTCATTAGTTAGTAATCTGTCAGGAAATCTTATGTTCAAAAAATATGTCCAACAGAAAAACGTTTGGGAAATCCTACTTTTAACAAGACATTCGCCCATCGCCTACAAAAGATAAAATGTAAGCTTCCTATTCTAGTAGCAATTGAAATGGATGGCTCTCGTCTAGGAAAAGCCCCATGTTTTGACAAGTTTCTGTGTTTGTCTTTTACTCCTGATCTGAAATGAAACACGTACATCAAGTCTGTTGCCAAGGTCGCTGGGAAAATGGTGGGATCATTCTACCGCTCCAGAAGATATCTCACTACTGGTGCAATTCTCTATCTATATAAAAGCCAAGTACGTCCAAGGATGGAATACTGTTGCCATATCTGGGTAGGAGCTGCCAAAAACAGCCTATCATGCCTTGACAGAGTACAAAATAGACTTCGTGGTTTAGTGGGGGATGCCCTTTTCTCTACCCTGCAACCCTTCTCCCACAGAAGAGACGTTGCGAACCTATCCTTGTTTTATCGTTATTTTCATGGCAGGTGCTCGTCTGAACTCCAATCTCTGGTCCTCCCTCGCCAATCTTTCAGGAAAAACACCTGTCTAGCTGAATCCACTGTTAAAAATTTCCCCACTCTATATCTGTGCCTAAATCAAAACGCGGATTCCATGAACAAAGCTTCTTTCTTAGAACTGCACGCCTGTGGAACTCTGTTCCGTCTGCCTGCTTCCCTCCGGACTACAACTTGGATGTCTTCAAGTCCAATGTAAACAAATTCCTAATGAACCGCCCCCTTAAGTAAACACTTCATCAAATCTCCACACTAATGTAATGGACTTGCAATAAGGGGGTAGTCACCAACAATGCGCATTTTTTAACATTATTTTATTATTCCGTGTCTTGGTTTTTCATTGAGAATTCTGTTTGGATCATTGTAATAATGTTTTTAAATCATTGAAATCGTTTTTACGCGTTTCAGACGTTCTGTGAAGCGTCCTCGTAAAAAATTATTTTCAAATGTGTTGGAGATGTAAAAATGGCATTTTCGTAGTTCATTTGAAGTGTTTCCAAGGGGTTGAGGCGTGTAAGTGTCTATTATTCATTGGCAGGTTCAATTTTTATTACTCTTTTATTGGGCTTGTCGAGGCCGCTGACCTCGGCTGTAGTCACTCTCTCTTTCTGCTTGTGTTTTTCCCCTTTTCCTTTAGGGTAGTGTGTGTGTGTGTGTGTGTGTGCGTGTGTGCGTGTTTCCTTTTATTGGTTTGAGAATGTGTGTACTGTTTTATAGTATTATGAGGTTAGTTGCTTCCCTAGGAAGGTGACTGTGATCCAAGGTCGTTACTAATGTGTATGTGTGAGGAGGGGGGGCAGCTCTTCTGAAATAAGGGTCCAAAAAATAAATATCAAAATAGAATGAAAGTACCCCTACCCTTATTTCAGAATATCTTCTCTTTATCTATGATATAAATCTTACCTGTCCGTTTAAATGTATGTATGTATGTATGTATGTATGTATGTATGTATGTATGTATGGCGTGGTCAAGGTCTGGTGTGGACGTGTGTTAAAAGCACACAGATATCTTAGCGTCATACTGTGCTTCTCCCAGACAAATCAACCCCACGTGCACGTCGTGACCACTGCCATACAGACGGGGCTCTGATGAACGGCGAGTGTCCTACGCTGTATAACTGGACCTCCACTGCCTTGCGTGCCAATGTTCTTTAACCAAAGGGTAAGGGTGAGGTAATCCTGACAGAAATCTCCAGAGGCCTATATGATTCACTGGCATGTGGAATATGCTCTGGTGCACAGCAACTTAAGTCTCAGTCATGGATCAAATGGCATAGTAGGTGGATAGAGCTCCCCTAAGCCGTGGTGAAGACAACCTCTCTAGGAGAAGGAAAACTCTGATATAAAACCTGCGGCGACTGCTGCATCCAATGATGTTGACTTACTTTTTTCTTTTTTTTTTGGGGGGGGGGTTCAATATGGCAGTTGTTTAGAGAGTGGGATTTTCTCGGTGCAAAGTCTTCCTCACTATAAAAGCCTTAAGCACAGACATTGCTTGATATAAATTAGATACGCTTTTTACCACCAGTGTGTATTTCGATAGCAAAATGACTGGCTGTGGCCTAAAACGGCAAAACATTAAAAAGTTGGCAAATATGGTTATGAGCGTAAATGGCAATAAGAGAACTAGAACTTACAGCAGGTGTTTCAGGGCTCCACAGCCTGGACCAGATCGTTTTCATGCTACTGCGAGGAAATATATAATAATGACCATCGGCTGTTAGAATGTGCGGACGCTGCTTGACTTGCCGTCAGCAATAACCCGTCCAGAGCGTAGATTTGCTCTTGTATCTAAGGAACTTCAACGTTATGACATGGACATAGTTGCTCTGTCTGAGACCAGGCTGGCTGATGAGGGACAGTTTTCTGAGTTGGTTGGGGCCTACACCATTTTCTGGAGTGGTAGAGCAGATGGATTAAGAGGGAATCAGGCGTGGCTTTTGCTATAAAGCATCAATTCTTTCTAGCCTGGAAGAACCTCCCTGTGGTGTGAGTGACCGGATCATGACTATGAGGTTACCTCTGGTAAATGGTCGTTATACAACTTTTTTGAGTATCTATGCACCCACTATGGATGCAACAAAAGATGAAAAGGTTACATTCTACCTTGCTTTGAGCAGTGTAGTTAGACGAATTCCCTCTACTGACAATATCTTCTTTCCTGGAGATTTTAATGCTAGGGTCGGAAGAGATTTTGAAACCTGGGATGTGCTGGGTAAGCACGGAGTGGGCAAGTGTAATAGCAATGGTCTGATGTTATTGAAGTTTTGTTCAGAGATGGGTTTTAAAATCGGTAACACCGTGTTTCAGCAGAAGGACCAATACAAAACAACCTAGATGCATCCTGGTTCCAAACAACATCGGTTGTTCCGTGCAAAGGTTAAGCGTGTTGTGAAACCTAAGATGAAGGGACCTGGTGTGGCTATTCCAAAGCGACTTAATGTTGACCGTTTAAGGGACAATATTGTAAGGGTGAAACTAATTAAGGAGAGTGAAGTGACTGACTGTGAAAACACTTGGCCTGCTTTTAAGGAGTGTCTATGAGGTATGTGAGAGAGTATTAGGTTATTATGAGCTTAAACATCAGGATTGATTCAATGAGAATGATACTGAAACTCAGGCTCTGCTTGATTCAAAGGCTAGGGTGTTGCATGCTTATCTCGGGGGTGGTTTGACGGATGGTGAGCAAGATCGATTGAGGGACAATTTTAAGGCAATCAAATGTGATGTGCAGAGGAGGTTGCGCAATATGCAGGATGAATGGTGGATGCAGAAAGCTGAGGAAATACAGCTTGCCTCTGATTCGAACAACACCAAGATTATATACAGCCTACTTCGTGCAGTTTACGGACCATCCAGATCACCTATCACTCCTTTGTGCTCAAAGTATGGTGGAGATCTTCTTCGAAACCCTACTGGTATTCTTTATAGATGGAGGGAACATTTCGATGACCTCATGAACAGGTTTTTTACGTTGATCAGGAGTTTGTTAGGTCGATTCCTAGCAATCGGGCCAAGGATATCTTGGCAGAGGTTCCTTCGCTCCAGGAGGTTGAAGCAACTGTCTATAAGCTAAACAATGAAAAGTCTCCTCACCTGAATCGTTTGCATACAGAGATCTTTAAATGTTCTGGGCCCAAGATGATGCAACGCTTGGCGGACTTGTTGCAAACTACTTGACGGGATGTTCCTCAGGATTGGCGGAATGCATTGATAGTGGTGCTATACAAGGGGAAGGGTGCCAGAGATGAATGTGGAAACTATCGGGGCATCTCTTTGCTGTCAGTAGTCGGTAAGGTGCTCTGTAGGATCATGCTAGATAAAATGCTGGAGCACATTGCTGACGAAGTTTTGCCTGAGTCGCAGTGTGGTTTCAGAAGATGTCGAGGGACAGTGAATATGATTTTTACAGCCAGGCAACTGCAGTAAATGCATAGAATAGCGAAAGGGTTGTATAAGGTGTTCATCGATGTAACCAAGGCCTTTAATACAGTCAATAGGGATGCTTTATGGGAGATTTTGAAAAAGCTTGGCTGTCCTGACAAGTTTGTAACCATCTTAAAGCTCTTCCACGATGATATGAATGCTATGATCAACGTTGGGGGAAAGCTGGCTGATCCTATTTCAGTAGAAAATTCTGTTAAGCATACTGAGGGACTATAACTACCACATATATAGATATGAGCAATAGTCGGAAAATTTAAGTCATGCAAAATAGTTTCGTAATTAATTTTGGCTTCAGAAAATTTTTAAGTCTTTTTTTTTTTTTTTCAAAATTTAACTTTTGACGACAAATGTGTTATTTAACCTTTTTTTTATTATTACATTTTCACCCCAAACAAGGGGGCTACTATCAGAGACCTAAGCTACAGGGGTACTATGTAGGGAGTTGGGCAGCAAGATATCTGTTCACGTTACACTTGAACTTCTGCATGTCAGTACAGTTGGGGAAGGGGCCCGGAAGGGAATTCCAAAGTCTAGCAGTTCTGGGGAAGAAACTACTTGAGTAGAAAGCTATCCTACATCTAGTAATCTCTACTGTGAAGGGGTGGGATTTAGCTGTTGGTAAGGTTTGTCGGGGATATTTACGTCGAGGGGGTACAAGTGCTTGCAGTTCGTCGGGGCATTCACCATTAAAATACATGTAGAACAGCCAGAGTGATGCCACATTTCGTTGATGGGACAGAGGCTGAATCTTAGATGACAAATCAGGACCTATCAGGTTGGCGATTCTCTTTTGAACTTTGCCTAGGAGCGAGAGACTAGTAGCAGATGTAACAGCCCAAATATGACAACAATACTCCATACATAGGCGAATGGTGGCTTTATAGAGGTACAGGATATTTTCGGGCGTTAGTATCTTTCTAGCACGGTAGAGAGAACCTACATTTTTCGCAGCGTTTCTGACAATGCTCTCAATGTACTTTTTTCCAACTCATGTTTCCTGTGAACGTTAGGCCGAGAAGTTTCAAGGATGTGCTTTCAGATAAAGAGTCTTTGGCCATTGCTATTACTAGTAGAGAAGGTTTCTTGTAGTTATTGAAGGAAACAAGTTTAGTCTTATCAGCATTGAATGTGACCATCCATTTTTGTCCTCATTCCACTACAGATCGGAGGTCATCCTCTAGTGTTTTTTTGCCATTTCTCTAGATATGTGTTCATTTGTTTTCCTGTCGTGTCGGTTATAGAGAGTGGTGTCATCAGCATATATACCCATCTCACAGACAATTTTGTCAGGGAGGTAATTTATGAGTATTAGAAATAATAGAGGTCCAAGGATAGACCCCTGAGGCACTCCCGCATTTATATCATATTGTTTGGATGTACGACGATCGATGACAACCTGGATTTTTCTCTTATCTAAGAAGGATTTAATTATTTTAAAGATCCTTCCAGTGATGCCGTATGATCTGATTTTCCCGAGAAGACCTTCGTACCATACCCTATCAAAAGCCTTAAGTAGACTTTAAAATAAAGTAAAATATTGCCATTTGAACGTATGTGGCTTCCGTTTGGAACCACATCTACAGGGGTACTAAGTAGGGATTTCAGCAGCGACATATCTGCTCACACTACATTTAAATTTTCTTACTGTCAGTACGGTCAGAGAAGCAACATAGCTAATTCCAAGGTCTAGCAGTTCAGGAGGAAAGAAACATCAGAGTAGCAGATTCTCCAGCATCTGTGGACTTCCACAGTGAAGGAACGGGATTTTACTTCTATTCAGGAATAGGTCTATCGAACGGTGGGACACAAGTGCTACGGGTTAGGGTTAGGGTTAGGGTTAGGGTTTGTCAAAAAATATTTCATTTGAGTAAATAAACTGAACACAGAGATACAACATGGCGTCGATGGGACAGGGATTGGCGCTTGGTTGAAGGTGAGGACCCATTAGGTTAGAAACTCCATCCTGGACCCCGTTTTATTAAGGGAGACCATCGCTAGTTGTTTAAGAACAATCAGAATCGACTAATATTATACAGCTGGTCTTGCATTACAATTTCGAGCTGAATAGTGTAATTTGCTGTTCAAGGCTAAGGAATTTTCAATGATTTAATATAGCCGTTAGGTTGAATGCTCTCGTTTCTTCTCATCTTTCTGCTATTAATGAGGTTGATCACGTTTAATCTGCATCGTTATATTAATTGGTGATTATCAAATTCTACATAATCGAACACGTATTTAACTGTTGGCCATTCTTAACCCCAACCAGATCATTTCATATTCCTGCCCTCCAAATTCGTTTGATTACAATCTATGGTTGCCTCTAGTAAATCTTTGAAACCCCTACGTTTAACGATTGAAATACGTGACCCTAGGCGAGTTCTTTACACGCACAGAAAAGTGCTATAATTTATGGATGCGGGCAACCTTCATGCGGTTATTCGTGTATAAGGAAATTATATCAACAACAGAATCAAGCCGATCAAAAATGTCAGCCCTATGCGATTTATATGGAAGAACTCGAAAGATATCGGCGACACTAATGCCTACAATTGAATCATCTGAATTATAAGAAATTAAATGCTGTGCCTAGCGTTGCCCGGTATAAAACGTAACGTAGAAAATAGACTTCGTAACTTAGAGGGAATGCCCTTTTCCCTTCCCTTCGTTGTGAGCCTGTCTCTGCTTTATCGTTATTTCCATTGCAAGTGCTCGTCTGAGCTCCAATCTCTGGTCTCTCCTCGCCAATCTTTCACGAAAAATACATGTCGAGCTGAAACTACAGTCAATAATTTTCCTTACTATTTAACTCTTTTAAAAAATTAAGTAAAAAGAACGGAAAGAAAATGCGAGATGTGCACGTATCATTTTTTTCTAAAGAGTTCACTTCTTGTGAGTAAAAAAATATTCTCGAGCTGAGATCGAACCAAAACCTTATTTTTGATTTACATTGGTGTCGCCACTTATCACTCGAGGATAAGGGTTATTGAGTTTACAGTAACTAACGGGTTAATATCGTATTAATCGTTAGTAATGGAAATCATCAAGAATTTGTTTATGTTGGACTTTAAGACATTCGGGTTGTAGTCAGCTGGCAAACGGTGTGCAGTTCTATGAAAAAAAGCTTTGTTCATGGAATGAACGTTTCGATTTAGGCAGAGTTAAAGAGTGGGGAAAATTATTAACAGTGGTTTCAGCTAGACAGCTGTTTTCGCGAAGGATTGATGAGCGAGGACCAGATATTGGAGCTCAGACGAGCACTTGCCATGGAAATAACGATAAAGCAGAGACAGGCTCACAAAGTCCCTTCTCAGAGAAAGAGATTGCAGCGAAGAGAAAAGGGCATTCCCCACTAAGCAATGAAGTCTATTTTGTACTCTGTCAAGGCAGGATAAACTGCTTCTAGCAGCTCCTGTCCAGATGTGGCAACAGTACTCCATCTTTGGACGTACTTGGCTCTCATATAAATAGAGATTTGCATCAGCAGTGAAATATCTACTGGTGTATAACCATTGAAAATTTGTTTTTCAGCTTACGTTTAATTACGTTATACACACACAAATACATATATATATATGTATATATATAGATATGTATATATATATATATATAAAGCTGAATATCTGTGTGTGTGTGTGTGTGTGTGTGTGTGTGTGTGTGTGTGTGTGTGTGTGTGTGTGTGTGTGTGGTCACGAATAGGCTCCTATATGGTTGACTATTTTTAAAAACTGATTACATATAATGATAGAAGATGTATCGAGACACAGAATAGGTATGTTTGATCTGGCAGAACGGTGGTTCATTAAATTTGTGGGGTCTGCGTTCGCGCCTGGTCCACAAAGTATGGAAATAAAAAATTAAAAAATTAAAAAAAAAAACGTTTACAGGTGTTTTTGCTATAGATGTACATAAGAATACTTTTATAAGTATGTTTTAACTTAAATAGGGATGGTATAATAAAATTGTGGGGTCTGCGTTCGCGCCTGGCCTCCATAGAATGGACATAGGCACAAACTTTAATAAATACTTTTCGTATCTATCTGCGTAAGTATACTTTGATAATTATGTTTCAGTTTGAAGAAATATGGTATAATAAAATTATGGGGTGATCGTTCGCGCCGGATCTCCATAGAATGGAAATATGTCACAAAGTTTAACAAGGTTTTTAAATGTAGATCCACAGAATGTTGTGATAAGTGGTTCAGTGTGAACAGGTATGGTATAATAAATTATGGGGTTTATCTATTTTATTTTTACTTTCATCATATTTCGCTTTGGTTTTGATAACCCCAAATTCAATCCAAATTTACAACCCTTCCTTTCCATAACCTATCATACATTCATAAATCAGAGTCCATTTTCTGTAGACTGTTTTTGAACCCAGTCAACAACGGGTACTTTTGCTAGTATATATATATATATATATATATATATATATATATATATATATATATATATATATATATATATATATATATATATATAGTCTTGGAAGTTTTTAAATCTTTCAAATTATAAAAAAGCTTATTATTAATAAACTATTCCTTTTCTCCTGCAATTAATTTGCTTTTTTGAATGCACATTAGTCCTTGTGATATTTCAGGGATCATCAGTTGTCTACAATGAAACTGTTCCGGCGAGTTAAAAATGAAAACAGTATATTACATCATGGCTCCCCAGCATTGTTGATCAAACACCACCTCCTTTAATCACAATAACAAAAAAAAGCATTCTGAATATTTGATCTATTTTTTTTACACAGCGATCACCACTTATCAAGGCCCGGAAGCCACTCAGGGATAAGGGTTATTGCAAGTACATTACGTTAGTGTGGAGATTTGATGAAGTGTTTACTAAAGGGGGCGGTTCATTAGGAATTTGTTAACATTGGACTTGAACACATCCAAGTTGTAGTCCGGTGGGAAGCAGGCAGACGGAACAGAGTTCCACAGGCGTGCAGTTCTAAGAAAGTTTCCTGCTCCAGATTAATTTGGCTAACCTATTCATGCTCTCAAAAAATGTCTTCCTTATCCGTGACACATGTAATGTATATATATAAAATATATATATATATATATATATATATATATATATATATATATATATATAAACAATTGTATATATGTAAAAATATTTTTAACCTTTATATATCTTATTTTAAATAAATAAAAATGTAAATATACTAAATACAAATCATAGTCGGGGTGATAAGTAGTTAAATGGATTAATCCGTAATCTTATAAATACAAGACTGAAAAATTAAAACATATATCCATTTTAGGTAAGAACTTCATTTTTTTAGTATGAAAAGGTTAGTAACTGCAATTAAGAATAGGAAATTGGATCAAATGTTTGTAACATGTCTTTTTCCTAAGATTAAGGGTAGTTGTGTTTGATCAACACTGCTGGGGAGCCATGATGTAATATACTGTTTTTAAATCCCCGGAACAGTGTTTCATGGTAAACAACTGATGATCCCTTGAAAAATAAATTATTGGTACTATAGTAAATTCGAGAGTGAGTTGATGCAGTGATTGCAGGTGATTAAATGACTTACTGACTGGATGGTTTTCTAACGAATGATAAAAAATATTTTTGTATGGTTTTAAATGTTGAAAACTTCGAAGACTATATATATATATATATATATATATATACGTTTGTTAATATATATATATATATATATACGTCTGTTAATATATATATATATATATATATATATATATATATATTAACAGACGTACCCGGCGTTGCCCAGTATAAAACGTAACGTTAGATACCATTTAAAAACCGACTAGAACCTGAGAGGTGCTCATGCGCTTTTAAGCAAAAGAAAAAAAAACAGGCTAAATATATAGTTTTTAATAAATTTTAAGAAGCAATAAAATTATTGGAAACGAATGTAAGAAAACTTTAACGGTATTTTTCATGTTTGGCTCTTGGATAATTCTTGGCTTTCTTTGCTCGTAAACAAATAAAATGTTTGTTGCGTTCTGGGTAATGTGTCAGGAATAATTTCAATTAAAGATATCACTGTTGGTGCCAATTTTTATGCACATTTGCTTTAAAATTCCCCAGAGTACAGATCTGAAATATTATAAGTTTTGGAGTTAGCCTGAGATAGTTGTGAGAAAAATGGCGGAGAAAGACAAGGATTGAAAAGGCATAAAGAGATGGGGTCGTAATGTATCACGGCTTGAGGCAGATGAGAAATGCAATCCCATGACGTCGACGTTGTTTTTTGATTTTTTTAATAATTCGCTTCTTTTTTCGTTTTATTCATATTTGTGTATCTCTTAACACTTATTTTATTCATGTTTTTTTTTTAAATATTTCGGGATGTTTATAAGATATAAACGAAAATATTTTTGTTATAAATGTATATAATTTTTTAAGTTTTGCAAAAGATAGTTAACACGGATCTCAACGCAAGATTATTTTGGACCATGCCTGGGAAAGATTAACAAGATTATTTTGGACCATGCCTGGGAAAGATTATTTTGGAAAGATTAACAAGATGTTGGTTTACATTACATTTAAACTTCTGCATATCAGTACAGTCAGAGAAGCAGGTAAAAAAAGCGGAGAAAAAAAACATTTCTGGCTTTGATCCACTTCTGTGGGTACGTCCAAAGAATGGACAAATAAACAAGTGGTTGCTTGCTTTAAAACGAATTAAAATCCATTATTTCTGAGCAACTTTTTTTCCAAAAAAGATAAAAGCCTGAATTGTATCATGTGAAAAGCTGGATGATAGAATTTAAAATTAAATTTTTTTACAAAAACCACACCATTCCCCGCCATTTTTATCTCGATCGCTAAAACATAAAAATATTTTTAAACAGTTTTTGAGTCAAATAATTTTCTTTTTCGTCTAAAAAATATTATAAAAAATATTCAGAAACTGAATTTCAAATAATCCCAGGTTTTTATATTACTCTAGCGAAATTTATATAACAAAAAACTATTTAATGATACTTTAAAATTAAGTACAAAGGTCTGGAGGGAACTAAATAAACTATATTTAGCCACGTATTTTTAAAGTTTAATTTGATGGTTAAGTTAACGGTTGAATTCTTTTTTCATAAGCGATATATATATACATATATATATATATATATATATATATATATATAATTTAAAGGAGATTAGAACAATAGCCTAAAGAGCTGAGTGTATTTCAATGTAACAGTGAAATTACTAGTTTGATTAAAATACAGGAAAGAGAAAGTGCTCGTTGTAATTTAGATATATAATAAGCTCGATAGGTAAATATCCTAGAGCTAATTCAATATTAAGTAATGTGATTGATAATTTAAAATTTAAAAAATTTTTAAAAATTTATATTATCAATCACATTACTTAATATATATATATATATATATATATATATATATATATATATATATATATATAACAAAAATTACAATTAAATTTACCAAAATGATCCAAGATGGTAAAATTAAAGTATATTATAAATAAATATATTAATATTTATAAAATTATCTCAGCCAGATGTAAAAGCTCGATAAAACCAAATAGGAAATAGAGCTTATAATATGAGCAAATAGTTAATAAAATATGTTAAAAAACACTTTGAAATGAGTTAAAAACATATTTAATCTGAAAAGGAAACACTAGATAAATGGATAGTCCTTAATCCGCGGAGTTTCGAAGAAATACTTTCCTTCTCATCAGAGGGAAGGAATTAGCAAAATGCGGGATCAGATTTTGCATGCAGAAGTATTTTTTTAAACAACAAGTAAGGGAAAGATCTTACTTGAAAACAAAAAATGTGAAGCAGAGGGAATATAGTGAAGAAAAAGGTGATTACACATGAATGGATAGTCTGGTGGAAAATAAAAAATCCAGTGATGGTAAAATCCAAATGTAAAACTTCAAGAAAGTTAAAAGAATTTCCATTTGTACAAGTAAAATTCTCAGGATATTCCATATTTGGAAGAAGATGGTCCATAATAATCCAAAGGCAGAAATCCAGGGAATAATTCACAAAAATGTGTACAAGGATTAAAGAAAAGATTCCAAAAATATTAATAAAAGAAAATAAGATAGATATATATATATATATATATATATATATATATATAGTAATTTATAAAATATATATGACGATTAAGCTACACTGAATATTCTGCGTTTCATCCAACTATAGGATTCGTCAGGCTTATGCGCGAATTCTGTGGTTGCTTCTTGTTTTTATATATTTTGAGGATTTCTAGTTGGTCATTCAGCTTTCTAGTATCCACCGCGCCCCTTCCTATCAGCCAATGGACATGCATTTTATCAAACAAAGGATCTGTTTTAGAACTAGATTAGTGGTTTTAGGTAGACGTTCTCCTTTTTTTTATACATATAAATATACCTATGTGTACACACATACATGCACATATATATACATATATATATATATGTGTGTGTGTGTGTGTGTGTGTGTGTGTGTGTGTGTGTGATCGTTTATGTGTATTCATGTTTATTTAATTTATTTATTTGTTTGTTTTCTATTGTTATTGTTAGTTTTAAAGCTATTTTGTATCGCTATCCTAGAGTAAGTTTTATTTTGTGAACACTGTTGTTTGCTATTTCCCGCCTACAGTTTAATAGATTTTTCTATCCTGTACTTTAAAGAACCTCAATATATATATATATATATATATATATATATATATATATATATATATATATATATATATATATATATTTGTTGCCGGCATAACTCTTGAAGTTAAGCAGCGATGAGGCTAGCCAGTACCAGATAGGTGATCATTTTGGGAATGCAAGACGTCGTATGTGTTGAAAACAACTCCTGCATCTAACATCACGGATGGACCACCCTAGTTGAATGAACAAGAAATTGCCGAAAGCAATTATCGCATTTTTATCAAAATGTGCAGTTATTCATCGATTATTTTTCTTTTTTGGTATCGATTTTTTAAAAGCATTTCCTATTTAATGGTATATTAGCAATATTGGGCTCACTAAAAATAATTATTAAATTATTTTTCACAGATTTCAAAGTAGTGTTTTTCACAAAAATAATGAAATTATAATTTTTTTTTCTAATCTGAAAGATAATAATTATTACTAACATATTCAACGAATTTCACACTTCAACAAATTTCACACGAATTTCATACTTCAACGAATTTTACACTTCAACGAATTTCACACTTCAACGAATTTTACACTTCAACGAATTTCACACTTCAACGAATTTTACACTTCAAAATACAAAGGATGGAAAATAAAACATGGTCAAAATTCGGATTTTCAACTTTAAAATCAGTTATTTTTGTTTGTTCTTTTTGTTTTTCTTTTTGTTTATCTAGAATCTTTGCCTTCCCAACAATACAATATATTTTGCTCAGTTTCGGCTAATTATTTTAAGCATATTTGTACAAATGGAAAAGGGGGCTGTAGGCAAAAAATATAAATATATCGACTGTGAAACAAACAACGTACACCATTATAAAGTTCATTTTTCACTTAATAATCGGTTAAAATTACTTGATTTTTAGTAGATTTTTTTAAGAGAGTCAAAAAATATTTACTCCCTTCTTTTGTTTTGGCCTATACGTTAGCTATAGAATAGTGTTCTCATCAATAACAGAAAAACAGAAAAACATTAATTAGATGTGGCACAAATTTTTATCTAAAGTCGATCTGATAAAGTCTGTAAATTTCCCTCTGTTCAAGTTAGTCTCCTTTCGGGAATCTTCAGTGCAAGGTGTCACGATAAATACCAGTCGGACGATTTGAACCCAGCAACACGAGACATCCCTGGCTCGATTAGCGAAGAGGTGATCCATTCGGCTACCATTAACCGCGTGAAATAACGTTGAATTTAAATATCTTAATTTTAAATGTTCATTTACGTCAGTCAGACAGTGATCTAATCGTTATACGATGATCTTTGCATAACAGCTAAATTGACCGACTTTAATTCAACTGAATATATATATATATATATATATATATATATATATATATATATATATATATATGTGTGTGTGTGTGTGTGTGTGTTTCAGGAAAATGAGTAGGTTTGCAGAGGGGAAAAAAAATGTACATATTTATTTTAACGCATTTTTAAAAGTGTATATATAGACATCGAACAACCCAACCTTCCCATACGCACACATGTTTGTCTTTCCCGACATGGGTAGGATTCAAAAACTGTCTTTTTCGCACGATCTATGACTTTTTCTTTTCTTACATTTTTATTTCAATTATCCGGAAGATGTCCTCTGAAATAAGGACGAAACGTTGATTTTTAATAATTTCATTCGGTTTTTCTATTTTTCTTAATATATATATATATATATATATATATATATATATATATATATATATATATATATATATATACAGGGTGCCCACAAAGTCTGGCTACATAATGTAGTCAGACTTTGTGGACATCCCGTATATATATATATATATATATATATATATATATATAGAGAGAGAGAGAGAGAGAGAGAGAGAGAGAGAAAGAGATAGTGTTGTGTTCCGTATGAAAGTTAAAAAACAAAATGTGAAAAGACGCTGATATTTACCGAACTCATTAAATCAGATCCACTTAAAGCGTATTCTAAGAATTAAGTTATTTCAAGTCAATATATAAAATAATATAAAATCCGAAGTAGGTTCTCTACAGTGCAATGTAGAATACACTGTATTGTGCATTAAGTCACTATATGTGAAGCTTCCTCCGCTGCACTGCGACTACAACAGGCAACCAATCCAATCAAATGAAACATGGATGCTTTCACCGATTTTGATGACAATAAAAGTATTGGAAGTCTGGAAACTCCGGTTGATTTTTATTCAATCCTGGGCAACATCGGGTCTTCCTGCTAGTCCAAAATAAAACATAATTAAATTACACTTTAAGCTTGAAATGTTTTTGTATCTTACATTTTTTGGAGCGCTAAATTTTTGTTCAGCAATTTTCCTGGGTTCAACACGATTTAACCAGTGAAATGGAAATGATTGACGCCCTCTAGCGAGGAAATAAATGCAACACCTTTTCTGATTCACGCATCGGAATAGAGACAATTAAACAGAAAACAGATTCATTAATTTCCCCTGTTGGAATCTGATTTTTATCGGAAAGAGCTTATATTTTTGTCAGCGTTCTGTTTCTTTTTTGTTTTTGTTTTTTTTTTTTTTTTTTTGTAGAGAGATGCTCGTAGGTGCTGATGAAGCACAAAATTAAACTATTATATATATTTTTTATTGGATCTTTTGAAGCTTTATAATTTGAATCTTCATCCTTTTGTTACTGACTGTTATCCTCATCTTCATAGTTGTTGCTGCTTCTCCTCATCTTCTCATCCTCTCATCTTCTTCAGCTGATTAACCGTGACAGAATAGGAATACTGAGTCTTGTAATTACTGCCTTCCATGTTGTTTGTCTCTCTACATTTTCTATATCAGAAGTCTTTGTCTAACGCAAAGCGACAAAACTTTTCGGTTAAAACGTCAAGCAGAGGTTCGCTAGTCACAAGTTGAGTCGAGTAGAGTTCGTTGTTCACGCGTAGATCTCAACCAGTCTCGTGTGGTATATGCAAATCGGGTGTGCCCGAAACATTATAAAAGGCGAGTCGCTGGGAGGAGTGGGAGAAGCGTTTAAGACATGCGAATAGAGAACGTCGACGTGTATCTCGTGTTGTCAAAACTTTTTGACTAAAACTTCAAGCAGAGGTTCGCTAGTCACAAGTTGAGTCGAGTAGAGTTCGTTGTTCACAACACGAAATACACGTCGACGTTCCCTATTCGCAGGTCTAAAATGCTTCTCCCACTCCTTCCAGCGACTCGCCTTTTATAATATTTCAGGCACACCCACTTTGCATATACCACATGAGACTGATCGAGATCTACGCGTTACCGGAGGATTTAAAAGACAACAGCCGCCATTTTGGCCTTTTTTTCTTTTTCTGTCTTTCAGCCTGCTGCCGAGACAGATTCTCGCCCGTTTCTGAGGTAGCTCCTCTCGATGTCTATCATACTCGACTACTTCTCTGGTCTGCTTGGGTAGGATTGAAACCACTATCTTCAGAAAATCAACACCTTTATCCACTGCGCCATAGAGTAAGTAAGGCGAGCAAGGTTAGATTTCATGGTCTTATAAATCCAATTTTGTGTTTTTGTCTGGTCTTGTCGGGTCCGTGCCGAATGGTATTATATATATGTTTTTTTATTATATGGAAATATTTGAGATGAGTAATTTGTGTATTCACTCCTTTTTGCGGACTGTTATCCTCATCTTTATAGTTGTTGCTGTTTTACGACGTTTCGGCTAACTCATCCTTTAGCCTACTTCAGGTTATTAACCAAAACGTGGTGAGACTACAACAACTATGGAAGGCAGTAATTGCTGAAGATACAGTTACAAGACTCAGCATTCCAATCCCGTTGTAGTTAATCACCTGGAGAAGGCCAGAGGATGAATTGGCCGAAATGTGGTCAAACAAGAACAACTATGAGGATAAATAAATACACAAATTACTCATCTAAAAAAATTCCAATTTAAAAAAAAAATGTTTAATACAATTCGGTACGGACGCGACAATGGAAAAGCAGATAAGAACGAAAAATTCGATTTTTAAAATCAAATAAAGTTAACACTTAATTGGCCTTCGGTGCCCGTGGTGCAGTGAATAGAGGCATTGAGTCTATACTGGTCTAGGTGAACATTGTTTGAAGACAGCGGTTTCAATCCTACCCAAGCAGGCTAGAGGATTCGTCGGCCAAAACGTTATACGACAACAACCATGGAAAGCGGTAATTACTTGGGATAAGTTACTAGACTCAACATTCTTATTCCGAAGAGGGCCAAAGGATTAGTCTGCCGAAACGTGAAGCAACAACAACAACAACGACGAATGTTAGGATAGCAATCCGCAAAAAAAAAACAAGTGAAGCATGCATGGTCCCCTGTGAACGTGCAGTGAACGAGGCATAAAAAATTACTAACTTCAGCGTCCCCCCCCCCCATTTAGCCCCAAAAGTCCCAAGGGGGCGTCAAATCCTGGTGAAAATGAAAGTTAAAAAACAAAATGTTAAAAGACGCTGACATTTACCGAACTCATTAAATCGGATCCACTTACAGCGTATTCTAAGTATCAAGTTATTTCATGTCAATATATAAAATAATATAAAATCCGAAGTAGGTTCTCTACAAGTGCAATGTAAAATACACTGTATTACATATGTAAATTTGAGTTCTGCACCATGCAATAAAAGAAATGACTAAATCCATAATTTGCCCCATTTAGTCCCAAAAGTCCCAAAGATCTTAACATATTTAAATTTGAGTTGAGCACCATGCGAAACTGCTAATAACACATGCAAAGAAAATTTTGGACAAATATAGTAAATGAATCCCAAAAATGGAGTCCTAAAAGAGCCCCAAGAGCACACCCAAAAGTATAGAAAGCAGTTATTACAACTTTTCAGAAAGTTTTATAAAAATCCAAGCTATCAATTTTTTAAAAGTGTCAATTTAAGTCATTTTAACCCGAAAGGCACCCTTAGGGAGGGAGGTGGGGTGCAACCGGAGCTTTCCCGGAAAATCCGTTGTTACTTTTTAGTCATACCATGTTTAATGTTTATGCAAAATTTCCAAAAATTCCAAGGCGTATTTATTGAGAAAAGGTCGGACAGAAGAACGGATGAACTTACAGGTTCACCCTCCTTTTGTCTGGGAACCGAAAAGAATGAATGGGCAAATATATAGTTTTAGTACATGACGAGAAAATAATTAAGAAATAATTACGGGATGGAACGATAAATTCATCGCACAAAAGAACACAACACTACAGCCTTATTTTAAGACTTTTATTTGAAACATCAATTCAGGTAACTTAGAGCTGACGCCTATTCAATGCAGTCGCTTTCAGCCTAAATCACCGCCTCAATACGTGTCCGGAAGTGGGAACATGCCTTTTCTACAAGCATCGGCGGGAGCTCGGCGAATACTCGGCAGATGGCGACGATCAGGCTTACTTTGGTGTTGTGGAAGGTCATGTTGGTGATTTTCTTGTCCTATATGATCAAACGAAGTAGTCCAGCATGTGTAATCGGGGAGGAGAGGGTCCGTAAGAGAAAGGTGCAAAATCGTAGCACTCCTTCTCAAGCCACGCCTAGGTGTCTTTGGACATAGGCTGATGCAGAGTCTAAAGCCCCACCCAGCGGCCACCTGATTGCACCCAGGGGATCACAACACTCTTCAGTACACTCAGGTACGTTTTGGTGTTGACTTTTGACTTCGAGGACGTAATGTGACATGAGATATCCCTTACTTAAAGTAACACCAAAGACTATAACCGTGGTCGGAATTTTGGTTTTCATCACCCTGGGCACGTCCTGGTATTCGTGGCAATCCAGCGATTCAACGGTTCTGGTTTCATAACTTTGATCCGTAGAGAGCATGAGTTGTACAGTGGCGCATCTACGATCTTGCTCATCACTTTCCGATATGATAGAAGGCGCCTATCACTCTTGAAATTTGTACACAACTTGTCAACTAGTAGATAGTCTGCAACAAAAAAAAAGGAACGCGTTTTTCATCAAACGGAAATGGAATCACATTGTCTTTTCTATGGCGACAATCTTATCGTTGCACTTTGAAGTAAAGAATATCTGCTCTTATCATGAACGCGGCCATTATAAGTGTATTGTTTTTACTCTCACGCTATAGATGTGTATATATATATATGACCACTAATCGCCTGTACTTTTCCGAGTTTAAACAGTGTTATGAACACCTTGTGGACGTTTCATATTGTTATGATTGTACCTTCTCTTGGTCTTCAATATTATTATGACAGTTTCAAAAATGCATTTAGGATGATGAAATCTACTGGAGAAATCGATGAAAGATTATAATCAGTGAAAAATAGCCTTATCACTAGAAGATTAGTATAAAACCGTTAATACATTTTGTTTTATCTTTCCCATCTTGAGATGGACAATCCAAAAAGAAAAAAACAACAATTTTTCTTGCCTCGTATGAAAATGTTTTTAAAAAGAAAACGAATAAAAAAAAAGTGTGGATTATTATAAGTCTTTATGTCAGAAAAAATGTCGGCTTCTGTATTTAAGAAGACGTTATTTTTTTACAGTTGAGAAAAATAGCGGACAATAATGCAAATATGAACATGGTTTAATATTCCACGTATGAATCAACATCTTTATTTATTTATTTTACACGCGCACTTGATGTGAACAAAAGCTCATTCAACACCTTCCTTGGGAAGATGTTTGTATCTCACAACTAATACTTCTTTGTAATTAATCAAGAATAAAATATATTAAACACATATTCGAGAAGACGTGACGTGCATGTGTTATTATGTGTGTTAGTGTGTTTGTGTGCGTGAGTTACTGTGTGTGTGCTGATGTGTGTGTGTTCGTGTGTTTATTGGCGTGAATGTTGTTGTGTTGGTGTGTGTGTGTGTGTTGGTGTGAATGTTGTTTTGTTAGTGTGTATGAATTGGTAGGTGTATGTTAGTGTGCGTGTTGGTGTGGGTATGTGTTAGTGTGTTTGTGCGTGTGAGTTGGTGTGCGCGCGTTGATGTGTGTGTTTGTGTGTATGTTGGTGTATTGATGTGTGTGTGTTGGTGTGAATGTTGTTTTGTTAGGGTGTATGAATTTGTAGGTGTATGTTAGTGTGCGTGTTGGTGTGGGTATGTTTTAGTGTGTTTGTGCGTGTGAGTTAGTGTGCGCGCGTTGATGTGTGTGTGTTTGTGTGCATGTTGGTGTTTTGATGTGTGTGTGTTGGTGTGAATGTTGTTTTGTTAGTGTGTATGAATTGGTAGGTGTATGTTAGTGTGCGTGTTGGTGTGGGTATGTTTTAGTGTGTTTGCGCGTGTGAGTTAGTGTGCGCGCGTTGATGTGTGTGTTTGTGTGTATGTGTTGGTGTGAATGTTGTTTTGTTAGTGTGTATGAATTGGTAGGTGTATGTTAGTGTGCGTGTTGGTGTGGGTATGAGTTAGTGTGTTTGTGCGTGTGAGTTAGTGTGCGCGCGTTGATGTGTGTGTGTTTGTGTGTATGTTCGTGTGTTGATGTGTGTGTTGGTGTGAATGTTGTTTTGTTAGTGTGTATGAATTGGTAGGTGCATGTTAGTGTACATGTTGGTGTGGGTATGTGTTGGTGTGGGTATGTGTTAGTGTGTTTGTGCGTGTGAGTTGGTGTGCGCGCGTTGATGTGTGTGTGTGTTTGTGTGTTGGTGTGCTGATGTGTGCGTGTTGGTTGTGTGTTGGTGTGTGTTGGTGTTTGAAATGAAAAACCTGAGACAGTGAAGGAGATGAAAGAGGCTGTGACGAGGGTCATTGAAACGCTCACACAAGAGAACTTCCACGGGGCCTTCCATAGATTATAAGTATAATAAGTGCATTCTAATCGGGGGAGATTACTTCGAAGCGGACTAGAATTTCATGTATGTATGGCTAATAAAATTACCCATACGAAAAAAGTCTGGAAACTTATTTAAGCCTCTTCGTAGCTAGGATAGGC
>NC_136508.1:104919916-104937416 GCF_053919585.1 Euprymna scolopes
TTGAGAGTGAAGTTTCGTAATCAATTTTACGTTTGGTCATCAAATTACGAAAAGTACCTACTTGGTATGAATTAAAAGTAAATGTTAAAAATAGAAACGGAAACATATTGCGATAAAAATATCTATAACTCATAAAAATGTTTTTATTTTTTTTTAAAGAGTATGCCCCGATAAATGTGTGAGAATTAAGATTTATTCAAAACTAGCGGGGGTACCCGGCGTTGCCCGAGTGTTTGTTTCCGGGACGAGGGGGCAGTTTTAAAAAATGTTATGGTAGGTAAGTAGGAAGGATCAAACCCGGAGTCATGAGTAAAAGTAGGAAAATAAAGTGTGAAAAAAAAAACATCTGCAACGTTAACAGTTCGGCCACCAAGAAAAGTCTATTCCAGTTGTTTAGGAAAAAAAAAACGACTACGGTAGGTCGGCGCGAACGTGAAAATATAATGTGAATTGTCCAGCACGCTAACCACTACGCCACAGAGCACTGCAGCTTAGTTTAGTGATTTTAAATAACTTCACATGAAAGAACTACGAAGCCAAACCGGTGTTCTCTTCTCAACTGTTCCTTGTGAACGATCCCCAAACGGTGTTAAGTGGTGGCAGGGGGAGGAAGAATTTATTAGAGAGAAAATATTTTACCACTTCCATTGATCTTAACCGATTTTGGCCGTGACTTCTCAGCAGAAAAAGTATAGAAATCTAAGATTATCGAGGAATTTGAGAAATAATAAGCCTATAACACACCTCAGATATTGTTCTGCCGTTTGTGCATATTATATTTGCATGAAATATCTTGATTTTTAATCCTATTAAGGTCAAAATCCCACGGGAAAAAATGAGTTCATTTTATTTATATAGAGATTACGAATGACATCTGATAGAAAAACACCTTTTATTTATCGCGACAAAATGTAGTGGGCAAAGAAAAAAACAGCTAAGTGACTTAACAAATCCTAATCTTACCAAAATGGCAACTGCTTTTTAAATTAGACTATTTTATGTATTTTAATTATATGCGCATATATTGTCTTTAACTCTTTGCTTCCATGCGAGCTGTTTCTGTTATCTTTTTATTGTTTTTATTGTTTTTATTTATTTATTTTTTCTCTTTTAGCTTTAACCACCTGTTTATACCCTCTCTTTAAATTTATTTATTTATTTAACGCATTCTAATTACATATGCGTAGAAATGGTCTTTAACATTTTAGTTCCATGCGAGCCGTTTTGTGGACAGAACTTACTCGGAAACGAATAGTTTATACAAAAATACAGAACAGAGCTAGGAATACCTTTCTTTCTAATATAGAAGACAGAACCTTAACCTAAAAAAAAAGTAAAATTATTATACACATGTGCGCTCTATAAATAGATACAAAATCCGGGGAAAGAAAGCGAAGCCCCCACCGACGGTACCTCAAACTAAGAACCTGGTTACGCTCGCTGACTGTCGCGACAAAATATAGTGGGCAAAGAAAAAAACAGCTAAGTGACTTAACAAATGCTAATCTTACCAAAATGGCAACTGCTTTTTAAATTAGACTATTTTATGTATTTTAATTATATGCGCATATATTGTCTTTAACTCTTTGCCTCCATGCGAGCTGTTTCCATTATCTTTTTATTGTTTTTATAGTTTTTATTTATTTTTTCTCTTTTAGGTTTAACCACCTGTTTATACCTTCTCTTTAAATTTATTTATTTAACACATTCTAATTGCATATGCGTAGAAATGGTCTTTAACATTTTAGTTCCATGCGAGCCGTTTTGTGGACAGAACCTACTCGGAAACGAATAGTTTATACAAAAATACAGAACAGAGCTAGGAATACCTTTCTTTATATTATAGAAGACAGAAGAACTTTATTTAAGTAGTATACTTAATATATGCAATCACCGTACGCTTGCTTGTATTAAAGTGTCCTCCATGATACCCATACCATACCAAACCACTGCACATGGCTCATAATTTAACTGTCACTATTTGTAACTGCAATATACATAATCCCAGCTGTGATACTAGGGCTAATTTTCTGAGTAGATGCAACACTCTGCGCCTGACCTTAATGACTACAATTCCAAATCCCAACGAACTAGCTGTTCCTATAACTGGGAGGAAAAAACTTAATAGCTAGCTACGAAATCTTATACATTTTACCTCCAAGACGATTGCGTTTGTCTTACCTGCATGCAAAAAAAAATCCCTCTTCTTCAAACTAAACCTTACCTGTAACTCAAAAATCCTAATGGAAATCTATCTGTAAATAAATAACCTCTCTTCTTTTGAACGCTAACAATCTACTCCTTCCAACCTATCCGCCACTAAACTCCCACATTGCCCCGCATCTGTAGTGGAATCGCTAACTTCCAGCCCCTAATCCCTCACATGCAAAATGTATTAATAGCCATCACTAAACATCTATACATTTCTACTTCTAAGGCATGCGTTACAGCTCATTCCTATCTAGTAAGGGATTTAACAGACTATGCACACAGAGGCAGGTACTTAACAGCCAAAGTACTCAGAAACAAAGCGATATACACTACACAACTGTCTCTTCGAGTTTTGCAACGATTAATACGTTATTGAAACGACACTCCTTGTTATGCAAAATGCCCCATGACTCTTACTAGAAAATAACTACAACTTCAACTCTATTCGCACCTACTGAAAACCTGCCCATATATCTATTCACCTAATTACGCATGACTCAAAACTTGCTGTCTTATCCATACTATATTGCACTTACATCTTAACCCTCCTATCATCTAAAATAGCTCGGGCACAACTCGTAGCTCAATTCTTAATACCTACTCATACTATAACATTATCCTAGACCTAAGCTAACATAAATAAAAAAGGGTAAGACTAAAATCACATTATCTCCTCCCTAACAATCCCTCTTACAATCATAGACGCTTACAATGCATGAACTTCACCCATCCCCTTTATCCTTTAACAAGTAAATAGCATGTCCCTAAATCACTGAGGAGTGTAACTAATCAGTAGAGATATAATCCCCACAAACTAACCCAGTAACACTAACCACGCGGGGTCGCAGAAATACCTGGATTAGAACCTAGGCGCGGAGAAACCCCTCTCAGGGCTGACGGACCCAGTAGGTCTTCCCAGATCATCCGTCTAGGAGAAGGAAAACTCTGAAACTAAACCAAAGGGGAGAGAGGCCTCTTCAGTCTTGGATGACAACCTTCCTAGAGCTGGTGACTCAAACAAATTCACCGGTTTGCAAACCTAAATTGCTTAAGGAGTAGATAGGCTCTGTCTATCGCCCGGCTTCCATACTCCTTCTTTGCCTATTAGTCAAGCGCAGAGACACTATCTCGGTGATTCGACAGAAACACCCAGCGGTAGATCTTGTTTCCTGGCTAGGGCAATGAACGCCATTCTTCCCCATTCCCAGCACGCCCCACCCCTAAAACTGAACATTTGGGAGTGCTTGAGTATAAGATATGTCTGAGCGATTAGATTGGGTTGACCTCCTTCTAATGGGTTGAGGGTATCGGATTGACAGTTCCTGGCTGCTGTTCCCGACTGGTAGTACAGGAGCCCTAACTCTTTGGTAGCGCTTAGAGCGGCTGCTCCATCAACAGTTGAATAATATCGGGTTGTTTGTAGTGCCATGACGCGCATGGAAAGGAACCCTGCACGCATCCCCGGTGGGCTTTCCTGAGGCCACAATCCTAATTGGAGAAAGGTCAGCTGATGGTCTACTTGTGATGCATGTCTGAAGCTCTGCATAACCTCTTGTTTAGCTCCCCCTTACCGAAACTCTTTAAAAAAATATGACGACAGTACAATTTAAAAATAAGCTTAAACCAGGATTAGGGATAAACAAATTCAACTTGCCTCCTCCCTTGAGGCTCGCATTCACAAATATCCGTGGGCTTAGAACTAACTCAGCTGATGTTGAAGCATTTCTCTTAACAAATACCCCGGATATCTTAGCACTAAGTGAGACTAACCTACACTCCTCCATTCCCTCTAACCACTTTAACGTGCCTGGATATCTCCCACTCTGCCGTAAGGACTCTGACAGTCATATGCACAGACTTGGAGTTTACATTCGTAATACCCTTCCCTTGACTAGAGAAACAAACCTAGAAACAGATGATCAAGCCTTTATGTGCTTTAGACTAAACATGCAACACAATATTAGCTACTATTATTTTCTCTACCGCTCTCCCTCGACTCAGGACTGCTCCATAATAAACAAAGTATCTGACAGCATAGACACGGCACTGTCCCTCGACACTAGCGCACAAATACATGTATTTGGTGACTTTAATGTCCACCACAAAAACTGGTTTGGATTCTCTACTCACACAGATGCAGCGGGCAGCACAACCCATAGCTTCGCTATATCTCACTCCCTATCACAAATTGTTACGTTTCCAACCTTTTTCCCTGACCAGGAAGAACAACACGCATCACTTCTAGATCTGTTTTTGACCACAGTTCCCGATGACTGCATAACGACGGCCCACAGCCCACTTGGGAACGCTGATCATGCAGTGATAATGGTTGAAATCGCCCTAAACTTTAGACCCAAAACTGAAGAGCCAGTGCTCAAAACAACGAGATATTATAATAAGGCTGACTGGGAAGCCATCAGGGAACTAATTAGAGATGCTCCATGGAAAAATATTTTCTCTCTCCCTGCTGAACAATGTGCAAACGAGACCACTGAATGGTTCAAAACTGCAATCGAAGCGCATGTTCCCATGCGGAAATTTTATAGTAAGCCCCACTCTCCCCAATGGTTTACGTCGACTTGTGCAACTGCCATTGCTCAAAAGCAGCATGCATACCGTAGGTTTAACCGACATCAGTCCAGTTCAAACAGACTGAAGTATATAGAAGCTAGAAATAACGTTAAGAAAGAAATAGCGACAGCTAAGAGAGAATTTACGGAAACCACTAAAAAGCTCATCGAAGCACAAAAACTAGGAACTCGAGACTTCTGGAAAATCTACAACAGTGTAGTAAATAACGGGCAATCAACAATTCCCCCACTAACCAACAATCACGAGGTTGTCTCCTCAGCAACTGACAAGGCTAACATGCTTGCCAGTCGGTTTGCCTCAAACTCCACAATGGACCCTTCCAACCACCCCCTACCTGACTTTCCTATGCGGACAGACGCCACACTAGACGATCTGAAAACAACCCCTGCTCAGGTGCATGCTATCATAAAAAACCTTGACACCTCAAAAGCATGTGGACCCGATCTTATCCCAGCTGTGCTATTAAAAAAGTGCTCAGCCGAAGTAGCTCCAGTTCTCTCCAAACTCTACAACAAATACCTTAATGAAGCTTGCTTTCCGGGCTGTTGGAAAACTGCTTCTGTTGTACCAGTATTCAAGAATTTACAGATGCTAAACTACTGACTGACAAACAATATGGATTTAGACAAGCCCGTTCCACAGCAGACATCCTCACCGTGATCTCTGAACGTATATACCATTCACTGGACAAAGCGGGGGAGGGCAGAGCGGTAGCTCTAGATATATCTAAGGCTTTTGACAGGGTATGGCATGAGGGTCTCCTCAGTAAAATCAGATCATACGGTATCACTGGTAGAATACTTAACATAATTAAATCCTTCTTGGATAAGAGAAAAATCCAGGTTGTCCTCGACGGTCGTACATCTAAACAATATGATATAAATGCGGGGGTGGCCCAGGGTTCTATCCTTGGACCTCTATTGTTCATGATATTCATAAATGACCTCCCCGATAACATTGCCTCTGAGATGGGTATATATGCTGATGACACTACACTCTATGGCAGGCACGACAGGAAGACGAATGAACACATTTCTAAAGAAATGGCAGAAACACTAGAGGAAGACCTCCAATCTGTAGTGGAATGGGGACAAAAGTGGTTGGTCGCGTTCAATGCTGCCAAGACTAAACTAGTTTCATTCAATAATTACAAGAAACCCTCTCTACCACCCATAGCAATGGCCAACGACTCTTTATCTGAGAGTCCATCTTTCAAACTCCTTGGCCTAACGTTCACAGGAAACATGAGTTGGAACAATTACATTGAAGGCATTGCCAGGGCCGCTGCAAGAAAGGTGGGCTCTCTCTACCGTGCTAGAAAACTACTAACACCCGAAAGTATCCTGTACCTCTATAAGGCCACCATTCGCCCATGTATGGAGTATTGCTGCCACATCTGGGCTGGTGCATCTGCTACTAGTCTCTCGCTCCTTGACAAGGTTCAAAAGAGAGTCGCAAACCTGATAGGCCCTGAACTGGCATCTAAGCTTCAGCCTCTGTCCCATCGACGAAATGTTGCATCCCTCTGCCTTTTCTACAAGTATTTTAGTGGTGAATGCTTTGACGAACTGCAATCACTTGTGCCCCCACGACGTGAGCACCCTCGACAAACCCGACAGGCTGCTAAATCCCACCCTCACACTGTAGAGATCCCTAGATGTAAAATATCTTTTTACTCCAATAGTTTCTTCCCCAGAACCGCTAGACTCTGGAATTCCATTCCAGGTCCCTGCTTCCCCAACAGTACTGACGTGCAGAAGTTCAAGTGTAACGTGAACCGACACCTTGCTGCCAAAATCCCTACATAGTACCCCAGTAGTTGTTGCCTCTGACAGTAGCCCCCTACACCAAAGTGGCAATTTGCCTTGTTTGGGGTGAAAATGTAATAAAAAAAAAGTAAACATGCGAGTATTATCGACTTATTTCCAAGATGGAAGCATGGTATATCATCATATCAGAAATCCTAGCAACATATGAGTTAGTTTTATTCATGGACCATCAAAATATCATTGTGGACAATTAATTTGTTATATTTTTCCTGTGGATCCCGGAAATATTACATAGACCCCTAGGTTCCATGTGGACTCCGTTTGAGAACACCTGCTTTAGATGAATAAAATGGTTTTCTTCAGATTCCATGCGTTATCTACATATCTATAACAGTGAGAATGTGTGAGGACACTTCTCAACCTATATACTCAACGCAGTTTCTGGTCTCGAGACTAAATTTTTGCTATATAGCGTATTCAGACACGTGGAAAATTTTGCATCGGTTTTAATAGGGAAAAAGTCTTGCAAAGTGTTCGTTTTATTTTACACAATTTTATTTTGTATTTTTAAAAACTTTTTCTTGTGGTAAACTCCCCGTGTATCCTTAGATTACACAGTACTAATCAACACGTTTAAATTTCATCTAATTTTATTGACATGACTGTAGACCAACTCTGCCGTAAATGACGCAGACAAAAATGCTTGACGTTAATATTCCCAACACAATTTTCTTAACTAGAATATAAACAGTCTATATGTGTTTGACTCAGACTTATTATATAATAACAGAATCAGATTCAATAGAAAAAAATTCACGCTGCATAGACACACACACTAATGCGCAGAAAAACACACACGCACACACGTACACACACACACACACACATATATATATATATGTATATATATATATATATGTGTGTGTGTGTGTGTGTGTGTGTGTGTGTGTGTGTGTGTGTGTGTGGCACTATTTCTTTGTGCCACTGTTTCTAACACACTCTGCAGCATGGACCAGTGGTAATTTGGCCATGAGTCTATAGATACAAAGAAATCCCTTCCCATAATTCCCTTGCTATCTTTCTGTATCTTTCCTGCACGACCATTATGATGTGAGGACGCATATTCTGTCTCTCCGTAAATGAAATTCTATCTCGGGTTGCTCCTTCTCTTAATATACTGACATGCAGAAGTTCATTCTATTTTGTCCAGCAATTGAGTTTTGTTTCCTTCTTTCCATTCGTTTCATTATTTTCTTTTGTAGCCAGTTAGGATATTTATATCCTGGCCCGCAACAATTTTCTACATTATTGTTTTTTGGGTTCATTTTTCGACATAGCAATTAAATAAACACCCTTGGTTTCACTTCGAATTTTGATCTAAAAAAAAAAACACCGAATTATTATTGTCGACTAAGTAAATCCTCTTAAATAAATCTGTAGTTGTCGGAAATTAGTAAATGACAAAAAATATTTTGAAAATATCTACTCGTACGCCGCTCCTATGAGTTTTTTTTTAATTTAGCAAAATCATATTCACACACTATCAGACATTTTAAAAATTAAAAAAAATAAACAATACATATAAAAAAAACTAATTAAAAATGTTTAGTAAGGCAACAAAATGATATATGTTTTAGTAAAAAAACGTAATGTTTATTTAAATACATTTTCGGTTTACAAAAAACCTTCTTCAAGTAGAAATAAATTTAACTGTTTTTTTTTTAAATTCTTCTTCATCGTTCTGTCTTGGTGTTGTTGACCGATACGAGTGTCAGATGTAATGATTAGGGCTATGACAAGAGAATATTCTTTTCATTATTTTCACTCTCGAGTATATCTTATCAGTTTATATTTTATATGCTTTATGTATCAGTTGATATTTTATATGGTTTTAGATAGAGTGATGAGCTTCTCGATTTATTAACGGTGTCTTACTGTGTCGGATATATACTCGAGAGTCAAAAAATGATCTTGTAATAGCCGTAGTAATGAGCACTTATTTTGTTTTTTAATGTAAATCCGAGGAGGGGCGCTGTTGCGCGTTTTTATGTCATGTGATCTGCCTCGTAAGAAAGCATTTGAAAGTTAAGATTTGAAAATGACGGATGGATGAAAATTTGAACATGACGGATGGATAAAAATTTGAAAATGACGGATGGATGAAAATTTGAACATGACGGATGGATAAAAATTTAAAAATGACGGAACGCTGAAAATTTGAAAATGACGGATGGATGAAAATTTGAAAATGACGGATGGATGAAAATTTGAAAATGACGGATGGATGAAAATTTGAAAGTGACGGCTGGATGAAAATTTGAAAATGACGGATGGATGAAAATTTGAAAATGACGGATAGATGAAAATTTGAAAATGACGGATAGATGAAAATTTGAACATGACGGATGGATAACAATTTGAAAATGACGGAACGCTGAAAATTTGAAAATGACGGATGGATGAAAATTTGAACATGACGGATGGATAAAAATTTAAAAATGACGGAACGCTGAAAATTTGAAAATGACGGATGGATGAAAATTTGAAAATGACGGATGGATGAAAATTTGAAAATGACGGATGGATGAAAATTTGAAAGTGACGGATGGATGAAAATTTGAAAATGACGGATGGATGAAAATTTGAAAATGACAGATGGATGAAAATTTGAAAATGACGGATGGATGAAAATTTGAAAATGACGGATGGATGAAAATTTGAAAATGACGGAGCGATGAAAAATTTGAAAATGACGGATGGATGAAAATTTGAAAATGACAGAGCGATGAAAATTTGAAAATGACGGAGATAAAAACAGATTGAATAATTTTGTGACAACAGGAATCGAATCAGGACTGGGAGCCTTAGATTTGCCTAGACGAAAAGAATTCTAGCAACTATATTTGAAGCGATAATTAAAGATTACTGATTAGTTTTCAAATTAAAATCTGAAAGAATAGCATCAGAATCATCAATAGAAGAATTGCCAGCAAAAATTGCCAGCAAAAATTGCCAGCAAAAATTGCAACAAAAATTGCCAGCAAAAATTGCAACAAAAATTGCCAGCAAAAATTGCCAGCAAAAAGAAAATCAAAAAGATCTTATACTGAAGAAAAAGAAAAAATAATTAAAAAAAAAAAAAGCACTTACATTCATTTCTACCTGAAGGTTTCTTAGCAAACCGAAAATTTGTATTTAAATAAACATTACATTTATTTTATTAAAAAAATAGCATTTTGTTGGCTTTTGAAACATTTTTAAATTTAAACCTTCAAATGCTTCCAAACAAGGCAAAATACATGATATAAGAAACTGATTACTAAGAAATTTAACAAGAATCGGAATCGGCAATTCTATCGGAATCGGCAATTTCATTAGAATTAATGGATGGTTACATGTAATGTAACCAAGACCAAACATCTTTCCTGAAACAATTACAAAGAAAAGCTTCTCAGACACTCATTAGAGTATCATAATACTCATTATATACTCTACCTTAAAGCACTTCGTTCAAACTGCTTGGCTTAACATTTACGAGCAAGATGAAGCAAAAACATTGATGATATTGCCGGGGTTGCGGCGAAAAGGTGGGCTCTCTTTTCCTGCTAGAAAACTACTCATAACAGTGTATCCTGTATCTTTACACAGCCACCGTTCACGCGTGTATGGATTACTGTTGCTACATCTGGGATGGCGAATCTACCATCTGTTATGCAGAGTCCAAAAATAGTCTCCAACCTAATATAGCCCGCACTATTAACCAAACACCAACCTCTGTCCTATCAGCAAATATTGCGTCTCTCTGCCTTATTTCCGTTTACTTTAATGTAATGTGCTCTGAAGAACTTAAGGCACTTGTACTCCCTCGACGTAAATACTCCTCGACTAAACTTATAAGCAGCAAAATTCCACCCATTCACTCTAAAGATATCTCGATTCCGGGAAATTTTCTGCTCTAATAATTTCTTCCCTCGAACTGATAGACTTTGAAATTCTATCTCGGGTTGCTCCTTCTCTTAATATACTGACATGCAGAAGTTCAAGTGTAACAGACATCTCGCTGCTCAACTCCCTACAGAGTATTCTTGTAGTGTTGGTCCCATATACTACCCCCTGACGTCCAAGAACCACTGCGCCTTTATTAGGGTGAATTGAAAAATCGGGAAAAAATATTTAGTTTTTCAACTATTTTCAGTCACTTTGAAAAATAACAGGTATAAATATTTCTTAAAAGTGTATTTTCTAATTCATACAAATGGTGTCCTGCATGGAACAAGCATTGACAGCTATGGCTATGCATCTATCTATGTGGCACTATTTCTTTGTGCCACTGTTTCTAACACACTCTGCAGCATGGACAGGTGGTAACTTGTCCATGAGCGTAGAGATACAAAGAAATCCCTTCCCATAATTCCCTTGCTATCTTTCTGTCTCTTTCCTGTACGACCACCATGATGTGAGGACGCATAGTCTGTCTCTCCGTACATGGGGGGCACCCCCTCCTCAACACTAGTTAGGGTAGTTAGCTTCGTAAAGCCTATTGTCCAGTTTTAATTGTAAAAATTAATTGTAAATTGTTTTTTTTTGTAATATATATTGTATCTCTAATGTAAAATAAAATAGTTAGTTATACCTTATGTATATTACAATTGTGTCGCGTGTCGTCTTTTTTTGTGTCTGCCATGAATGCCTTCATAAATGTCTGAAGTCGAAAGGCGGCCCTGAGGACAAAGAGATGAAGATTCCCACCAGAATGCCACTAGGGTGAAGAGATCATCTTGAGAAAAGAAAGGAGCCACGCCCAGATCAAACATCTCAGGTATGATTTTCTTCTTGTTACTCAGACCCTAATGGCTGGCCTATCTTCATATCTTCATGAGACCGCTTTAAGACATTTACTATAACACGTCTGTCGGTCACACCTCAGTGACCGGCTGATAGTGGTATATATATATAACGAGAGAAGATAGAAGAGAGTAAGTTCAATTCTATAAGAGGAGACTTATTCCCCCCCCCCCGACATCAATAATAACTTTATTTATTTATTTCGTTCCTGATGAATCCCACGCTAGGCGTCACATCCCTATTATGTTACCTAGTATCTTCTCTGCTTTTCTGATGAGAAGCATTAGGCCTTGATATAAAGAGTCCCCTTTATCCCCCAACTAAATTTATGTATATCCTTATTAAATAAATGACTCTGACTCGTTCTATATTTTCAAATATATAGTATCTGTGAATTCATTTTCAACTCCTATTATTTCCTCCCTCTCTCTCTCTCTCTCTCTCTCTCTCTCTCTCTCTCTCTCTATATATATATATATATATATATATATATATATATATATATATATATATATACTTTGGCAGAAAGTCATTATTTATGCATGTCTTATAAAACACGACTGAGTTCATCTTTTTCCAATTTTGCTGGTAATATTTTCTAATCGTCGAGCGATCTTTCTTGTTTCGGCCGGTAGATATATAGTATGGCCCCCGGTGGTTGTTGTTTAGCCATATTCTCTAGCGCATTCCATCGGTAGTTCGATCATCCTCAGTAACGGCTGTTGTTGTTGTTGTTGTTGTTGTTGCTGTTGTTGTTGTTGTTGTTGTTGTTGTTGTTGTTGTTGTTGTTGTTGTTGTTGTTGTTGTTGTTGTTGTTGTTGTTGTTGTTGTTGTTGTTGTTGTTGTTGTTGTTGTTGTTGTTGTTGTTGTTGTTGTTGTTGTTGTTGTTGTTGTTGTTGTTGTTGTTGTTGTTGTTGTTGTTGTTGTTGTTGTTGTTGTTGTTGTTGTTGTTGTTGTTGTTGTTGTTGTTGTTGTTGTTGTTGTTTGTCAAGGCTTTGGTGTATTTATAGTAAATTCCATTATATTTTATATTGGTTATATAGGTAAGTGCAGGATCGGTAGGAGGTAATTATTTCTAGTTTTAGTTTTGATTTTCTCAACAACGATTCCTGAGGATCATCGGAAGTAGCGACAGAAACCGCTAAAGAATATGACCGAACAACATGCACCGGGCGCGATACTATATAATCTACCAACGGGAACAAGAAAGACTGCTCGGCGAATAGAAAAGATGACCAGCAAAATTGGGAAAATGATGAAGACAATTGTGTTTAATCAGACATGCATATCTATAAAATTGAACGTGTCTGTGTATCTGTCTGTCGGTCTGTTTATGTGTCTGTGTAGAGTATTGCCCTCACCGAGGATTGAACCTTTACAACATAGAAGCGTGTTACTTACAACCGAACCTTTACCGGTGCTTTATCCCTACGTAATAACTCTGTCAATTTTTAGTCTACAAACTCGAAATTTTATATACAGGGTATTGAAATTTGGGAAAATCTTTGTGATCGGTTTTCAGCCAGTAATTTGGCTTTTAAGGGGTCAAAGTTCAATGATTTGACCTTTGAGAACTCTACCAAACTCTTCCGACAAACACTTAAAATTTTAGATATAGGTTTCTTGGACATGGATCTCACATAATGCCTCGATATGAGCCCAAAAGAATAAATGTTAAGTGGTTATGATAGGGGTCAAAGTTAAAAAAAATTGACCTTTTTTTTTGCTTATCATACACCTCTAAACACCCGAGCAACGCCGGGTACCCCTGCTAGTATATATATATATATATATATATATATATATATATATATATATATATATATATATATATATATATATGGGGATAGTCACCAACAATGTGTATTTTTAAACATTATTCTATTATTCCGTGTCTTGGTTTTTCATTGAGAATTATGTTTGGATCAATGTAATAATGGTTTTAAATCATTGAAATCGTTTTTACGCGTTTCAGACGTTCTGTGAAGCGTCCTCGTCAGAAATTATTTTCAAATATGTTGAAGATGTAAAAATGGCATTTTCGTAGTTAATTTGAAGTGTTTCCAAGGGGTGGAGGCGTGAAAGTGTCTATTATTCATTGGCATGTTCAATTTTTATTACACTTTAGACATAGAGGAACAGAAGAAAAAAAGCCCTAAACATATCAAAAGTACAAGCTGAAATCGACATACAGGAGGACAGAAAGATACACCTCACAGAGGAATACACCAAAATTGACGATAAAATACCGAAATCAGAAAACTATGCCCCAAGGAGACCCATCAATGCCTTATTGGACTTTGGGAGTCTGAATGCAGAGAGGAGGAGGAAAAATCCAAAAGAATTATCGAAAGGAAGATAACCTGGCTGAAGAATCTACCAGAAAAAGAAAAAAACGAACAAGTACCGAACATGACACGTCAAACCTACCAAAAACCGAAACATATCCGATTTCAACAGCTGGAGAGATTCCAAAACAAATATAAGAAACGAGACAAACATCACTCTCAAACACACCCACACAACAGACCCAAACACACACAACGAAACGACCGGAACATATTCATAGCATACACCCATCCCCACCAACAAACTCAACCAAAACTCCCATCTAGAACACCACACATCCACACAAGAACATAGGCACTATACAAATACAAATACTACTGCTAAAATGCTCCAAAAAACAACGTATCAACAACCGACAACCCACTACCACATGACAATACTAAAAGATACAACCTCCCACAACAATACGAAAACAGTTACTACCAACCACGTCACCCAACTCAGTCAAAAACCCACTATCTCTTACCTCACGCCACCCAAAAAAAAACACCAAAGAATCCCCCTACTTAACAACCCCCACGGAAACAACCCAATGGAACTAAACCACCCCTATAGATACCACCCAACACAAAACAATATTTACAACACCCACCCCCAGTACCCCACAGTACAAAACCGACCCCAAAAATACCCCCCACACACTTACAAAGGACGAAACTGAAGTACTAAAACTAGGCCTCAAATTCTGCCCCACTCAGAAAAGTAACATAGCAGAGTTAAAGAAAGACCTTAAAGAATTTGAACGCAAATTTAGACTCATATACTTAATGACAGTGATAACACAACAGAAGACTCTCTAGTGAAAAACAAATCAACATACTTCCCCAACAAACATAACAACACAAAAGAACTAAATACCTTCTTTGAAAGGCTCTGGAACCTCAACCCCCAACAAAAAGAAAATCCCACCAGTAATCTAACACGAAAAACATCAAGCACTTAAAAAAATCCAACACAATAACAACTTAGTTATAAAGGAAGCAGACAAAGGTAGTGCAGTGGTTATAATGAATAAGAACTTCTATAAAACAAAACTTTTAGAATCACTAGGGAACGAAAATTATTATAAACCAATTAGCTCTAACATAGACGACACAACCATATCTAAAATAACAAAACTCTGCACAACATACAATAGTACATTAACTAAAAAAGAGAAAGACTTCCTTACAAACTTCGCAACAAAAACAAACATCTTCTATGGGCTACTCAAAATACACAAATCTAACCAGGTAAGACATGCCATCAACATACAAAAGTCGGAGTAATTAAGCACCCCAAACCCCAACGACCTCACATTCAGACCCATAGTAGCAGGATCATCATGCCCAACAAGCAGACTTAGCAACCTAATAGATATACTATTACAGCCCTTCACCAATCTAGTCAGAAGTTTTGTAAGAGATGACACACACTTCTTTAGCTCCCTACCACAAACAGTAGACGATGGGACAATACTAGCCTATATAGCAAAATCCCACACAACCTAGGAAAATATTGGATTGACAAACATACACAGGCTTTACATCCCAGATTCAAATACTAGGCACAGCAATTGGGTACCAAAATGGCACCGACATATGCCACCCTTACACTCGCCTTCCTAGAAGAGACCCTTTATGAAAGGATAGAGCAAAAGTACGGGCACAATATAAAAACACTCTTCATAAAATCTTGGAAACGATACCTAGACGACTGCTTTATCCTCTGGAGAACCTCATGGGGGGGATATCAAAGAACTCCACACTTTACTACAAAATCTACACCCAAAAATAAACTTCACACTAGAACAAAGCCCCACAGAACTACCTGTCCTAGACATTCTAGTAACAATCAAAAACAACAACATAATCACAGACATCTACCGCAAACCCACAAATACTCTACAATACCTCTACTTCAAAAGCCACCATCCTAAATCTGTCTAAAATCAATACCCTACTCCCTAGCACGTAGGGTCTGCACCATAGTAACAGACAGACACCTCCGTTCAACTAGACTGAATGAACTACAAATAACACTGCGGAAAAGAGGATACCCACTACCACTAATACAGAAAGGTATTGAACTGGCTGAAAAAAGTCCAATAGACCAACTAAGAACCCCAAAAGAACGCAACAAAGAACAAATTTTAGCATACGTCTCCACACACAACACAAACAACCCAGAACTATTCACACATATAAAAAAACCTTATCCTCTTCAATCAGAACGACAAACTAAACAACATACTTAAAACAACAAAAATAATAAAAAGCAAACGCCAACCCAAAAACTTAAAACACATCCTAACTTCCTCAAAACTCGTCCCACATACTACAAAAGGGGTTACAAAATGCAACATACGGCGATGTGGAGTATGTGACATAATAATAGAAGGTAACACATACACATTCAAAACCCCAGCACAAACATTCAAAATAAAAAAGGATCTTAATTGCAACTCCAGAAATGTAGTATATGCACTAAGATGCACAGCATGCAACAAATCCTACATAGGCGCCACCAAAAATTTCAGCAATAGTGTCCTTACATGAGAGCAACATCAAAATTGCAGATAACAGACACCTCTATGTTTCAAAACACGTACACACATGCAGTGTAAACAGCTTCAAAATAATGCCAATCTTCCAAACAGACAATTATTTTTATTTACTTGCACAGGAAAAAAATTTCATCGCCAGATTCACTCCTGAACTGAACAGAGCTTAATATCAACGCACAAAAACATGAAATGCAAGACACACTCGCATGCACATCCATATACATATACATATACACAGCCACACATAAATTACAACCGACACATTAAAACACACACACGCAGACGCATACAACCACACACAGACATAACACCCCTATCTCTAATACAACACACTGAACAATACTAACCCTACTTAACCTTGAAACCAACAACACTAGGAAACACCTAGAGCCATAGTATAATATCTGTTCCAACACCTCGCTCCCTCCTCAGTCAGTGGAAGAGAACCTCCTAATGACTGCGACAACTATCATCCCTTCTATCATCCCTTCTATCATCCCCCTCCCATACCTATACCACCTCCAATTGCCCCCCTCTGGGGAACATCATCTTCCCCACACTAGGAACGGATCCTGGGTCTGGCCATACCCAACCCACATGGGGAGACAAATAAATAGAAACATTAAAAAAATCCCCTATACATATTTTAAATACACGCCTCTATCTAAACAAACATAATATAAAGAACACCCGAAAAGACTGAAACGAAAAATCACAATACTAAAATCCAAGAATCGAAAAAATAAATATCAAAATAGAATGAAAGCACACCTACCCTTATTTCAGAAGAGCTGGTCCCCCTCCTCACACATACACATTAGGAACGACCTTGTATCACAGTCACCTTCCTAGGGAAGCAAATAATCTCATAATACTATAAAACAGTACACACATTCTCAAACCAATAAAAGAAAACATACACACACCCTACCCTAAAGGAAAAGGGAAAAAACACAAGCAGAAAGATAGAGTGAGAGAGAGAGAGAGAAACACCACACAAGCCGAGGTCAGCGCCCCCCCCGACAAGCCCAATAAAAGACTAATAAAAATTGAACATGCCAATGAATAATAGACACTTTCACGCCTCCACCCCTTGGAAACACTTCAAATTAACTACGAAAATGCCATTTTTACATCTCCAACACATTTGAAAATAATTTCTGACGAGGATGCTTCACAGAACGTCTGA
>NC_136508.1:104942416-104974916 GCF_053919585.1 Euprymna scolopes
TTTTTGTACCTTTTCTCCACGTTTAAAAACGACCCTGGTGTCTAACTCTGTCCCGTGGGGAGGCATTGTAAGTAGGTACATGCATACATACATACATACATACATACATACATACATACATACATACATAGAGGGAAAGATAGATAGATAGATAAATAGATAGATAGAAGGTGTCTTCAATAATTTCCAGATATTTTTAGTATGAGCAATTTAATTCGTAGTACACGCATGAAACTCTAGTTTCCATTCGAAATAATCACCTGCGGCAATACATTTGTTGTACCATTTAAAATCCTTCTAGTGTAAGCGTGTCAATTACCCTCATCACAGCCTCTTTCATCTCCTCAATTGTCTCATAGGACCCATTAGATCGCAGCGTATCTATTTTTTTACTTATTATTCAAAAGTTTGTGTACTGACTTTAAACGGGTTACAATACACGAATTAACAAGAGAAAAAAGTACTTATTGCATTTTAAAAGCGAAATAATTATTATAAAGAACATTTGGTACAGTTTTTTAAAAGCATCAGCACTCATAATGTAATGGAGCGCGTATGAGCCCGTGGAAAAATATCAGCAGGAGCTGTAGGATAGCTTGCTTGCGAAGATATTAGCAGCATATGCCAAAAAGGCACATATGCAAATTAGGAAGTGTGCGCGGGTTTGCGTGAGAAGATAAAGATAAAAAAGCATCGCGTGGTCGGAGAGAATCAAAGCGCTAACCGGGGAAGATGGATGCCGAAAGTTGAAGTTGAGAAATAGTTGGTTAATGCTGGCATAAGAGGAGAAAGAAAGATACAAAAACCGAGTGGGATGGACATGTGGCCTCGTGATGGTGGCAAGAGACTTTTAAGCTCGTGTCAAGGCAGCGGGGTGTTGTTAATGTCACGGCAGACGAAATGAACAATCAGAACAAAATAAGGAGCAGACGTTGCTTGGAAAATAATGGTTATAAAAATGCCTTTTGCTAAAACAGAAAAAAAAGTCGAGTTGAATTTTTTTTATTTTCGTCAGTACAAACGGCGTTGGGGGTTTGAAAGAGGTTTGAACTGTAACGAACACGGTTTGAACGTAACAGTCACGTTACAATATGTCCTGAAAGCCACTCGAGGATAAGCAGTGTAAAGTTGTCACTGACACAACAGCTTATTGATCGTTGGTGGTGAAAATCGGTTAGAATAGACAACTTGAAAAGAATTTTTTTTATTTTGAAAACGAAATATTGACAGGAAACAGGACGCTTGGTACATGTGATATATATTCGAAATAAAGAGGTTATACATCCAAGATAAAATTTACACATTATGGCAGCAGACAACGTAGTTCACACAAAGGGTTACAATGCAACAAGTTAGTTGTTTACTGTTGCAGGACTGATTTATACAAGTTCATACCCCATCGAAGAAATAGAATTCTAGCGAATTTCACACTAAGTTTTAAGAAGGTTTCAACATTAGCTCCTCCTCGAGTGGCTATTTGGACTTGATAAGCGTTGACATACTAGTATAAAAGGTTCATGCGTTTATTGCGTGATGCAAGATGCGTCTATTGCATTAGTGTTTAGCGATGCGCACGCTAGAAAAAACGGAAGCGTGACGGATAGACAGACAGACTGGCCGAAGCACTTACAGACAGGTCCTCTTTTAGAGTCGTGTGGACGTATTTGCAATAAATAAAAGACCGCCTTAACGAATTTTCTGTGCTTGGTGACATTTCCCCGTTTTTCTTTCTTTTTTTTGTTTTTTTAGTTGCTGTGTTTTGCGATGAATAAGGAAAACTCTAAAACTAAAATTATTTCCTCCTATGTTGAATCATCGTTTCAGCCGTTTTATTTTATTCCTTTTTTTTTTCGTTTTGTATTTGTTTTTTATGAACATAAATTAAGAAACATTTACTCAAACTTAAAAACAAAACAGGCATAATCGCAAAGAAATATTTTTTTCGAAACGAATGTGATCCGGTGGGTCACACGTTGAGTCCGGGTTAGATTAATTTAATTTATTATTAGCAGGCCGCCCAGTATTGATTATATAATGTTATAAATTGAATTAAAAAAAAAAAATTCTTAATGCTACTATATTTTAAGTTATAAATGTATTATATTTTTTACTAGAATATCTTATCCTTTTCTTTTCCAGTTTTAACAACTAGTCCTTTACTTTTCCATGTTTAAGCTTAACCATATTACTGTTCATGCTCGCATTTTTTTCTATTGTAATCCATGAATTTTCCAGGCTTCCAGTAAATTCACTTGTTCTCTGTTTAATTTCAATCTTCTTTTTGCCCCCATAAACATAACATATACACATGTGGAATAACAATGTACAACACTCGTCTGATTTCAACAAAATTCTCCAATTATCTCCCTTTAATTCTTTCATTTTCTCTGTCTCACTTGTAACATATCTTTTCGCGAAAGCTGTGAGTTGGTAGCAACAGCAGTCGCTGAAACGACGTGGTTGCTATAGAAACCAGTCATAAAAAACGTTCCTCACCTCCTTACATTTTTTTTACGATTTTGAACACCAGTAATTTTATCATAACTTTTGTTTTACTGAACAAAAATTTGAAAAAAAAATTCTTTACAATATAGCTAAAAAGGCAGTCAATAACTGTAATAATTGTTAAAAATTTGGTCGGAAAAATGAGTGAGCGGTGAAGCATTAAAGCAGTTCTAAATGACTAAAACTGACACTTAACCATATATTCAAACACTATTATTCTTTTTTTCTCTGAAAGGTGTTAGTCCCTAGATTGTCCCTATCTATATATGGTTCGTAACGAACAACGCCGAATCATACAAAAAAAAACGAAATAAGGGTTTTGGGGCCGATCGTGCAATTGTCAACAGAATTTAGCACTGTCTGTATACAGCCGCGGTAACATCGTTCGGCATACGAACAGGACTTGAGATACAGTGGATAACGCCTCTGACTACGGATCAGAAAATTCCAAGTTCGAATCCTGGCAAGTTCGTAATAATTTTAACCATCATTTTATCCAACGTTTACTGGTTATCCTCACCCTTAGTTAGGGTATCTTTGGGTTTTTTTCAGTGATTTTGTTTTGTGCATATGCGAATTTCCTATAGTCCGAGTTCACAGGGTAAGTGTTGACGGTAAGACGACGTTGAGTGTACTTGGTGTTGAGTGTACTCGATTTTGTGTTTGATTTGCCGTTCTGTGTGCCGACGCGACGCAACCGCTAGTATTTAATAAACACTATAGAAATATTTCAATACTGTAATATAGTCTTCTGTTACAAACCCGCATTTCCATAGGTTTCACACTACTCCTTGAAACCCAAACTATTAATGCTCATCTCAAAATTTCCGAACGGTAAATCTATATAATTATAAAACTCCAATGATCTTGTAACGATCTATGTAACCCATTTTCCGGTTAACGACATCCGGTTGCGCGTGGGATTTAAAATAAACAAAAAACAAAAGAACAGTTGGAGCACTGAAATATGAACGTTATTATTTCGAAATTATTATTTTACATGGGAAGAGTGGGATTTAAAATAAACAAAAAACAAAAGAACAATTGGGACGCGGAAATATGAACGTTATTATTTCGAAATTATTATTTAACATGGAAAGAGTGGAGTTTAAAAAAAACAAAAAACAAAAGAACAATTGGGACGCTAAAATATGAGCGTTATTATTTCGAAATTATTATTTATCATGGGAAGAGTACGGTTTTAAATAAACAAAAAACAACAGAACAATTGGGACGCTGAAATATTTACGTTATTATTTCGAAATTATTATTTATCATGGGAAGAGTGGGATTTAAAATAACTTAAACGTAATACGGAAATGAACGATGTAAAAAAAGCAGATATATAAAAATTGAATATAACTATAATAAGTATTATGGTATCTGTTCAGTGCACATTTACCTATAAGTATGGCCAACCACTTATAATTCTGTAACTGTATTTTTATTTTCAAAACTAATCAATTATAATAAACAGAACGACTCATAGAAATCTATCTATATTCTTTTTTCATTTTAATATACTTTCATAGAAATGTTTCTGTTATGTCAAAAAAAAAACTATTTTCTTTACGTCACAAGTGTCACGCTCATACATAAATTCCATAGCTGATATAACATACTGACCCAACGGGTCACGGCTAATCTAGTATTAATATTAAAACCTTTTTTTAAGTGTCTTCTCGTTTACTTTATCGATCTCAACAAAATTTTTCGTTTTGTTGTTTAAAGTTCATGAACGTTGACGAGTCGATGTTAGCAAACTGTCATGAATTTGACAAATAAGCAATTTACAAATATCGATCGTTTCTTTCCCGCTTTTTTTTTTCTTTAATGACAAAAGCATTTTCTCTCAAAATCTTTCGAAACTATCTATTGTTTATTTAGTACCACACACAACAATTCAACATAAACAAAGCACACTAACATCTAGACATAAGAGACTAGTGTAAATTACGGGTAATATCGTAGGGGCAGCCTAAGTGGGGTGTTATGCAGCGAGATATTTGTTCACATTATATTAAAATTTCTGCCGTGAGTGAAACGTGGGATTCAAAATGAAAAGCATCTGTAGTGGAATGAATCTGAGTAACAAAAGTTTTTCGGTATCTGGGGATCTCTACATTGAAGGGGTGGGATTTTGCTACACATCCAGTCTGTTGGGGTCTTTACAATTAAAAACTCAGGCGATCTTCTCTCTTCGTATCGATTATGTTTACGCGTAAAGAAAATTGTGCTTGCAGTTTCGAATCAAATTTAATCAAGTATGCAACACTACTTACTAGAGAGTAACGGCAGGAGAAATTACTTTCACAATATACCCGGGGAACCAAGTGCAAGAGAAAGGCAAACCATTGCACTAGAATGAACTGTTATACACTTAAAGAGAGCTCTTAATTGGAGTGACTGAAATAGTGAATGAAAGTCTGACATCCGGTAGGATGCTTCAACCATAGCCATATATATATATATATATATATATATATATATATATATATATATATATATATATATATATATATACTGGTTATATATATATATATATATATATATATATATATATATATATATAACTACTTCATTTACTCACATAAAATTAATATACGAAAATATAAATTTATGCGTAAATTTTAAGTATTTACTTCAAAAGTGCTCAATACGACGGTAGAGCTAGTTAGTAATTTATAAAATATATATGACGACTAAGCTACACTGAATATTCCGCGTTTCATCCACTCTAGGATTCTTCCGACTTATGTTCATAAGCCTGAAGAATCCTAGAGTGGATGAAACGCGGAATATTCAGTGTAGCTAATCGCCATATATATTTTATAAATTACTATATATATATATATATATATATATATATATATATATATATATACTTGCCGAGTGATCTTTGTAATTTCAGCAGGCATGTTATATAAAATGGCGCTCAAAAGTTGTTGTTCGGTCATATTCTTCTCAAGAGCTTTCTATCGGCGAATTCGATTATCGTCAGGAGCGATTGTTGTTGTTGTCGTTTTCTTTGAGACTTGGTATGTTTATAGTTTGTTTGTTTTTTGGCTATAAAGGTGGGTGCAAGAGGGTTCGAGGTGAATTATTTTTATTGTATTTTTATTTTTTTAATTTCGATTTTCCTATTTTATAGTTTATTTATTTAGGTTTTTGTTAGTTATTAAATACTGTTAGTATATTTGTCCCAGTGTTAAATGAGATTCGGTTTAAAAGGGGGTGTAATTTATATATCTATAATATAAAGCTGAATGTGTGTGTGTGTGTGTGTGTGTGTGTGTGTGTGTGTGTGTGTGTGTGTGTGTGTGTGTGTGTGTGTGTGTGTGTGTGTGTGACTGGTCACGAATAGACTCCTATATGGTTGACTATTTTAAAAAAACTGATAACATATAATGATAGAAAATGTATCGAGACACAGGAATGGGTATGTTTGATCTGCCAGAACGGTCGTTCATTAAAATTATGGGGTCTGCGTTCGCACTTGGTCCACAAAGTATGGAAATAAAAAATTTTAAAAATATAAAAAAAACGTTTACAAGTGTTTTTGATATAGATGTACATAATAATACTTTGATAAGTATGTTTTAACTTAAATAGGGATGGTATAATAAAATTGTAGGGTCTGCGTTCGCGCCTGGCCTCCATAGAATGGAAATAGGCACGGACTTTAATAAAGACTTTTCATATCTCTCTGCGTAAGTATACTTTGATAATTATGTTTCAGTTTGAAGAAATATAGTATAATAAAATTATGGGGGTTTTCGTTCGCACCTGACCTCCATAGAATGGAAATATGTCACAAAGTTTAACAAGGTTTATTAATATTGATCCACAGAATATTGTGATAAGTGTTTCAGTTTAGACAGGTGTGGTATAATAAATTATTGGGCTTATCTATTTTATTTTTACTTTCATCATATTTTGCTTTGGTTTTGATACCCCCAAATTCGAAGCTATCTCTTTACAACCCTTCCTTTTCATAACCTATCATACTTTCATAAATCAGAGTCCATTTTCTTTAGGCTGTTTTTGAACCCAGTCAACGACGAGTACTTTTGCTAGTATATAAACATATATATATATATATATATATATATATATATATATATATAATGTAATTCTTGGTTCGTTCAAATCGATAAAACCTTATTTCTACATTACCAATTTATTTGAAATTTTAAGACAACCCATCTTTAAAGTCGAGGGGTGTTTCTATGTTATTAAAATAATTAAACATCGCCTATTATAAAAATATTAAATAAAATAAAAATATTTTTGTAAGCTCAAACTGCAGACCTGTTTTGTTTTTGGTAGAACTGAACTTCCGTTTCAATTCATTTCAAACACCACGATTTGACGAGGCGAATTTGATTCCATTTTCTGTTTACTCGATAAGTAAAAAAAAATCATTCCCTATTTTAAAATTTTAAATTAATTTTTATCTCCTAAATTTTCTAATTTAAAAATTATTTCTTTATTATATCAGGCAAAAAAAGTTGATCGCCTGCGTTTGAGTTGAAGCATAAAAGTTGAAGTCGAAGTTTTGTTTTTGTTTTTGTTTTGCTCTTTTGTTTTTTTGTTTTTTATTAACTTTTTATTATTAAAACTATAAATTCTTAGATGAAAGTATAGATTTTTTCGAAGAAAATTTACGGATTGGTAACGTTCTTAAATAATATTTGGTGCTAATGCAGAGAGTAATGCGCGTTATTTTTTTTTAATCGTATTTCCATCTTTAATTAAAGTTTTATGATATGTTTTTTATTCAATTGTAAGGTTAAAGTACAGCTTAGGTACAAAACACCCTCCCCATGTTAAGAATAGCTTTTTAAATAATAACGTTCGTATTTCAGCACGGATCAATAAGTGCATGAGTACCCAATTTTTTTAATAAAGAAAAAGCATTCATGTTTTCTTATGTAAAAACAACTTCTGTAAAAAAAAGAAAAAAAGTGTACTTTCAATTTCTTAAAAAACTATAACGAGGTTAATGCAGAGAGTGATCCACGCTTTTCTAATCGTATTTCTACGTTTGAATAAAGTTTTATATGTTTTTATTCAATTGCAAGGTTAAAGTACAGAATAGGTACAAAACACCCTCCCCTCCCCATGTTAAGAATTGATTTTTAAATAATAACGTAATTATTTCAGCACGGATCACACTCTGCATGAGTACCGATTAATGTATTTTTTTTGTGTGGTAAATATCCAGATACGCTACAACAGAACACCGATCACTCTAATTTGTGTTTATATAGGTAAATGAGGTCGGTGACAACGAATCTAATAGTCAAACTTGGGGCAAATTTACCGTTTGACTATCAGATTCATTGTCAGCGACCTCAATTACCTGGTCGGAGTTCTGTTCTAGCGTACCTGGATATTTACCTTTTTTGCTTTTCTACGGTAGATTTTTTTAAGAAAACCTTTTTTAACAAAATTGAAAGTACACTTTTTTCTTACCAAGGGGGGGGGGGATGGTGTTTTGTCACTATTCTGTGCTTTCAACTAACAATTTATTCAAAGAAACAAAAGGTAAATTTTCTCGGGCCAATTAAATATTTTACATTAAATAAAAACACTAAAAAATTATCCAGTTAGATGGAAACGTAATTTACCTTACCTTTGCTTTCATTTATTTACTTTTGGACAACTTTTTCGAAACTGTGTATAGTAACCCCTCCTAACCAAATATTAATTAAAAACTCACATTTTTGAATACAACAAAAAAAACTCTAACGTTTAAACGGTTTAGCGGCTTAAGCCACTGAATATTGGTCGAGCCGCAGCACTGATTGACAATAATTTCCCAGGATCCGGATACAATTCTGCAAGAGTACAATTTTTTTAATTTTCGCCTCATTTTTGGTACTTTTGCGGCGGATTGCTGTACTAAGAATACAAGAACCATGCATTTTCTCTATTTATAAGTATTTTCCATTAAACCAAATTGAGCCAGAGCAATGCGTGGCCGGGAACAGTGGATAAATATATATATATATATACATATTTATATATAATATTTATTATATAAATAATATATATAAAATATATATATAATATATAATATATATAATATATACAATATATATATCATATATATAATGTATCTATAATATATATATATTATATAATGTATATATAAACTATAATAATATATATAAGAAATATAATATGTATATTATATATATAATACATATAACATATATATTATATATATGATATATATATTATATATATTATATATATTATATATATATTATATATCTATATAATATATATATAATATATATATTATACTATATATATGTATTATATATATTATATATATATATATTATATATTATATATATATATTTTATATATATATGATATATATTATATATATACATATCATATATATGTTATATATATTATATATATATTATATGTATTATATATATTATATTATGTATATATTATATACATTATATATATTATATACATTATATATATTTTTTTATATATTATATATATTATACATATAATATATATATTACAAATATATTATACGTATTATATATATATGTTGTATAGATAATTGCATAGGAATCGAGAATTTAGACCTGAATCGGTTATTGTATCGGAATCGAAAATTTAGACCAGAATCGGTAATTGCATCTGAATCGGGAATTTAGAGCAGAATCCGTAATTGCATCAGTATCAGGAAGTTAGACCAGAAACTGTAATTGCATCGGAATCGGGAATTTAGACCAGAATCGGTAATTGCATCGGGATCGGGATTTTAGACCAGAATCAGTTCTTGCATAGGAAACGGGAATTTATACCAGAATCCGTAATTGTAACGGTATCAGGAATTTAGACCAGAATATGTAATTGCATCCGAATCGGGAATTTAGACCAGAATCGGTAATTGCATCGGAATTGGGAATTAAGACCAGAATCGGTAATTGCATCCGAATCGGGAATATAGACCAGAATCGGTTATTGCATAGGAAACGGGAATTAAGACCGGAATCCGTAATTGAATCAGAATCGGGAATTAAGACCAGAATCGGTTATTGCATCGGAATCGAGAATTTAGACAAGAATTGGTTACTGCATCGGAAGCGGGAATTTAGACCAGAATCGGTAAGGGCATCGAAATCGCGAAATAAGACAAGAATCGGTAATTGCATCGAAATCGGGAATTTAGACCAGAATCGGTTATTGCATAGGAATCGGGAATAAGGACCAGAATCGGTTATTGCATAGGAATCGGGAATAAGGACCAGAATCGGTTATTGCATAGGAATCGGGAATAAGGACCAGAATCGGTAATTGCATCGGAATCGGCAATTTAGACCAGAATCCGTAATTGCATCGGTATCGGGAATTTAGACCAGAATCGGTAATTGCATTGGAATCGGGCATTAACACTAGAATCCGTAATTGCATCGGTATCAGGAATTTTCACCAGAATCTGTAATTGCATCGAAATCGGGAATTTAGAACAAACTCGGTAATTGCATCGGAATCGGAAATTAAGACCAGAATTCGTAATTGCATCGGAATCGGGAATTAGGACAAGAATCGGTAATTGCATCGAAATCGGAAATTTAGACCAGAATCGGTTATTGCATAGGAAACGGGAATTAAGACCGGAATCCGTACTTCCATCGGAATCGGGAATTAAGACCAGAATAAGTTATTGCATCGGAATCGGGAATTTTGACCAGAATTGGTTATTGCATCGGAATCGGAAATTTAGACCAGAACCGATAATGGCATAGGAATCGGGAAATAAGACCAGAATCGGTAATTGCATCGGAATCGGGAATTGAGACCAGAATCGGTTATTGCATAGGAATCGGGAATAAGGACAAGACTCCGTAATTGCATCGGAATCGGGAATTAAGACCAGAATCGGTAATTGCATCGGAATCGGGAATTTACACCTGAATCTGTAATTGGATCGGAATCGGGAATTTAGACCAGAATCTGTAATTGCATCGGAATCGGGAATTTAGACCGAAATCAGTAATTGCATCGGAATCGGGAATTTAGACCAGAATCGGTAATTGCATCGGAATCGGGAATTAAGACAAGAATCGGTAATTGCATCGGAATTGGGAATAAGGACCGGAATCGGTAATTGCATCGGAATCGGGTATTCAAACCAGAATCAGGAAACAAGACCAGAATCGGTAATTGCATCGGAATCGGGAATTTGGACCAGAATCTGTAATTGCATCGGAATCTTGAAGTTAGACCAGAATCGGTAATTGCATCGGAAACGGGACTGAAGACCAGAATCCGTAATTGCATTGGAATCGGAAATTAAGACCAGGATCCGTAATTGCATTTGAATCGGGAATGTAGACCAGAATCCGTAATTTTATTGGTATCAGGAATTTAGACCAGAATCTGTACTTGCATCGGAATCAGGAATTTAGACCAGAATCTCTAATTGCATCGGAATCGGGAATTCAGACCAGAATCGGTTATTGCATCGGAATCGTGAATTTAGACCAGTATCCGTAATTGCATCGGAATCGGAAATTTAGACCAGAATATGTAATTTAGTATCAGGTATTTAGACCAGAATCTGTAATTGCATCGGAATTGGAAATTTGGACCAGATTCCGTAATTGCATCGGTATCAGGAATTTAGACCAGAATCTGTAATTGCATCGGAATTGGGAATTAAGACCAGAATCCGTAATTTCATCGGTATCAGGAATTTAGACCAGAATCTGTAATTGCATCGGAATCGGGAATTTAGACCAGAATCGGTAACTGCATCGGAATCGGGAATTTAGACCAGAATCTGTAATGTCATCGGTATCAGGAATTAGGACCAGAATCTATAATTGCATCGGAATCGGGAATTAAGACTAGAATCCGTAATTGCATCGGAATCGGGAATTAACACCAGAATCGGTAATTCAATCGGAATCGGGAATTTAGAACAGAATCGGTAATTGCATCGGGATCGGGAAATAAGACCAGAACCGGTAATTGCATCAGAATCGGGAATTAAGACCAGAATCGGTAATTGCATCGGAATCGGGAATTAAGACCAGAAACGGTTATTGAATAGGAATCGGGAATAAGGACCAGAATCCGTAATTGCATCGGAATCAGGAATTTAGACCAGAATCGGTAATTGCATCGGAATCGGGAATTTAGACCAGAATCTGTGATTGCATGGGAATCGGGAATTAAGACCAGAATCTGTGATTGCATCGGAATCGGGAATTTAGACAAGAATCGGTAATTGTATCGGAATCGGGAATTTACACCATAATCGGTAAATGCATCGGAATCAGAAATTTAGACCAGAATCTGTAATTGCATCGGAATCGGGAATTTACACCAGAATCCGTAATTGCATCGGAATCAGGAATTTAGACCAGACTCGGTAATTGCATTGGAACGGGAATGAGACCAGAATCGGTAATTGCATCGGAATCGGGTATTCAAACCAGAATCAGGAAACAAGACCAGAATCGGTAATTGTATCGGAATCAGGAATTTGGACCAGAATCTGTAATTGCATCGGAATCTTGAAGTTAGACCAGAATCTGTAATTGCATCGGAATCGGGACTGAAGACCAGAATCCGTAATTGCATTGGAATCGGAAATTAAGACCAGGATCCGTAATTGCATCGGAATCAGGAATTAAGACCTGAATCTGTAATTGCATTTGAATCGGGAATGTAGACCAGAATCCGTAATTTTATTGGTATCAGGAATTTAGACCAGAATCTGTACTTGCATCGAAATCAGGAATTTAGACCAGAATCTCTAATTGCATCGGAATATGGAATTAAGACCAGAATCGGTTATTGCATCGGAATCGTGAATTTAGACCAGTATCCGTAATTGCATCGGAATCGGAAATTTAGACGAGAATATGTAATTTAGTATCAGGTATTTAGACCAGAATCTGTAATTGCATCGGAATTGGAAATTTGGACCAGATTCCGTAATTGCATCGGTATCAGGAATTTAGACCAGAATCTGTAATTGCATCGGAATTGGGAATTAAGACCAGAATCGGTAATTTCATCGGTATCAGGAATTAGGACCAGAATCTATAATTGCATCGGAATCGGGAATTAAGACTAGAATCCGTAATTGCATCGGAATCGGGAATAAGGACAAGAATCGGTAATTGCATTGGAATCAGGAATTTAGACCAGAATCGGTAATTGCATCGGTATCGGGGATGTAGACCAGAATCGTTAATTGCATCGGAATCGGGAATTTAGACAAGAATCGGTAATTGCATCGGTATCAGGAATTTAGACCTAAATCTGTAATTGCATCGAAACCGGGAATTTAGACCAGAATCGCTAATTGCATCGGAATCGGGAAATTAGACCAGACTCGGTTATTGCATAGGAATCAGGAATTTAGACCAGAATCCGTAATTTCATCGGAATCGGGAATTAAGACCAGAATCCGTAATTGCATCGGTATCAGGAATCTAGACCAGAATCTGTAATTGCATTGGAATCGGGAATTTAGACCAGAATCGTAATTGCATAGGAATCGGGAATGTAGACCAGAATCGGTAATTGCATCGGAATCGGGAATTTAGACCTGAATCTGTACTTGCATCGGAATCGGGAATTTAGACCAGAATCGGTAATTGCATCCGAATCGGGAATTTAGACCAGAATCGGTAATTGCATCGGAATCGGGAACTTAGACCAGAATCGGTCATTGCATCAGAATCGGGAATTTAGACCAGAATCGATAATTGCATTGGAATCGGGAACTTAGACAAGAATCCATAATTGAATGGGAATCGAGAATTTAGACCAGAATCGGTAATTGTATCGGAATCGGGAATTTAGACCGGAATCAGTAATTGCATCGGAATCGGGGATTTAGACCGGAATCGTAGATTGCATCGGAATCAGAAATTTAGACCAGAATCGATAATTCCATCGGAATCGGGAATTTAGACCAGAGTCGATAATTGCATCGGAATCGGATATTTAGACCAAATCGGTAATTGCATTGGAATCGGGCACTTAGACCAGAATCGGTAATTGCATCGGAATCGGGAATTTAGACCAGAATCGGCAATTGCGCCAGAATTGGGAATTAAGACCAGAATATGTAATTGCATGGGAATCGGGAATGTAGACCAGAATCGGTAATTGCATCGGAATCGGGAATTAAGACCAGAATCGGTCATTGCATCGGAATCGTGAATTTAGACCAGAATCGATAATTGCATTGGAATCGGGAACTTAGACCAGAATCGATAATTGCATCGGAATCGGGAATTAAGACCAGAATCGGTAATATCATCGGAATCGGGGATGTAGACCAGAATCGTTAATTGCATGGGAATCGGGAATTTAGACCAGAATCGGTAATTGCATCGGAATCGGGAATTTTGAACAAAATCGGTAATTTTTTTTCTTAGCTTTTGAGATGAGGATTGATAAATCGTACTACATGGATTATACAGAATACTGTTCTCATTTCATGTGTTATTTTCAAGAAGATGGTCGGAGGTGACATCAGCCGAAATATTGTGGAAATTGAGATGAGAACAGTTGTCTGAATAATTTAAATACTACGATTCGGATATTTAATTTCACTGTTAGTGGGATAAATTGTCGAAATTTATCAACAGAGGTAACCATTTTTTTTTCCACAATAAAGTTCAGACACAGAGAACAACGCAAACTAAACAATAAATCCAGGAAAAACTAGGGTTAGAGTTAGTGTTAGGGTTAACCTTATAGGCTTTTAAGTTCTTTCCGAAACTTGGCAAGCGGACAAAAAGATCTGACGCCAAAATAAAAGATTTGTAAAAGTCACCGACTATAAATCAGTAGGCTTAAAAGCTCCGTCGTTTTCAAAGAAGAGTCTTGACCCAAAAAAAAAAAAAATTAAGCAGTTTTGCGCAAAAGATGGCAAGAAACTCCGCAAAAAAGATGATTTGGGTCGAATTATAAGCAACAAAAGAATTCCATAACGAAGGAATCTCGATTGTGGATATTTTAGATGAAACGTGCAACTATCCGAACGATTCGAGACGGAAATCAAAGGTGGAGGGGGGAAAGACTAACGCAACGGAACGAAACGGAAGAATCGAAGAATTGATTTCTTTTATTGTATCTGCGATATTTTGGGCGGATACAAATATATTGAAGCCTGATAAGAACAGACGGCGGTGTATCAAACGGATGAACGGACGTTAAATTAAAAAGTAGTTATTGAATAATAGAAAAGAGATGAGAAAAGTCAGCTGTATTCTTTCTACCTAATATATATATATATATATATATATATATATATATATATATATATATAATATATATATATATATATATATATATATATATATATATATATATATATATATATATATATATATATATACGTTTTATTTTTATTGCCTGTTCAGTTACATTATTGTTTCAGCTACCCGGCCGTTTCTTTTTTTTGTTTTGTTTTTTTTGTTTTTTTTTGGCCGTCTGTAGCTTCCTCAGACTGTTACAGAAATGTTCTTTATGATCATAAGGAACATTTCTGTAAAAGTCTGAGGAAGCTACAGACGGCCAAAAAAACGGCCGGGTAGCTGAAACAATAATGTAACTTAACAGAAAGATACGGTAACAAAAAATAAAACGCATATTTGCTCTACAAGAGTATTGAGCACTTTCTTCAGTGTTTATTGATTACCATTTCTAATATATATATATATATATATATATATATATATATATATATATTTATATATATATATACCTATATGTATATATATACATATATATACATATATGTATATATACATAAACATATACGTAACGTATATATACATATATGTATATATACATATATGCATATGTATATATACATGTATGTATAGATATATACATATATGTATATATGTATATATGTGCATATATATATATATATATATATATATATATATATATATATATTTCGGAACCTATATATATATATATATATATATATATATACATATATATATATATATATATATGTATATATATATATACAGCTGACAAAAAAAAACGGGTCCCAACTCTAATTAGGCTCTGTTTCTTAGTTTTTTGTCCGAATGAAATGAAACATTGGTCATAACTAGTTTATTATATTCAAAACATCACATCAAAACATTAGAGTCTTTGGCCTTTTTTTCTCCGTTCTACAGCATATGTTCTAGATGGCCTCCATTTTGCTTTTTTTTTGGTGGGGTCACCCCCTCTCTCTCTCTCTCTCTCTCTCTCTCTCTCTATATATATATATATATATATATATATATATATATATATATATATATATATGTTTCTTTTTGTTTTTGTTTTTTGCATCAAAATATAAACACAATGTTTTTTTCCGATCCTGATACTTATGCGTCGATATTTTCCGCCAAGTGCTGACGCAGGTTGCTGTAGATTGGGTTGTAAGACGCATATCACAGGCAAAATGATTGGATTACAAAAACAGAACTTGTTCGCGCTAAATAAAGCTTATTGCCACTTTGAATTAAGGATATATTATTCGTTATCATGTCTACAGGGAATTAAGGGAGATCAGCGAGATGTCTGTTCACATTACACTGAAAATGATTTGGAAGAAAATGTGTGTGCTAAATACAGACAGGTTAACCATGAGCCGTGTTCTGATCTATCGGTTGATGGTCTCGGGAAAGTCCACAGGAGGTAAGTGTAGGGTCGATTTCTATGCACGACATCCTACAACAACCATCACAGTATTAGCAACTTATGACAGAGCAGCCGCTCTTAAAGATACTGAAGAGTTAGAACTCCTATACTGTCAGTCGGAAACGGTAGCCAAAGTCTGACAAAGCCAGATGCATATATATATATATATATATATATATATATATATGTATATATATATATATATATATATGACAGAGAGAAAGAGAGTGAAGTAGAGAGAGGGAGAGAGATCAATTGATGAATAAGTGTGTGTATATATATATATATATATATATATATATATATATATATATATATATATATTCTATAAATTCCTGATTCCGATGCAATAACCGATTCTGGTCTAAATTCCCGATTCCGATGCAATAACACATTCTGGTCTAAATTCCTGATTCCGATGCAATTACCGATTCTGGTCTAAATTCCCGATTCCGATGCCATTAACAATTCTGGTCTAAATTCCTGATTCCGATGCAATTACCGATTCTGGTCTAAATTCCCGATTGCGATGCAATTATCGATTCTAGTCGAAATTCCCGATTCCGATGCAATTACCGATTCTGGTCTAAATTCCAGATTCCGATGCAATAACCGATTCTGGTCTAAATTCCCGATTCCGATGCAATTACAGAGTCTGGTCTAAATTCCCGATTCCGATGCAATTATCGATTCTGGTCTAAGTTCCCGATTCCAATGCAATTATCGATTCTGGTCTAAATTCACGATTCCGATGCAATAACCGATTCTGGTCTTAATTCCCGATTCCGATGCAATTACCGATTCTGGTCTAAATTCCCGATTCCGATTCAATTAGCGATTCTGATCTAAGTTCCCAATTCCGATGTAATTACCGATTCTGGTCTAGGTTCCCGATTCCGATTCAATTACTAACTCTACTCCAAATTTCCAATTCTGATTCTTTTGCATCTCTCAATATTCAACTACAGATCCTCCCTATATATATATATATATATATATATATATATATATATATACAAGGTTACAAAAAAAACGGGCCCCAACTCTAATTAGGCCCCGTTTCTTAGTTTTTTTGTCCGAATGAAATGAAACATTGGTCATAACTAGTTTATTATATTCAAAACATCACATCAAAACACTAGAGTCTTTGGCCTTTTTTCCGTTCTACAGCATATGTTCTTGATGGGCCCCATTTAGCTTTTTTTTTTGGTGGGGTCACCCTCTCTCTCTCTCTCTCTCTCTCTCTCTATATATATATATATATATATATGTTTTTGTTTTTTGTTTGTTTTGTTTTGTTTTTTTTTGTTTTTGTTTTTTTTGCATCCAAATATAAACACAATGTTTTTTTTCCGATCCTGATACTTATGCGTCGACATTTTCCGCCAAGTGCTGACGCAGGTTGCCGTAGATTGGGTTGTAAGACAGCTATCACAGCCAAAATGATTGCATTACAAAAACAGAACTTGTTCGCGCTAAATAAAGCTTATTGCCACTTTGAATCAAGAATATATTATTTGTTATCATGTCTGTCAGTCGGAAACGGTAGCAAAAGCCTGACAAAGCCAGATGCATATATATATATATATATATATATATATATATATATATATATATATATATATGCATATATATATAGAGAGAGAAAGAGAGTGAAGGAGAGAGAGGGAGAGAGATCAATTGATGAATAAGTGTGTATATATATATATATATATATATATATATTCCTATAAATTCCCGATTCCGATGCAATAACCGATTCTGGTCTAAGTTCTCGATTCTGATGCAATTACCGATTCTGGTCTAAATTCCCGATTCCGATGCAATAACCGATTCTGGTCTAAATTCCCGATTCCGATGCAATAACCAATTCTGGTCTAAATGTCGTCTCGCTCTGACATTGAAAGTAAAAGCCTACTCTTTGTATTTCTTCTTAATATACTCAGTCATCAATATGCGAACGACTACAAATAAGCTAACTAATTTGTCTTTTTCTTTTGAAAAATGAGCGTAAATTAATTACTCATTTATTGTTTATGGTTTCTCATGGGTTTTATTTCAGTATTACGTTGAATTCTGTTCGTGCATATTTTCTACATTCTGCATAACTGCGTAGAATTAAAAATGAAATCCTTCTCGCACACGGAAATATATATATATATATATATATATATATATATATGTGTGTGTGTGTGTGTGTGTGTGTGTGTGTGTGTGTTAGTTATAGATTTATTCATGGATAAATGGATCCATCTGTTGGTTGGTTGTTTTTGTTTAAGGGCATATCAACCCTTTACAGGTTATTTTATGCCGAATCCAGTTATTTTGAAGAACAATTTTTTAATAGAGTATATTTTTTTTAAGTCTGTTTCTATTTAACACTTAGTTGGGACCCTACCAGTCTGGGTCAGAGTGGACCTGGGAGCAATGGCAATTAAAGGGTGGCTCCACGCTGCCCAAAGCCCGCAAGCTGTGGCCTCGCCATCGGATATATATATGTCATATCCAGGACCGGATCCATCTGTGGCTATATATGAAGATACAGATAGGCGCATAAATAAATGAATCTCTCAGTCGATAATTAGATAGGTAGATAAACAGATGGATAGATAGACTGATCGACAAATAATTAGATATTGATTATTTGATTAATAAATAGATAAAGAGATTTATCAACAGGTCAAAGATAGTTGGAAATAAACATATTTAGGGAGAAAAATGTTAAATAGGGGATACATCGATAAGCAGTGTCTTCAGTAAGTTTCCAGGCTTTTTCGAATGGTCATTTCTATTGACATTACAGACATAGAAAATTTAGTCCCCTTCGAAGTAATCTCCTCCGGCTGCAATGCATTTGTTTTACCGTTCCAGCAACTTCTGGTTGGCCCATGGAAGTCCTCTTGTGCCTCTTTCACCTCTCATAACGATAGCGTCTGAGCTTTTGTCTTGAGCTTAGGGAATAACCAAAAATCACAGGGAGCAAGGGCTAGAGTATGGGGGCGAGGAATTTTCTTGATTGACATTTTGGTCAAATAGCTTGTAACAAGGATGGAGCGCCCTTGTGACGAATTTTGCGTAAATCTTCTGAATCTTGAGTTCTTTGCGAATAATTGTGCGCTTATTGTCTCTATAGTAATCAAATTACTCTCCACTTACCCACCCATATATATATATATATATATATATATATATATATATATATATATATATATATATATATATATTTATATATTTACTTTTGTTTCCCTTTATTTTATATTTTACTAGCAGGGGTGCCCGGCGTTGCTCGGGTGTTTGAAGGTGTATGCTGTGCAAAAAAAGCAAAAAGACAAAAAAAATGGTTAATTTTTTTAAACTTTGACCCCTATTATGACCCCTTGAAATTTATTGTTTCGGGCTCAAATCACTTTATTAAGTTAGATCCATGTTCAAGGAACCTAAATCTAAAATTTCAAGTGTCTAGACCCAAAATTGTCGGAGGAGTTTGGTAGAGTTCTTAAAGGTCAAATCGTTGAAATTTGACCCCTTAACAGCCAAATTTCTGGCTGACACCCGTCACATCGATTTTCCCAAATCTCAGTACCCGGTATTTCAAATTTCGAGTCTATAGACTAAAAATTGACAGAGTTATTGCGTAGGGAAATGTACACAGACAAGCAGACACACAGACACACAGACAGACAGACAGACAGACACGTTCACTTTTATAGATATATAGATATTTAATTTATCATTTTTTTCTCTCTCCTTTCTCTTCCCAGATCTGTTTTATTTATAGTTATGTCTCGGAAGTAGAGTGAAAACACATCTTATTTTTCTTTTATTAATATTATTTTTTTCCTTGTACACATTTTTGTGAATTATCCATGGATTTCTGCCGTTGGATTATTATGGACCATCTTCTTCCAATTACGGGATTTCCTTGGATTTTACTTGTGCAAATGGACATTCTTTTAACTTTCTTGACGTTTTACATTTGGATTTTACCGTCACTGGATTTTTTATCTTCCACCAGACTATCCATGTGTAATCACCTTTTTCTGTACCATATTCCCTCTGCTTAACTTATTTTGTTTTCAAGTAAGATCTTTGACTTACTTGTTGTTTCATCAAATACTTCTGCATGCAAAATCCGATCCCGCATTTTGCTAATTCCTACCCTCTGATGAGAAGGAGTGTATTTCTTTGAAACTCCGCGGATTAAGGACTATCCATTTATCTAGTGTTTCCTTTTCAGATTAAATATGTTTTTAACTCATTTCAAAGTGTTTTTAACATATTTTATTTATTGTTTGCTCATATATATATATATATATATATATATATATATATATATACTTGTTTATTGTTATATAAACATGCTCACATCCCGCTGCTATAAATAGCCACATTGAACTTTTGAATAGTCAAGTCGCTGCCTGATGATATCTGTTGTTTGATTGAAACAAGTGGCTATTTATAGCAGCGGGATGGGAGCATGTTTATATAACAATAAACAAGTATTATCAGCTCTTTTTATTGAGCACTATCTAACAACCTCGTTGAATTCATCAGTCCATTACTTTTGAATATAAAAAACCCGAGTATATATATATATATATAAACGTGAAATCATCTTTTTTTTCACTATATTCCCTCTCCTTCACTGTTTGTTACCAAGTAAGATCTATGACTTACTTGTAGTTTCATCAAATACTTTTACAAGCAAAATCCGATCCCGCATTTTGCTAAATCCTACCCTCTGATAAGAGAAGGAAAGTATTTCTTCGAAACTCCGCGGATTAAAGAACTATCAACTTATTTTGTGCTTCCTTTTTAAATGAAATATGTTTTTACTTCATTTTCAAAGTGTTTTTATTTTACTTCATTTTCAAAGTGGTTTATTAACTACTTGTTCTTATATATATATATATATATATAGAGAGAGAGAGAGAGAGAGAGTGAGAGAGAGAGACAGAGACAGAGAGAGAGACAGACAGACAGAGACAGAGAGAGAGAGAGAGAGAGATGTACATGTAGACATATTGAAGATGAAGCTTTGCTTCGAAATATATTTATGAAATTCAATATAAATTTCAAACAAAATAAATGTCTGTTTCTTTTTAAATAATGCGTTGTTTTGGCTTCATTGTGACAAACTTTGAGCAAATCTTCCGAATCTTCAGTTCCTCGCGAATAATTGTGAGTGCAGTTTCCACTCTGACATCAAACTGTGTACTTATTGTTTCTATAAATATACGACGGTCCTTATCCCTAAAATTCTTTATTTGGCTAATAAAATTACTCCCCACTCACCCACCGACGCACATACACAAGCACATATATATATGTATATATACATATATATATATATGTATATATATATATATATATATATATATATATATATATATATATATATAATATAGTGGGTAGAACAGACGACTATCGACGCGACTGTTGTAGGTCTAATCTCCGGTCAGGGAAAGATGCTATTGTAAGATGAAAGGGAAAGATGCTTATTGTAATTTATATATATATATATATATATATATATATATATATATATATATATATATATATACTCCCCACTCACCCACCGACGCACATACACACACACATATATATATATATATACATATATATATGTGTACATATATACATATATATATGTATATATATGCATATATATATATATATATATATATATATATATATATATATATATATATATATATATATATATATAGCTGAATGTGTGTGTGTCTGGTCACGAATAGGCTCCTATATGGTTGACTATTTAAAAAAAAATCTGATTGCATATAATGATAGAAGATGTATCGAGACACAGGAATGGGTATGTTTGATCAAATTTCGAGTCTGTAGACTTAAAATTGACAGAGTTATTGCTTACAGAAATATAAATGTGTAGCGTCATATAAATGTTTATGTAAAACAAATGTATATATATATGTATATACATATATATATATATGTATATATATATACATATATATATATATGTACATATATATATATATATATATGTATATATATACATATATATATATGTACATATATATATATATATTAAATCGTTGTCAGCATTTTTACAGTTTCCTCGTGTAACACACACGTACACACACGTACACACACACACACGCACACACACGCACACATAAACACGCACGCACGCACATACAAACACACGCACACATGCATAGACATGCACACACACAAGCACACACGCTCACACGGATACACGCGCACACATGCACCAGCACAGAGGAACACACGCGCAGACATACACACAGATATGTTTCATTTTATATAATAGGGGATATATATATATATATATATATATATATATATATATATATAGAGAGAGAGAGAGAGAGAGAGAGAGAGAGATAGATACGTGTGTGAATATATACAGTGGCGCCAAAAAGAAAGTCCGTACTTGTATTTTTTTACAAAAACCGAAAATTTAAGCTAAATTGAATGTAACTGTTTAAACAACTTGTACCTCATTTGATTCGCCTTTTATTCTTTTATAATTTTATCTGTTCATATTTGAATTTTAATTGAAATATTCTAGTTTTTATGTCAATTTAAAAAAAAAACTTCAAGTTGAGGAGGCAAAAAGAAAGTCCGCACAATGGAAAATTTTTATTTAAATATAACAACACAAATACAACAGGAACACAATGAACTAATAAATATTTAGTAGCATAGCCATTTGACAACTTGACAGCTTGCAATTTTGGGAGCATTCTCTTGAACTAGTTTGAGGTAATACTCCGATAAAAGAGCATCGCACTTCTCTTTAGTTTTTGTACAATGTTCTTCCAGATTTGAAATTTTGTCATTGCGTAGCTGTTGCTTGATGTATTGCCAGCTGTATGTATGGGAGCATTATCCTGCATGAAGATGAATTTATCATCCTAATTCCAGCCAAAGTAGAAAATGCTCAGTCAACATATTAATGCACTTGGTTGAATTAATTTTACATTGCAAGTGACATACAGGCCCTTGAGCATTGGAACTAATAACACCCCACACCAAAACTAAACCTCCACTACCTTGCCGCATTGAAACTGCACTCAGGATTAGATTAGATTCTTCGCCTACGACGAGCATACTGCCTACCATCACTGCCTATTGAAATTGCTTTTGTCGCTAAAGATCAGTTTCAACCAATATGCAGAGTTATGGGCTTCATTGCATCTGACAAAATCCAGACGGCGCTTTTTGTTCTTTACAGAAATCATTGGCTTTTTTTACATTGTAGTCACCACTTATCAAGGCCCGGAAGCCACTCGGGGATAAGGGTTATTGCGTGTACAGTAATCAATGGGATAATATCGTAGTAATCGTTCGTAATGGAGATTGGATAAAGTGTCTTACTTAAGGGAGTGGTTTATCAGACATCTGTTTATTTTGGACTTGAAGACATCCAAGTTGTAGTCAGGTGGGAAACAGGAAAACGGAACAGAGTTCCACAGGCGTGCACTTCTAAGAAAGAAGCTTTGTTCATGGAATCTAGGCACAGATAAAGAGTGGGGAAAATTATTGACAGTGGTTTCAGGTAGACGGGTGTTTATCGTGAAAGATTGGCGAGGGGTGGCCAGAGATTGGAGCTCAGACGAGCACTTCCCATGAAAATAACGATAAAGCAGAGCCGTTTCAAAGTTGTTTTTGAGGCTGCGGATATTTATAGCATTACCTTCCTTGTAAGAAGTAAATCTAGGACGATCAGATTTAGAGACATCACAAACATTGCCGGAGTTTTGCACAGTCATTCGTACCGTTTTCTCGTCACATTTCAATCTGCGGCCGATTTACCGATTGGATAAACCAGAAAGGTGGAGATTAATGAGCTCCTAACGATCACTAAGAGAGACTCGAGGTATATGGACTAAATGTACGTTGCTTAACCTAGAAACAACAATAATTACGATTAGAGATACTAAAAGGTGGATATTTTGCGATGTTTAAAATTGACGTGAAAACTATGGTATTTCAATAAAAAGGCAAATATGAAAGGTAAAAGTATAGAGGAATACAAAAAAGTGAATCAAATGAGGTATAGGTTGTTTACATTATAGGTTGTTTACATTATAGGTTGTTTACATTATAGGCTGTTTACATTATAGGTTGTTTACATTATAGGTTGTTTACATTATAGGTTGTTTACATTATAGGCTGTTTACATTATAGGTTGTTTACATTATAGGTTGTTTACATTATAGGTTGTTTACATTATAGGTTGTTTACATTATAGGCTGTTTACATTATAGGCTGTTTACATTATAGGCTGTTTACATTATAGGTTGTTTACATTATAGGTTGTTTACATTATAGGTTGTTTACATTATAGGCTGTTTACATTATAGGTTGTTTACATTATAGGTTGTTTACATTATAGGTTGTTTACATTCTGGGCTGTTTACATTATAGGTTGTTTACATTATAGGTTGTTTACATTATAGGTTGTTTACATTATATGTTGTTTACATTATAGGCTGTTTACATTATAGGTTGTTTACATTATAGGCTGTTTACATTATAGGTTGTTTACATTATAGGTTGTTTACATTATAGGCTGTTTACATTATAGGTTGTTAACATTATATGTTGTTTACATTATGGGCTGTTTACATTATAGGTTGTTTACATTATAGGTTGTTTACATTATAGGCTGTTTACATTATAGGTTGTTTACATTATAGGTTGTTTACATTATAGGTTGTTACCATTATAGGCTGTTTACATTATAGGTTGTTTACATTATAGGCTGTTTACATTATAGGCTGTTTACATTATAGGTTGTTTACATTATAGGCTGTTTACATTATAGGCTGTTTACATTATAGGCTGTTTACATTATAGGCTGTTTACATTATAGGTTGTTTACATTATAGGCTGTTTACATTATAGGTTGTTTACATTATATGTTGTTTACATTATAGGCTGTTTACATTATAGGTTGTTTACATTATAGGCTGTTTACATTATAGGTTGTTTACATTATAGGCTGTTTACATTATAGGTTGTTTACATTATAGGTTGTTTACATTATAGGTTGTTTACATTATAGGTTGTTTACATTATAGGCTGTTTACATTATAGGTTGTTTACATTATAGGCTGTTTACATTATAGGTTGGTTACATTATAGGCTGTTTACATTGTAGGTTGTTTACATTATAGGTTGTTTACATTATAGGCTGTTTACATTATAGGCTGTTTACATTATAGGTTGTTTACATTATAGGTTGTTTACATTATAGGTTGTTTACATTATAGGTTGTTACCATTATAGGCTGTTTACATTATAGGTTGTTTACATTATAGGCTGTTTACATTATAGGCTGTTTACATTATAGGTTGTTTACATTATAGGTTGTTTACATTATAGGCTGTTTACATTATAGGTTGTTTACATTATAGGCTGTTTACATTATAGGCTGTTTACATTATAGGCTGTTTACATTATAGGTTGTTTACATTATAGGCTGTTTAACTTATAGGCTGTTTACATTATAGGTTGTTTACATTATAGGCTGTTTACATTATAGGCTGTTTACATTATAGGCTGTTAACATTATAGTTTTTTTACATTATAGGTTGTTTACATTATAGGTTGTTTACATTATAGGTTGTTTACATTATAGGCTGTTTACATTATAGGTTGTTTACATTATAGGTTGTTTACATTATAGGCTGTTTACATTATAGGTTGTTTACATTATAGGTTGTTTACATTATAGGCTGTTTACATTATAGGCTGTTTACATTATAGGTTGTTTACATTATAGGCTGTTTACATTATAGGCTGTTTACATTATAGGCTGTTTACATTATAGGCTGTTTACATTATAGGTTGTTTACATTATAGGCTGTTTACATTATAGGTTGTTTACATTATAGGCTGTTTACATTATAGGTTGTTTACATTATAGGTTGTTTACATTGTAGGTTGTTTACATTATAGGCTGTTTACATTATAGGTTGTTTACATTATAGGTTGTTTACATTATAGGCTGTTTACATTATAGGCTGTTTACATTATAGGTTGTTTACATTATAGGTTGTTTACATTATAGGTTGTTTACATTATAGGTTGTTACCATTATAGGCTGTTTACATTATAGGTTGTTTACATTATAGGCTGTTTACATTATAGGCTGTTTACATTATAGGTTGTTTACATTATAGGTTGTTTACATTATAGGCTGTTTACATTATAGGTTGTTTACATTATAGGCTGTTTACATTATAGGCTGTTTACATTATAGGCTGTTTACATTATAGGTTGTTTACATTATAGGCTGTTTACATTATAGGCTGTTTAACTCATAGGCTGTTTACATTATAGGTTGTTTACATTATAGGCTGTTTACATTATAGGCTGTTTACATTATAGGCTGTTAACATTATAGTTTTTTTACATTATAGGTTGTTTACATTATAGGTTGTTTACATTATAGGTTGTTTACATTATAGGTTGTTTACATTATAGGTTGTTTACATTATAGGCTGTTTACATTATAGGTTGTTTACATTATAGGTTGTTTACATTATAGGCTGTTTACATTATAGGCTGTTTACATTATAGGTTGTTTACATTATAGGCTGTTTACATTATAGGCTGTTTACATTATAGGTTGTTTACATTATAGGCTGTTTACATTATAGGCTGTTTACATTATAGGCTGTTTACATTATAGGTTGTTTACATTATAGGCTGTTTACATTATAGGTTGTTTACATTATAGGCTGTTTACATTATAGGTTGTTTACATTATAGGTTGTTTACATTGTAGGTTGTTTACATTATAGGCTGTTTACATTATAGGTTGTTTACATTATAGGCTGTTTACATTATAGGCTGTTTACATTATAGGCTGTTAACATTATAGTTTTTTTATATTATGGGCTGTTTACATTATAGGTTGTTTACATTATAGGTTGTTTACATTATAGGCTGTTTACATTATAGGCTGTTTACATTATAGGTTGTATAAGCAATTACATTCAATTGAGCTTAAATTTTCGGTTTTTGAAAAAATGACAAGCGCGGACTTTCTTTTTAGCGACACTATATATATTGATATACGACACAATCACGTTGGCACACCAGTTCTCGCTTGATCACTGAAATTAAGCAATGTTGAGCCTGGCCAGTACCAGATGAGTGACCATTGAAAAAGCTAGGCCGTATGTACTGCACCGAGTCGTAGAAATATCCAGGTTGGTATCTGGGGGCGCATTTATTCACTGGGAGAGATGCATCCAGTCTTCGTTAAGATATGCATCTAGGAGAAGAAAACTGATGTATAAACTAGCTGTGTACTGAATACTCTGTCCTGTGGCAATCACCTGCACCGACAAAGGTTAGCAATAATATGAAAAAATGTGGTTGGTTCTACACAACGCCTGCACCACTATAAACAAATTATCTTTGTGGATTTCCGAGCAACTTAGTTGTTGTGGTGGAGGCTCATACGTCGAAATAGATGTAAGAGTCCATTATATATGTTGAGGGAGAGAGAGAGAGATAACTCGAACTGGAAATATATTTTAATCGAACTTAGCTCGTCACCGTGAGATATATAAGAACACACTGTAGGAGAGAACTTGAATGCCTACTAGAGAGAACTTGAATGCCTACTAGACACTGTCCTCGAGTGTCTAAGGTCTCTCTGTACAGGGATTTGTCAGAACAACCTGGCATGAGGATATTTTTTCACTGGAGGTAAACCCTGACCATATATTCAAAATCACATTCAGTATTCGCTGCCCAAATAAGATCTCCTCATTATGGCTAACTCACATTAGCTTTTACGAGGAATGGTGCACCTTATCCAAGTGATGTTACCCCAAGTAATAGCACGAAGCATGATACTCCACCAGACTAGATGAATTCTTGTTCTGGAATCCAATAAGACCAAGAGAAAAAAAGAGAAAAGCCACATTCTTGTGAAGTGTGTTAATATTGTTGTTTTACAATTTAGCATTCGTGAAAATTTAATTGAGTTCCATATCATCCTCCTCTCTTTCTATAGATAAACACACAGAAACACGCACACTCATGCACATACATGTATGTATGCATACATGCATGTATGAATACACACATGATGATGGCAGAAACTCTTTCTCTGGTATTGCCATTACTTAATATATCTCTGGCTAAAATGACGCAAACACGAGCGCAACTAGCCCTTATTGCCATTGACACCCATATTTGCATCAGTCCTCGTTGAATGCCCGTTTACCATTCTAGGCTAAAGCCAACCTTTTTGTTATCGAAATACACACTGAATGCAAAATGTGTATTCCATTACATATCAACTAATGCCTGTGCTTGAAGCTTTTTATAGTGAGTAAAGACTTTGCACTAAGACAATCCCACTCTCTAAACGACTTTCACATTAAACCAAAAAGAAGAGCAGGTCAGCATCATTGGAAGCAGCAGTCGTCGCAGGTTTTATATCAGGGTTTTCCTTCTCCTTGAGAGGTTGTCTTCACCACGGCTTACGGGAGCCCTCTCCACCCACCATGCCATTTGATTCATAACTGGTACTTATGTTGCTTGGCATACGCCACACGCCGGTGGGTCATGTATGTCGCAGCTGACAGGGCTTAAGCCCCTCTGGAGGTTTCTGTCACGGTTACTTCACCCTTAGCGTTCATCAAAGTCTTGTCTGCATGGCAGTGGTCACGACGTGCACGTGGGGTTGATTTGTCTGGGAGAAGTATAGTATGACGCTAAGACATCTGTGTGCTTTTAACACACTTGACCACTTACATACTTACATACTTACATACATACATAAATACATACATACATGCATATATATATATGTATATATTATCATATATATATATATATATATATATATATATATATATATATATATATATATATATATATGTACCTATTTACAATGCCTCCCCACGGGACAGAGTTAGACACCAGGGTCGTTTTTTAACGTGGAGAAAAGGTACAAAAATAAAAAATGTTTATATATGTATATATGTTTATATATATATATATATATGTATGTGTATGTGTGTGTATTACAGTCGATGTTAGCATTTGCACGGTTTCTTGGTGTCACTTATGGGAGCCCTCTCCACCCCACATACACATGGAAATAAACACATGCATGCACACATACATGCATACACACAGAATGCACGCAAACATACATATGCATGTACACACACATGCAAACATACACACATAGAGGCACACATTATAAGCATGTACTTACATATGAATACACACACGTACACATGCACATACATGTAAAATACACATGAAGGAGCGTTCCAAAAGTCATATATCTTCAATGATCAGGACGAAGGTGATGGGTACAATTCAATGAGTTTGACAAAAAAAATCCAAAAGAAACTAAATATACATAGAATCAGACGAAAAATCCAAATGAATAGAATAGCGTTTCAAACGGCTGGAGTTTTTTTGTCTTTTTTTCTTCCTTCTCCTTCTTCGTTTCTCCTTTTTATTTTTTAAATAAAATGTTTGTACACAAAAACTCACGTCCCGAAGGCAGACAATGATGACGAACTTCACACATTATTTACAACTAAATATACATAGAATCAGACGAAAAATCCAAATGAACACAACCGCGTTTCAAACGGCTGGAGTTTTTTTTATTTTTTAAATAAAATGTTTGTACACAAAAACTCACGTCCCGAAGGTAGACGATGATGACGAACTTCACACATTATTTACAACTAAATATACATAGAATCAGACAAATAACGAACTTCAAACATTTGAAACGCGGTTCTATTCACATACATACATATATGTATATGTAATCATATATATATGTAATCATATATATATATATATGTTTATATATCATATATATATGTTTATATATATGTATATGTGTGTGTGTACTACAGTCGATGTTAGCATTTGCGCGGTTTCTTGGTGTCACTATATTATAGATAGGTCGCAGCTAGTTTTGTCGTTCAGGTTTCAACGTGATATTGTAGATGAGGTTTCATTGTGGGTTGCAGGGAAGTCCGGAGGCGCTTAACCTTTGCAATTTGCAATAACTCATACTCGCTCGTAAGGAATGAAGACATTCTGATGCAAACAAAAGGATTGTACAAGTCTGTTGAGAGCAGAATGACAAAAGCGCAGGTTTAAAGAAAGCGTTTAAGCAACCTCCTCCCCCTTTTTATTTGCTCGTTCTTCAGGTATCTCTAATTGGCAATATATATTTAAAAATCTACAGGAAAGAAAACGTAATAGATTTTATTAAATAAAATTGAAGCAGAATGAATAGTGGCACGGTGTGTGACGCAATGTATACAGCCCAGCTAGTATTTTTATATTAAACGGAGCCACAGGAGTTGCTAAATGTTCACGTATTATTATTTGTTTGGCTGTTGACCAAGAGCATTTGCATGCTCGTGGCGCCACACAGCGGGAAAATTGCTTTGGACCAAATAGGTAAAGCGGTTTGTAAACGATAAGTGTTTTTTATGGCCCTCGAAGAGGAGGACACTGTGGCTTAAACGGTGTGAAATTGATCGACTCTTGAAAAGGCTCCTCGGCTGGAATGAAACGTAGCACGCTTATTCAGGACGAGTCGTGGATGAAGCCAAACGAAGAAAATACGAAACGAAGGACATCAAAAAAAGATATGAAAGCGATAAATGAAGTTCAAGAAATATCGAAGGCCAGTGGGAATGCATGTCAGAAAATAAAAGCAGAATGAATATTAAAGGATGGAATAAGATCGAGATGAATAAAGTGAAAATGAAAGAAAGGCATGAAACCGATCGAACGAAAACAAAACAAAGAAAATATAGAAGCTCTCTATCTATTTATAAACACAAGGACTCAAGTTTGCCCAGCTGGCAAAAATATCCAATAAATAAAACGCTGTTTAGTAAATCGTTAATTTTGTGCATTTTTTTTTCATTTCCATACACCAAACATGGATATAAATATCACTAAAACATCCGCTGGGTCATAAGCTTCATTTCGGTACCTTACTTGCCTGGGTGGGTTGCTGGTAGGCTGAGATAAACCGCGTCACACACAGTACGAAATTTTATAAGATATACATCTACAAGGTGCCTTTAATAAGTTTCCAGACTTCTTTTGTATAGTAATTTACAATTATCATTGACGCTTGAAAATTATGAAGGACGTAAAGCTAAGTAAAGTTTGATAAGAGTTTCATTGTTTTGAGCTTACCCCCTAATAACGTCTAATATATAAGTTTAAATGAACTTGTGGGCGACTATATTGTGAATAAACATATGCATCAGGAGATACGAGTTGAGATATAAAATTGAGAAATGTGCACGTCGTTTGTATTTATATGCAAAATATACTTGTAAATGCACGTATGAAGAGATAAATATGCCTGGAGTTTATAAACTAGCAGTTCAGCCCTATGTACTGTTCATAACTTTATGTGCACAGGTATATATATATATTAAAATGTTTGACTCATGTCCAGGTCACTTCTAACATCTAAAATTTCAAGGGTGTATACCCAAAATTCGCGGAGGAGTTTGGTAGAGTCTGCAAAGGTACACATCTTTCAACATTGACCTCTTGGAAGCCAAATTTGTGGCCAAAAACTGATTAAAAAGCTTGCTGCATATCTAAATACCCTTTATGTAAAATTTGAAATGTTTAGACCCAAAATTGGCTTAGTAGTTTGCTAGAGGCCGTAAATGTAAAATCTTTTAAACTTTGACTCAATGTCACCAACATTTGCGGCCAAAAACTGATTAAAACCCTTGCCCTATGTCTGAATTCACTTTATGTAAAATTTCAAATGTTTCAATTGGCTGAGTAATTTGGTAGAGACAGCAGAGCTCAATTTTTTTTTTTAATTTGACCCTAATTTTGACCTTTTAACATGTATTGTTTGGGGCTCAAATCAAAAGGTTTGATCCATGTTCAAGCATCTAAAAATTTCATGTGCTGGACCAAAAATTGTCGAAGGAGTTTGGTTGACTTTTCAAAGGCCAAATCTTAGAATTTGATCCCTTGACCGTCAAATTTCTGGCCGAAAACTGATTCAAAAGAGTTTCCCAAATCCTCCTGTAGATTGAAATACACCATATGATGTTCTTATTTTATATTATATTAGCATGGTTGCCCGGGTGTTTGGAGGTGTGTGTTTTGAAAAAGTATTTTATACATATATATGTGTGTGCGTGTGTGTGTGTGTGTGTGTGTGTGTGTGTGTGTGTGTGTGTGTGTGTGCGTGTGCGTG
>NC_136508.1:104977416-105184916 GCF_053919585.1 Euprymna scolopes
GTGTGGAATATGCTCTTGTGCCCAGCAACCTAAATCCTAGTTATGGATCAAATGGCATGGTGGGTGGAGAGGGCTCCTAAGGCGTGGTGAAGGAAACCTCTCTAGGAGAAGGAAAACTCTGATATAAAACCTGCGGTGACTGCTGCTTCCAATGATGTTAACTTGTTCTTCTTTTTGGATCAATGTGGCAGTTGTTCAGAGAGTGGGATTGTCTTAGTGCAAAGTCTTTCCTCACTATAAAAAGCTTCAAGCACAGGCATTACTTGATATGCAATCAGTGTGTATCTCGATAACAAAAAGGCTGGCTTTAGCTTAAAACGGCAAACGGACACTCAATGAGCATGATGCGGATATGGGTGTCAATGGAAATAAAGGCTCTGGAACATCCAAGGTCTGGTCCGGCAGGTATTTAGGGCACCACAGCCTGGACCCGGTTATCAGCAGATGTACAGGACTTTAGAAGGTTCATAGAAGAGACCGCCTGAGATGTATTAGTAATGGCAATACTCGAGAACGACTTTGCTGCCATCATATATATATATATATATATATATATATATATATATATATATATATATATATATATATATATATGATTGTTTATTTAATTTAATAGTCTGCTTAGCCAAGGGCGGAAATATAAGCTCGAGCGTCTCTTGACGCTTTATGATTTTGTAAATTTTGCGAGAGATCCTTTAAAAAATAATATAATTATCTAAGACGTCCAGAAAGGAAAACATGGAAGAACATAAACACGCGCGCGCACTCAGTCACGTGCGCAAGCACAAGTGATGACAAACACCCACATAACACTCTACTCGAACACTCAGGCGCACATACATAAATACAATTATGGAAAGTCACATGCGTCAATATATATTTAATTTTATACTACTACTACTATTATTATTATTATTATTATTATTATTATTATTATTATTATTATTATTATTATTATTTGTTTATTATTATTATTATTATTATTATTTCTTTATTATTATTCTTCTTATTATTATTATTATTATTATTATTTGTTTATTATTATTATTATTATTATTATTATTATTATTATTATTATTTGTTTATTATTCTTATTATTATTTTTATTATTTTCATTTTTTATTATTTTTATTGTTGTAATATTTTTATTATTTATTATTATTATTATTTTTATTATTATTTTTATTTTTTTTATTATTATGGTTAAGTATTATGGTTTATTATTGTTTATTATTTTTTATTTTTATTATTCTTAATATTTTTAATATTTTTATTATATTTTTATTATTTTATTATTTTTATCATTTTTATTTTTTATTATTGTCATATTGTTTATATTATTTTTTTATTATTATTTTTATTTTTTTCATTATTTTCATTTTTTATTATTTTTCTTATTTTGTTATTTTATTAGGTTCACTATTTTTTATTTTATTACTATTTTTATTATTTTTTACACATTATTGTTTATTATTTTTATTATTTTTTTCATTTTTATTTCTTATAATTTTTATTATTTTTTATATTTATAAATGGCCTTATTATTTTTTCATTATTATTTTTATTATTATTTTTATCATTTTTATTATTTTTCCTGTTGATTATTATTATTTTTTTTTATTATCTGTTATTATGTTTCTTACTTTTTATTTTTATTATTTTTTAAATATTTTTATTATTTTTCATTTGTTTTATAATTGTTTTCTATTTTATATTAAAACATACATAATAATAATAATTATTATTATTATTATTATTATTTATGTTTTAATATTTCATTAATTTTTTTATTATTATTGTTGTTATTTATTTACTGTTGAGCACAGTACCAATTAATCTTAAGCGTCTATAATTATAGGGACCAAATTAGCTATGTATGGAGTTGGGTAGCACTGTAACTTCTGCATGTCAGTAGAGCCAGGGAAGCAAAATTCTAAAATCAAGCAGTTCGAGGGGGAAACTGAAAGAAGAAGGCTTTACGAAATCTACGGACTATAGAGTATAGGGTGGGATTTTGCTGCCTGTCTGGTTTTTCGGAGTTATTTGAGGTACTAATGCTTTGAGTTCGGAGGTACTAATGCTTTGAGTTCGTCCGCGCACTTACCATACCAATACTTGTAAAACAGGCACAAGGATGTAACATTTCGTTGATGAAAGCAAACATATCTTCATAGCTCAGGCATTAACGTCAAAGGAAAAAGTAAATCATAAGTTAAACGCTTTGGTTTCGATACCCGGTAGTTGTGCACAAGTTTTCTTTTTTGTTTTTTGTTTTTTACTTTTTCAATCATTACTATATATTAGGTCCATAAACGTATTTTACGACCGGGTAACGCCGAGCGGCCTGCAAGTATATATAATATTTAATTAGTTCCATTTGTTGACGGTTTTTTTTTTCGCTGCTCCCGCCACAAAGATTTTAATTGTTAAATATAAATTATTAGTACACTTAATATAAAACACAAATATAACCTTACAACATCAAACCTACGTTAAATCACTCCCCCTTCCATTGCAAGATCGAATTGACGCTACAACTATTTTATTCGTAATCTCTAACCAAATTTCAATTTGCCACGTCTACCATTTAACATCACCTATTAAATCGCACCCCAATAAGCGATTCGCGCTAGTTACACCATCATCAATTTTAAGCCAAATAAAAACTAACTTAAAACCCTCCCTCTTCCCTGAACCTCAAGCCTCAAATCAACAATATGAATCCAGACTTCCCCCCCTTTCCTTCCACTTCAAGACCCTTCAACAAATGAAACTTATTTAAAATATCTCCACACTATATACTCGCTCATATATTACACATAGATTCAAAAAAGTTGTCAAAAAAAAAAAAATAAATAAATGTTATCAAAGGCAAAATAAGTTACTTTTCTACTTAACTGGATATGTTTTTAGTGTTTTTATTTAATATAAGATGTTTATTCAGCTCGAAAAACATACAGTGTTTACCAATGTATTGGAAAAGTTAAAAATGGCGGACGACTCTCTCCTTGACACGGTAAGTTTGGGGAAAGAGGGTTAAAAATGAAAAACTAGACAAAATACTATTAAAAACTTGCTCAAAATATGTTACCGTGACATAGGCTTTAACAGTATTTTGTATATTTTGTTATTTTTTTTAAATTCACTAAACTCTTCAACGACAATCGCAACTGACTTCCATCTCCATCTAACTCGCCCCACACACGCATGCCCCCATACCCAACATCTCCTGTCTAAAATTCCGTACTATCCGTTAAGGTCCATCAACCCATTTCCCCACGCAACCTTAGCGTATACCCTCAACCCCGTTTCCACCCAGTTAGTTCGTCTCTACTATTCACCAGACACTGACCGTCATTCCCGTTGAAAGCATCTGAACTCATGCATCTAGGAATTTCAGGACTATAATATTGACATCTGCAGACAGTCTCCTAAACTAGAGATTTGTATCTTCCGGGATATTCTTTACCGAACTCTCTGTTCTGCTGGCTAAACCCATACATACATTATACCTTTTGTATACATGTGCCCTGGTTCTTAATCTCTGCCTCCACTTAACTAAATTTCTATTTAGGTTTTTTTTAGTTTTTTCATTTCATTTTTCTCTTAATTTTTATTTATTTTTCTTTTTTATTTATTTATTCTTTTGTTTGTATTTCCCTTAATTTTATGTATCTATTTTACTATTATTTGTAACGTAATCCCTCATTAAGAAGCGTTAATTATTATCATTATTATTATTATTATTATTATTATTATTATTATTATTATTATTATTATTATTATTATTATTATTGTTATTGGTATTATTATTGTTGTTATTATTATTATTATGATTATTATTATAATTATTATTATTGTTATTATAATTATTATTATTATAAATATTATTATTATAATTATTATTAGTATTAGTATTATAATAATTATTATTCTTATTATTAATGTTATTATTCTTATAATAATGTTATTATTATTATTAATGTTATTATTATTATTAAAGTTATTATTACTGTTAATTTTATTATTATTATTAATGTTGTTATTATTATTATTAATGTTATTATTATTATTAATGTTATTATTCTTATAATAATGTTATTATTATTATAATTATTAATGTTATTATTAATATTATTATTATTATTATTAATGTTATTATTCTTATAATAATGTTATTATTATTATTATTATTAATGTTATTATTATTAATGTTATTATTATTATTAATGTTATTTTTATATATATTATTATTATAATTATTATTATTAGTAGTATTATTATAATTATTATTATTATTATTATTATTAATGTTATTATTCTTATAATAATGTTATTATTATTAACGTTATTACTATTATTATTATTAATGTTATTATTATTATTATTATTATTAATTTTATTATTATTAATGTTATTATTTATGTTATTAATGTTATTATTATTAATGTTATTATTATTATTAATGTTATTATTATTATTAATGTTATTATTATTAATGTTATTATTATTATTAATGTTATTATTATTATTATTAATGTTATTATTATTATTAATGTTATTATTGTTATTAATGTTATTTTTGTTATTAATGTTATTATTATTATTAATGTTATTATTATTATTATTATTAATGTTATTATTATTATTATTATTATTATTAATGTTATTATTATTATTAATGTTATTATTATTATTAATGCTATTATTATTATTATTAATGTTATTATTATTATTAATGTTATTATTATTATTATAATTAATGTTATTATTATTAATATTATTATTATTAATGTTATTATTATTATTAATGTTATAATTATTATTATTATTATTAATGTTATTATTAATGTTATTTTTGTTATTAATGTTATTATTATTACTATTATAATTATTTTTATTAATGTTATTCTTATTAATGTTATTATTATTAATGTTATTATTATTAATGTTATTATTATTATTAATGTTATTATTATTAATGTTATTTTTGTTATTAATGTTATTATATTTATTATTATTAATGTTATTATTATTATTCCCCTATTTCCCACCACGCCATTTGTCCACCTTCACGAATTTGCTCCCCTATATTCATACCTTTTCCTTATACTTCACCCCGTCCCTGTACAGCTAATAACAGGGCAACCCTAGGATTATTATTGCATATCATCTTTAGAAACTTAATATTATATCCTTACAACTACCCACCCATGCCCATCTCATAACTTACCCCTTTAACTCACCTCCGGACTTTCCCTGGCATCACTGAATTAAAACTCTAGTACACGACACCCTATATAATCCACTCCACAACTTTCATTAACTCTCATAAATCACACTATAACCATAGTCTTCTTACAAGTAATGCTGGGATAATCGTTACTTTTGTTCAATCATCATATTATTTCATTTCGCCTGTGCTCTTCTCATCTTGGTTGCATCTATCGATAAAAAAACTGTATAGATTTTATACACTTTACATTCGGATAAAATAGAATCACCACCTATCCACCCCTATACCTCTCTTCGAGTCTTAAAACATAAACTACCTTTAAGACTATGATAGAAACTCTATACACCTTTTAACAGTACACTTTATATAATACGCTCCTTCTTTTATCTAAGAACTCCATCTATAATTTTGATGATTTATTTCGTTCCTGATGAATCCCACGCTGCACGTCGCATCCCCATTATGTTACCTAGCATCTTCTCTACACTTCTGATGAGAGGAATTAGGCTTCGAAATACCTTGGTATAAAGAGTCCCCTCTACACCCCAACTAAATGTTTGTATACCTTTATTAAATAAATGAACCATTGTATAGGTACCAATATATAATTTTTGTGACTTCGTTTTCTAATCTTACTGTTTCCTATATAAGCTCTAATGAAATTTGTTGAGCTTTATCCTGTCCAGATAAGTCTCCTCTTATAGAATTGAATTTACTATATTCTCCTAACTCTCTAAGCTATATAGAATTGAATTTACTCTATTCTCCTAACTCTCTTAGTTATATATATATATATATATATATATATATATATATATATAGAGAGAGAGAGAGAGAGAGGGGGGGATATTAGAACAATAGTCTAAAGAGCTGCGTGTATTTTAATGTAACAGTGAAATTACTAGTTTAATTAAAATACAGGAAATAGAAAGTGCACGTTGTAATTTAGATATATAATAAGCTCGATAGTTAAATGTCCTAGAGCTAATTCAATATATATAATATAATTATATATATATATATATATATATATATATGTGTGTGTGTGAATACTTTATTTAATCACATAAATTAATATACGAAAGTATAATTTTATGCGTGAACTTTAAGTATTTACTTACAATGTGTTCAATACATAGGTAGAGCTACTTACTATATATATATATATATATATATATATATATATATATAAACTTACTGTATATATATATATATATAAACTTACTATATATATATATATATATATATATATATATATATATATAGATATATAAATGATAAAATCTATATTCTAAATTTCAAGATGTTTTCCATCTCGCCTTTTATTACTTTAAGCAGGTTGTTATGCTCAAATCTCAACAGCACGTGTTTCGTAACGCAGTATCATTCATGTAATTATAACAATTTTTTATAGACGATAGATTATCGAGGTGAAAAGAGATTAATGAACAGTTCTGTAAACACGGAAGAAAAATTTATTATCGATGAGACGATACAGTTAACACTTTGGAAATAGTTCATTATACGAGACGAAGACAAAAACAGATTACCTTGCAGTTGATGACAAATGAAGGCTTGCATAACAAAATATGAAGACATTTATTTTTCAGCTGGTGATGAGAATGATGAGAATTAAATGCGGTGTTAGATTTCTTCATTTTGTTTTCTCCCCCTCCCCTTGCTTCCTGGGGGAGATCGGCTAACTCACTCCCCAACTCGAACTAAACTCTGACTTTTCTGTCTCTCCTCTCTTAATAGCCAAACTGTTTCCGAATCCTAATTTACTGTATATATTGGATCTATATTTCTCTGTGACGTCAGAACGTTGGAAACACGTGGACATTGCATATACTCCCAACACGTGTCCTGTTTTAATTAAAATTTAAAAAATATATAAATAAAAGTGGCCAATAACAGAAACAATAAACAAAAGCCAAAAATCCAAAAAACCACCATGCAATTCTTCACATTAGTCAGTGGCTTTACATTTCTACAGACGACTGCTGCTCGGACAAAGCTTGACTCTGCTGCAAAATTGGCACTTCCTGACTTAACTTTGTATAGTTATTTCTATCTACAATGGATAATTCCATTGCATTACTGGAATCGTATCCTTAGTTTGATTAGTCATTATTCCTTTGATCTAACTTTGTTTTTATAGTTATTTCCAACTACATGGGATAATTCCACTGCATTCCTGGAGTCGTATCTAAATGACAATATGTATTCATTTTAACTTTTGTAACTGAGTTCGATTCCAGCATTCTCCTTTCATAATTATATTCGAATCTAATTACTTCCTTTCTAACTAAAAAACGGGAGTAATACCAAACAATATACAATACTCATCTCTCACAAAAAGCAGCCGAGTCTAATAATGTTTTGCGAACATTTTAACATGCTTAAAAAATAAACGGTACGATGGTTTACATCTTAAAATTTGAAACAGAAACCTTTTGTCATTAATTTATATATGCTCTCTTTAGTTACATTGAACTTCATAAATAAACGGATTGGTATAAATGAAAGGTGAAATATATTGAATGAACATATTTTCCCATAAACACACACACACACACACACACACACATATATATATATATATATATATATATATATATATAGTCATCCACATACAGTACTGTTTCGCTGTTTCACAGCTCATCAAGTATATATATATATATATATATAGTCTTTGAAGTTTTTAACATTTGAAACCACACAAAAAATTATTTTTTATCATTCATTAAAAAAAAACATCTAGTCAGTAAGTCCTTTAATCACCTGCAATCACTGCATCAACTCTCAAATTTACTATAATACCAATTTTTATATTTTTTAAGGGATCATCAGTTGTTTACCATGAAACACTGTTTCGGGGATTTAAAAACAAAACAGTGTATTACATCATGGCTCCCCAGCAGTGTTGATCAAACACCACCACCCTTAATCTTAGGAAGAAGACTAGTTACAAAAATTTTTTTTTTTCCCAATTTCCTATTCTTAATTGTAATTACTAACCTTTTCATCGTATAAAAATGAATTTCTTACCTGTGCGATTCATCAATTTCCACATTTAAAATGGATACATTTTTTAATTTTTTAATTTATCAGTCTTGTATTTATAAGATTTGGATTAATCCATTTAACTACTTATCACCCCCACTATAGTTAGTAGTTTGTATATTTACATTCTTATTTATTTAAAATTAGATATATAAAGGTTAAAAATATTTTATTTTTTACATATATACATTTTTTTTTTTTTTTTTTTTTTTTTTTTAACTATATAAATTTATTATATGTAATTATAAATACATTTATACATTGCTAATATAGTTTTGGATTTCCTTTATCAATATAATCTGGTTTATCTTAAACGATTCAAAAGCATCAGGATAACGAACAAATGCTTTATTTAACTGTTTAAATATTTTATTTTTATCTCCACCTTGTTTTATCATCCTTATTACTAAGCTAGAAACTGGTGGTATAAAATCTGTTAATTTTAGAGTAACGCGAGCTATTCTCAAAAACTCTGACATAATGGTTCCATAAAACACAAAAACGGGGCAGGTGCTATCCTTATGGGGCATACGTACTATTTTAAAGGGGAAAGCGTTTCTTTTATCAAATATTTTATAAAGAAAAATTCCATCCTCAATTTTTATATCTAAATCCAGAAATGTAGCCTGTTGTCCTCTATGTTCACAATTTAATTTTATATAAATATATACTTTCTAAGGTCGTAAATGACAAAGTTCTCTCTGATTCTCTCTCCTCTGATCTTCAGCGCGTAATACAGTGGGGGAAGAGGTGGCTGGCCACTTTTAATGTATCTAAAACCAAGCTTTATCTTTACATCATCAACGCTCTGATCCCCATCTGGCATCAATTGAAAGGGATGGCTCTCGTCTTGGGGAGGCTCCATGTTTTGACAAGCTTCTGGGATTGATCTTTACTCCTGGTCGGAAATGAAACACGTACATCAAGTCTGTTGCCAAGGTAGCTGGAAAAATGGTAGGATCCTTCTACTGCTCCAGAAGATATCTCACTGCTGATGCAATTCTCTATCTATATAAAAACAAACTACGTCCAAGGATGGAGTACTGCTGCCACATCTGGGCAGGAGCTGCTAAAAACAGACTATCCTGCCTTGACAGAGTATAAAATAGACTTTGTGGCTTAGTGGGGGATGTCCTTTTCTCTTCCCTGCAACCTCTCTCCCACAGAAGGGATGTTGCGAGCTTGTATTTATTTTATCGTTACCTCCATGGGAAGTGATCGTCTGAGCTCCAATCTCTGGTCCTCCCTCACCAATCTTTCACGAAAACCACTCATCTAGTTGAAACCTCTGTCAATAATTTCCCCACTCTTTATCTGTGCCTAAGTCAAAACGTAGATTCCATGAACAAAGCTTCTTTCTTAGAAGTGCACGCCTGTGGAATTTTCTTCCGTTTGCCTGTTTCCCACCTGACTACAACTTGAACGTCTTCAAGTCCAACATAAACAAATTCCTGTTGAACCCCCCCCCCCCCCGCTTAAGTAAGACATTTTATCAGATCTCCATTACTAACGATTACTACGATATTACCCCATTGATTACTGTACACGCAATAACCCTTTTCCCCGAGTGGCTTCCGGATCGTAATAAAAATAAAAACACGGAAAATGATTACATCAAATTCGTATTCGACATCAACTAGACAATTTTAAACTTTATTATTTTTTAATTTTTGGGGTTGCCATCTCGTCAGACTTATTGAAAGAAATACAAGATAAATATTTACTGAACATGTTTTCATCCTGTTATAACGGTATCAAGCAGTGTAACCGACCGTCGCATCATGTTTATGATGTTTATTTATATATATACACACACACACACACACATACATACATATATATATATATATATATATAGTGTCGGTAAAAAGAAAGTCCGCACTTGTAATTTTTTCAAAACCCCCAAATTTAAGCTTAATTTGATGTAACTGTTTATACAATCTATGTCACATTTGATTTGCCTTTTATTCCTCTATAATATTACGTGTGCATATTTGACTTTTAATTGAAATATTCTTGTGTTAACCTCAATTTAAAAAAATAACTTCAAATTGAGGGGCGAAAAGAAAGTCACCAGCAACAAATTCGTTTCAAACCAGTTTGAGTTATCAAAATCAGTTTAAAATATCAACCAACAGACAACAAAGCATCTCTAATCGTAATTGTTGTTGTTCCAGGTTATACAACGTAACATTTAGTTCATATACCACGAATTTCTTTTAGTGAGCGTCAGGGGCTTATTAATCTTCACTTTTCTTGTTCATTCCATCGAGAAATTGGCCACAGATTTAAATGTGATGAAAAAACAGTACGAAAGACTTTGCAAAAGCACCAAAACACCTGCAGTGTTCGTGATACCCCTAAATCTGGTCGTACTAAAGTTACTTCTAATAGGAAAGACAATGCTATTAAGATCCGCAGCCTAAGAAACAGATTTGAAACGGCTCCCCAAATCCAGCAACAGTGCAATCTTGTTAAAAAGTGCTCTCTTTCTACTGTCAAGAACAGATTAAAGGAATTTAATTTGCGAGGATATGTTGCAAGACGCAAGCCAATGATTTCTATAAAAAACAGAAAGCGCCGTCTGGATTCGTCAGATGCAATGAAGATCATGACTCTTCATATTGGTCAAAACTGCTTTTTTCAGCGACGAAAGCAAGTTCAATAGGCGAGGCAGTGATGGTAAGCAGTACATCCGTCGGAGAAAAGACAAAGAATTTAATCCTAGGTGCTCAGTTTCAACGCTACAAGTTGGTGGAGGTTTAGTTTTGGTGTGGGGCATTATTAGTACCAATGGTCCACGGCCTATAGTTAACTTGCAAGGTCGAATTAATTCTAAGTACATTAATATGTTGACTGAGTATTTTCTACACTATTTTGGTCGGAATTTGGATGATAATCCCATATTCATGCAGGATAATGCTCCCATTCACACAGCTGGCAGTGTCAAGAGGTTCTTTGAAGAGCATGATATTCCGTGTTTGGTTGGCCTGCACAATCTCCAGACCTCAATCCTATCGAAAACGTATGCAATGATAAAATTTCAAATTTGGAAGAACTTTGGACAAAAATTAAAGAACAGTGGGATGTCCTTTCCCACAGAGTATTGCTGCAGTCTAATTCAAGAAATTCCCAAAAGATTGCAGGATATCAAATTGCAGAAGGGCTATACTAATAAATATTAACTAGTTCATTGTGTTCCTGTTGTATTTGTGTTGCATTAATGTCCTAAAGTTACATTTAAATAACAATTTTCCATTGGGCGGAGGTTTTTTTTGCCTCCTTAATTTGAAGTTTTTTTTTTTTAATTGACATGAACACTAGAATATTTCAATTAAAAGTCAAATATGAACAGGTAAAATTATAGAAGAATAAACGGCCAATCAAATGAGGTATAGTTTGTTAAACAGTTACATTAAATTTAGCTTAAATTTGCAGTTTTTGAAAAAATTAAAAGTGCCGACTTCTTTTTGCGGTCTGTATATATATATATATATATATATATATATATATATATATATATATATATATATATATATATATATATATATATAATTCTAATTATAAATAATTATTTCATCCCTACAGACACTAGTGTTACATCATTTCGGAACCAGCAGTGCAGGAGGTCACGATTCCCGTTCGCCGTAGGATTCGAATCCAGCCACGAAGCGATCTTTGATTTCGTTAGCAAAGAACATTAACTCAGTGCCATCGTCAATTAAATTTTTACATTCATAAAACCAAATACTGGCAAGAACGTTATCGAGAACACTTTAAAGTAAACCAACGACCGGAAATTGCGATTTCGCATATGAGCCAACTGACAGACCTTTTCCGCCCTCAAGACAGTGTTCAACTGCTAAGAAACTCACTTCTTAAAGGGTGATTATAATTATAAATATTTTTTAATCGACAGACTAGTTTTTCTATCTTTTCACAATCATTCGTGCAGAAAGTTGTGGTTGCTGCTGATCGTGGGATTCGAACCCAGCCACGAAGCCATCTTTAACTTAGTTCTAAATTTGATCTTACCAATGCGTTCTGTTGCATGTTTATTTCTGCCCTAATACCTAGGTCACATACGACCAATTAATTTTGATGTTTAATTGCATAAACATAAATTAAATAAAATGATGTTACCTCCCATAAGAACAGCAGCTGCATATTATGCAACTCTTACATCTCCACATGCTCTTTATCATAACAGGACTCATTAGGGTGTGTATCAATTGATACTCGCGTGTTAAATCGTGTTCGTAAAGTAGATTATAATCAATTGATTTCGCATTCAATGATCGATATATCGATCGATCAATATATAATATCGATCTGTTTTTAATGACCGGCATGCTTGAAACCGTGCACCGGGTATTTGGATTCTTATTCCCGAATTGATTTTGCAGTTAATTGACTTTTATCAAATAAGATGAAAATAAATCAATTAAAATAAATTATAAATTTTTCAATGTCGCAACGTGTTATCGTTTCACTTAACGATGCCGCTATTATTCATTATAGAAACCCTGTTATCCTCGTAAACTCGAATTCCTTTGTTTTTTTATTTTGTTTTTTGTTTGTTTGTTTGTTTCTGTTTAACAAAGCTACTCGGCCGTAATTGTTGATTATGTTTTAAAACAGAATTAGTAACCCAAAACATCAGAAGACTTGATTGTTGTTATGCTCTCCAGAGTGAGAGAGAGAGAGAGAAAGACAGAGAGAGAAAGGAGGGAGGGGGTGATAGCAAGAGAAAGAACAAAGAAAGATAGAAAGAAAGCAGACACATCTGAAGCGGTTGTTGTGAAAGCACGTGGATTGGTGACTTCCACCTGGCATCACCTATAACATTTTAAGTTTAACATATACTTGTTCATTTCAATATTGATTTTGTTACATAAACGATGTCAACATCATATCTCATGTAGTTAAATATTTTGTATTATCATTAACATTTTGACAATTAAACCTTTTTTTGTGACGTGTTAAAATTTATATTTAAACCTGGCGACTAAAAATAAATCCATCGTTCGTACTAACGCGGAGATATTTGTTGTACGCGTTAGTACGAAAGACGGATTTTTATTCGCCGACTTAAAACATTAACTTCAACACTTCAAGCTATTTCGGCCGTTATCATGGCGAAAATAGGACTAAACAGCGACATGGTGAAGCCATTTACTGGTGAGGGAGACGTAATAGCATGGCTAAAAAAGTCAATGTTGGTCGCGAAACTTCAAAAGATAGACGATGTTGCAAGCCTGTTGCCGTTGTACCTGGAGGAAGACGCATTGGCTCTCTACTTAGAAATGAGTGAGATTGGCCGTCGAGCGGATAGAGACTCGATTAAAGGAGGCATTCACGGATGGTACGTTCACAGCCTACAGGAAGTTATCCATGGTGAAATGGGTTGGCGAGCAGGTGGACATGTATGCTAACAATATTAGATGATTGGTTGGACTGTCTAGTTTTGATAGAGTCAAACTAGAACAACTTGCCAAACTGGCGTTTGTCATAGGATTCCCTAATGCCATTTCCATCAAACTCCAACAGGCACCAAAAATTGAAACCCTAACCATGGGAGGCTTAATAGCAAGAGCAAGGGTGTTGACGTCAACCAGGGACCAAAGCCTTCACGTGGTTGCAGCCGTGAGTCCATCAAACTGTAAATTTGCTGCTCCTGTCGGGGATAGCTCAGGCACAGGAGTAAACTGTTTCAAATTCAAGTTCTCTCCAATTCTCTCTCCTCTGATCTTGAGCATGTAGTACAATGGGGAAAGGAGTGGCTGGTTACTTTTAATGCATCTAAAACCAAGCTTCTCTCTTTACATCATCAACATTCTGATCCCCATCTGGCATCAATTGAAATGAATGGCTCTCGTCTTCAGGAGGCCTCAAGTTTTGACAAGCTTCTGGGCTTGACCATTACTCCTGATCTTAAATGGAACACGTACATCAAATCTGTTGCCAAGGCCGCTGGAAAAATGGTGGGATCTTTCTATCGATCCAGTAGATATCTCACTGCTGATGCAATTCTCTATTTATATAAGAGCCAGGTACGTCCAAGGATGGAATACTGTTGCCACATCTGGGCAGGAGCTGCTAGAAAGGACTTGTCCTGCCTTGATAGAGTTCAAAATAGACTTCGTAGCCTCGTAGGAGATGTCCTTTTCTCTTCCTTGCAACCTCTATCTCACAGAAGAGATGTTGCGAGTTTGTCTCTGATGTATCGTTATTTTCATGGAAAGTGTTCGACTGAGCTTTAATCTATGGTCCCCCCTCGCAAAACTTTCACAAGAAACACTCGTCTAGCTGTAAACACTATCAATAATTCCCCCCACTCTTTATCTGTGCCTAAACCTAAACGTAGATTCCATGAACAAAGCTTTTTTATTAGAACTGCACGCCTGTGGAATTGTCTTCCGTTTTCCTGCTTTCCGACTGAATACAATATGGTTGTCTTCAAGTCTAACGTAAATAAATTCTTGATGAGCCGTTCCATATAAGTTATCAAATTTAACAAATTTTCATTACTAATGATTATTATATTGTCCAATTTCTACTGTACACTCTTTAACCCTTATCCTTGAGTGGCCTCTTGGCCTTGATAATGTGGTGATACCTATGAAAAAAAAAGAAAAAGTCCAATGTGAACAAGTTCTAATTGAATCGTCCCCCTAAGTAATCCAAGTTACAAAATTCCCACTGTTTACTATGCTAAAATCACAATGACTAATGTATACCTGTTAACCCTTATCCTTGAGTGGCCTCTGGGCCTTGATAAGTGGTGACACCCATGTAAAAAAAAAATGCAGCCGCAAGGATCACATAGCAAGAAATTGCCGAAATAGCTTTAAGTGTTGAATTTAATGTTTTAATTCGGCGAATAAAAAAATCCGTCGTTCGTACTAACGCGTACAACAAATAACTCTGATCGCCACCACCGAGAATCGAAACCAAAACGTTTAACTTACGATTTACTTTTTCCTTTGACATTAATGGCTGTACTATGAAGATATATTTGCTGCAAGGCTAAAAATTAAAACATAAACCAATAGTCATTGCGTTACGCATGCATATCCGTAATGCCGTCGTTCCACCTTCACCTGGCAAATTCCATTTTTTTTAATTTTTATATTTGCGCCGGTTTTCCCCGGCTAAAACCCAACTATAAAGTTTTGCATGGTTTTGATTATGCTCTACATATTAAGTTACAAAGGAGTTTGGTAGGCAAAATTTCTTAAACATATATATCTATGCATACATAAACATATACATGCATATATAAAAAGATATTTGTGTTTACTATGATCTTTTTACGCAACTATTAAGCATAGAATATAATCATACGGCAAAGTAAACTAAAGATAAGAAAACGGAGAAAAAACTAAGAGAGAATTAAGATGAATGTTTAAAAGAATATGCAAATTAGCTTGATCTTTTGCATATGAATACAATTCTACGACTCACATATAACAAAGTTGTATTTTGTTTTGAAATAATTGTATTTTTTACAAAAGCGTCACAACTTATTAAGACCCGGAGGCCTCTCGAGGATATGAGGTAATGAGTTTACAGTAGTCAATGGGAAAATGTCGTGGTGATATTAGGTTGATGCAAAATAATGTCGTTTTTCGACTTAAAGGTGAGCGTCAAAAAACGACATTATTTTGCGCTAACCTAATCGTTTGTCATAGGAATTGGTCAATTGGATTACTTAAGGAAATGGCTCATCAAGTACTTGTTCACATAGGACTTCAACACAACATTGTATTCGTATACACAAATATATATAGAAAAAGGTTTGTGTAAACTATAAGTTTTTTACGCAAATATTACGCTAGTGTAAATAATGTAGAATATCTGCATGAATATAATTAAACATAATAGTTAACTAAACATGATCATCCCATAAGAAACTCCCCTCCCCCACCCTCCAAAAAAAACTCATGAGAAATTAATTAAAATGAATGCTTAAAAAAGTAGGCAACTTAGCTAGATCTTTTGCAGAGGAATGCAATTCCGCGACTCATATATAACAAAGTCGTATTTTCTTTCTAAATACATAGAAAAAAGGGGTTTAACATGTATATCTGTTAAATGTTTTTGACTCCTAATAGGGGGGGTAAATATTTATTTATTGAAAATAAAATTTACAATAAAATGTGGCACAAGGCCAAAGAGGGGGGTTGGGGGTTAATGCTGACCTAACTAACATAACGTTAACTTAGCTAGACTCTTTCACCAAAATACTAGAATCACTCTGTAGACATCCCAACTTAAAACCCGAAAATACAAATATATACATGATGTGACTTTATTAAACACAAAATTGGTTTATATCACTGACAAAACAGCCTATCCGTCATCTAAATAGAGCCGGGAAAAAAGATGTCGTATTCATTATTATATTATATTGGACCCAATATATAGTAATGCTTTAAAAATTAAAAAGTATAAATAACATAGAATATCTATATGAATATATTTTTTTTACATAGGCATCACCACATAATCAAGGCCAAGAGGCCACTCAAGGATAAGGGTTAAAGAGTGTACAGTAGAAATTGGACAATATAGTAATCATTAGTAATGAAAATTTGGTAATTATATTACATGTAACAGTTAACTAAAGATGATCATGCCATGAAAAAGCGAAAAAATTAATAGGGAATTACTTAAAATAAATGTTTAAAAGAATATGCAAATTAGCTAGATCTTTTGCAGGCGAATGCAATTCTATGACTCTCATATATAACAATATTGTATTTTCTTTTTAAGTAAATTGAACAAAGGAGTTTTAATATGAATATCAATACACAAAAAAATAAATGTATAGGAGTATAGATATATGTGTATATATTTATATGCATATATGAATATGCTAACCCTTCCAGTGATTGCGCATGCAGAGTTAACTCCTAAACGAGCCCCATAATCCGATACGTTTATGTACCTATTTACTATGCCTCCCCACAGGACAGAGTTAGACACCAGGGTCGTTTTTTTAACGTGGAGAAAAGGTACAAAAATAAAAATTGTCTCAGTCGTGAAGGATTTCTCCTCCACCGAAAGAGAACAAGAAAATGAAGTGCAGCATCTGAAGAACAGATGGTATTTATTTGCTCCCCCACCGAGCAAATTAGGCACAAGGCCAATTTTTAATGTGAGGAGTGAAATGAGGGGGGAGGGGAAAAGGGGACCAGCTCCCGAGAGGTGGGAAATGGGAGCTGGTTAAAGGTTAGACATATGGGGTTGCCCCCGCATCTGGTCTTTGCTAGTCATAGCTAGTCATAGCTGGTCATAGCTTGCAGTATCTGCCGGAACAGATGGTATTTATTTGCTCCCCCACCGAGCAAATTAGGCACAAGGCCAATTTTTAATGTGAGGAGTGAAGGGAGGAGGAAGGGAAATAGGGGACCAGCTCCCGAGAGGTGGGAAATGGGAGCTTGTTAAAAGTCAGGTATTTGGGGTTACCCCCACATCTGGTCTTTGCTTGCAGTATCTGCCGGAACAGATGGTATTTATTTGCTCCCCCACCAGGCAAATTAGGCACAAGGCTGATTTTTAATGTGAGCTGGTTAAAGGTCAGGCATGTGGGGTTGCCCCCACATCTGGTCTTTGCTAGTCATTGCTAGTCCTAGCTTGCAGTATATGCCGGAACAGATGGTATTTATTTGCTCCCCCACCGAGCAAATTAGGCACAAGGCCAATTTTTAATGTGAGGAGTGAAGGGAGGGGGAAGGAGAAAAGGGGACCAGCTCCCGAGAGGTGGGAAATGGGAGCTGGTTAAAGGTCAGGCATGTGGGGTTGCCCCCACATCTGGTCTTTGCTAGTCATAGCTAGTCATAGCCTGCAGTATCTGCCGGAACAGATGGTGTTTATTTGCTCCCCCACTGAGCAAATTAGGCACAAGGCCGTTTTTAATGTGAGGTAAAGACCAGCTCCCCTAAAAGTAGGCAAAAAGGGGGCACTCTGGTTACCAAAAATAATAATTGTCCCAGTATAGAGGGTTTCCCCTCCATTGACTGGTACAAATTATCTTAAGTGCAGCATCTGCCGGAACAGATGGTATTTATTTGCTCCCCCACCGAGCAAATTAGGCACAAGGCCGATTTTTAATGTGAGGAGTGAAGGGAGGGGGAAGGGAAAAAGGGAACCAGCTCCCGAGAGGTGGGAAATGGGAGCTGGTTAATGGTCAGGCATGTGGGGTTGCCCCCACATCTGGTCTTTGCTAGTCATAGTCTGCCGGAACAGATGGTATTTATTTGCTCCCCCACTGAGCAAATTAGGCACAAGGCCGTTTTTAATGTGAGGTAAAAACCAGCTCCCCTAAAAGTAGGCAAAAAGGGGGCACTCTGGTTACCAAAAATAATAATTGTCCCAGTATAGAGGGTTTTTATTTAAATGCTGCCCACATCAGCATTATGTGGCACAAGGCCGGAAAGTGGGAACCCCGCAGGCTCCCCTAAAGGAGGGGCACTCCTGCAATTTTAAAAATTGCCTGAGTAACCCCGTCGGCATTCCCCGGTCGGGGCGCCTCAGGCAGCAAGCAATAAACTTGCCCCACCGGAAAGCCCGGTGGCAAGGCCTGGGAGGGTTGACCTCCTAGGTATTACCCAGGCGATTGTCCCAGTATAGAGGGTTTCCCCTCCATTGACTGGTACAAATCATCTCAAGTGCAGCATCTGCCGGAACAGATACTACACTTTGATCTTGTCCCGAAGGCCAAGCCAAATCAGAGCGGCGACGTTATTTCCCGCTGCCTGGAATTCAGATTATTGAGGTTAGTGTATTTACTATTTATGATTTTGACGTTCCACTAATCCATAAATTATGTTCTCGAAAAACGTTTGTTCATAGAAAATTTGAGGTTGGGTCCCTAAATACATTTCACTGACAATAACAAACAAATCGGAAATCATTCGACAATTCCCCACTCATTCCTTGTTTCCCCAGTGCATCACCGGAAACTCTCTCTCTGATTCCACTCCGAAATCGATAATAAGAAACCAACGTTTGGTTACAAGTCGGTGCAAAATTCCACTAAACTCACCAGAGAAAAGCGTGGATCAAATTAACTTGTAATTAAAAGGCGAAACGAAATTAATGGAAAAATTAGTTTTGCAAAAATGATAGCCTCGGCTGTTATTTGCAGTGCGCCCACGCGCTTCTAACATTACTTTTAGAATTATTAGCATTTCAGCCCGACGTTGCCCTGGTGTTTAAAGGTGTATGTTGAGCAAAAAAAAAAAAAACGGTCAATTTTTTTTTAACTTTGACCCTTATTATGACCCCTTAAAATTTATTGTTTTGGACTCAAATCAAGTTATTAAGTTAGATCCATGTCCAAGAAACCTATATCAAAATTTTTGGTCGAAAACGGATTACAAAGATTTTTCTAAATCTCAGTACCCTGTACATCAAATTTCGAGTCTGTAGAATTAAAATTGACAGAGATATTGCGTAGGAATATGTACACAGACACATACACACCTACACTCAGATACGTTCACTTTTATATATATAATAGATAGATAGATAGATAGATAGATAGATAGATAGATAGAGAGGTATCAGATTAGTGTTTTTATTTATAAATGGCATCCAGGAAGCCAGATTGTAATCGACAACACAATCAATTACCCCCCTCCATACAAATGCAAAAAAAAAACGCCACTGTTGAACACATCGCGTTAGGGCTAGGATCAGGTTTAGTTTATAAGTGCAATCGGGAATAGTCCATCGTCATTGTCAGAATCTGTAGGGGTGCCACCCTAACAATTAGACTACTCATAATACAGAATAATGCCACTGTGGAATGAAATAGTAGGCAGCTATCTCTATAAGTTTATGCGGAGGTAGACATATAAGGAAACTGATTACCGTTAAAACGAAATGATGTAGGCGTTAAAAGGTCGACCATAGTCTAGTATTTGCGGCAGTGTTATATTTAGTGCTCATGTTAGGGTTTGAATTAAGTTTTAGGTGTCTATGTTGAAATCCATGAAACACTTATTTTTCGCCGGGTAAGATGCGTTGGTTATAATTAGTGTTACGTATGTTGGATTTTAGATTAATGTAAGGCTGGCGAAAATGAAGAATAAATGCCAATGTTAAGCTAATCGAAGAATTATTGGCGGTAGTTTGTGGGTTTATATTTCTGTCTTTTGGGTACCGATAGTACGAAGTGCATTTAATAAGTTTTCAGATTTCCCCATATGAACACGTTTATTAATAGTACTTACATTAAACTCTAGTATTATTCGAAGTAATCTCCTCTGGCTGTAATGCATTGTTGTACCGTTACAACAATTTCTGCAAAGCCCCATAAAAATCCTCTTGTGTGAGCATGTCAATGACCCTCGTCACAGCCTCTTTCAGCTCATCAACTCTCTCATAAAGACAGCCTCTAAGGTTTTCCTTGAGCTTAGGGAATAACCAAAAGTCACAGGGAGCAAGGCCTGGGTTATAGGAAGAGTGGGGAAGTGCCTTTATGTCCATCTTGGTAAAATAGTCTCTAATATTCTCTGAGGATCCTTAGGATTAACTTCGCACAAATTTTCCGTATCTTCAGTTCCTTACGAATAATTTTGTGTACAGTTCCCACACTGACATAAAACTCTCAATTTATTGACTCTATAGACATACGACGGTCCTTCTACAGGGGAAGCATTCATATATAAAATATTGATGTTGGCATTCTGTAGATGTTCAACATAAATGGAGACGCTCTGATATTACTGTAGCTCTTTTGTTAAAACTGCAAAAGTATTTATATACGTTAACAGGGACGTCCGGTGTATCTCGGTCGTAAAGTGCGCTTAAATATGATATTTTAATTCTTGAAAGTTTTGTATATACTATTATAGAGCAAGTATTCTATCGATTTATATATATTATAAAGTTACAATTTCAATATATATATATATATATATATATATATATATATATATCCATATGACTTGGGTGCATTAGCTTGGATCGAAACCGAAACCAAAACCTATGAAAAAATATATGTGCATATAGATATAAATTAAGTTCCTTCAACTATAATCGAAACCGAAACCAAAACTTATGAAGAATTCTTGATAAAATTATTTATTTTAAAAAAAAATAGATTACTGGAGTGCTATCAGCTATAATCGAAACTGAAACCAAAACTTAACAAGAATTTTTGGTAAAATTATTCATTAATAAAAATGGAAGTCCATGACAATTAAACGATAGTCACTCGGATGCAAGTGTGACGCACCAAATAAATAAGACATAAACACACATCTAAAACACATCTAAAACCAAGCTCCTATCTTTACATCATCAACGCTCTGATCCCCATCTGGCATCAATTGAAATGGATGGCTCTCGTCTCGTGGAGGCTCCATGTTTTGATAAGCTTCTGGGATTGATCTTTACTCCCGACCTGAAAAGGAACACGTACATCAAAAAAGTTTTTTGCGTATTATCCATTTCTGATTGATTATTTGTCTTTGTTATATAATTGAATATTTATTTGAATGCTTGTTTATTATTTGATTAAATATTTATTTATATATTCGAATTCCTTTACACGATATTAAAAAAATACGTAAAATTTTTGAAGCAGCACCCCCACTAATTTCAGGCACGAGCCGCCACTGTATATATATATATATATTTTTTTTTTTTTACTTACAAGAAGTATGTTGCCAAGGTCGTTGGAAAAATGATAGGATCCTTCTACCGCTCCAGAAGATATCTCACTACTGATGCAATTCTCTATCCGTATAAAAGCCAAGTTCGTCCAAGGATGGAGTACTGCTGTCACATCTTCCCTGCAACCTCTCTCCCACAGGATAGACGTTGCGAGCCTGTCTTTGTTTTATCGTTACCTCCATGGCAAGTGCTCGTCTGAGCTCCAATCTCCGGTCCCCCCTCGCCAATCTTTCACGAAAAACACCCGTCTAGCTACAACCACTGTCAAATAGTTTCCCCACTCTTTATCTGTGCCAAAACCAAAACGTAGATTCCATGAACAACGCTTCTTTCTTAGAAGTGCACGCCAATGGAACTCTCTTCTGTCTACCTGTTTCCCACCTGACTACAACTTGGATGTGTTCAAGTCCAACATAAACAAATTCCTGATGAATTGCCCCCTTAAATAGGATACTTTATCAAATCTCCAATACTAACGATTACTACGATACTATCCCATTAATTACTGTACAGACAATAACCCTTATCCCCGAGTGGCACCCTGGCCTTGATAAGTGGTGACTACCATATATATAAAAAAAAAACGCTATCCTATATAGATAAAAAAAATTATATTATAATATTTATACGTATTTTACGACCGAGCAACGTCGGCCTACCTGCTAGTAAATATATATATATCGGAATAATACGTCGTTCTGCATTGTCTATTGCATATTTATTCTGTTTCCATTCTTCCATGTTCTGTTAATATCATCAGAACGCATGTTGACCATTTTTATTGCACCTTGTCACGTGTACACCACCGATCACGTGTATACGAGGATAGCTGGCCAGATATCTGCAGCAGCCGCTAAAGCACGTATGCAAATCAGCAAGTGTGTCCGAGCTGTTTGTCACAAGAAAAGGAGAGAAAAATACTCCACGTGGTCTAAAAGAGAAGCAAAGTGCGCACCGGGGAAAATGGACGTATAAACACGAGGGTGAGGAAGCGCTGGCCGACAGCCAGCGTGAGATGGTGAGGAGACAAAGACTTTAAAAAAGCGCATGTGTAGCCGAAAAGACTTTGGAAATATAATGAAATGCGTTGTTTGGCAAGAAGCAGGAATAAATGCATTTCATTTGCATTTTTAAAAAATGACGAATCTGATTTTTATTTCTTTCCTGTTTTGTTTGTTTGTTTGTTTGTTTGTTTGTTTGTTTGTTCCTGCGTCTTTACACTAGGACCTGCTAATTTTGCAATATTTTTACCCCGTGATCTTCAGTGACCCATGGAAATGTTTGCGTTTCTGACGTGCTGTGCCAAATCTAATTATACAAGATATTTCTCTAAAAGTGTTTAATCTCCAAACAATCTTTAACGGGAAGACTTTCCTTTTTATTGACTACCAAAAAGAGAGAGAGAGAGAGAGAGAGAGAGAGAGCTAAGCCAAACTAATGCAAAGCTAGTAGTTTTTGTTGTTTTGTTTTTTGCATACGAAAACATCTTTACGTATTTTTACATCGTAAAATAAACATAACATTCTTAGATGATTTGAAATGGCAATTACCCCTTTTGTTTGTTGTTCCCACCTCTTTCTTTACAATGTGAGCAGAAGACATTTCTCTTTCTGTGCACTTTCCAACACTGTGTCCTCTTATATCCAACATTAAAAACAGATTGTGTGTCATGCCAACAGATTAAAGATGAGTCGAAGTGAAAGAAAGTAAAAATGAATAGGATAAAGTAGAAACAAAGTTGTAGAATATAAATTGAGGGGGGAAAATAGTAAACGAGGAAAATAAAACAAGAAGCAGAGAATGTTATTTTTTTACATAGGCAACACCACTTATCAAGGCCAAGAGCCCACTCAAGGATAAGGGTTAAAGAGTGTACAGTATAAATTGGACAATATAGTAATCATCAGTAATGGAAATTCGGTAAATTTGTTAACTTATATGGAACGGCTCATCAAAAACTTGTTTACATTAGACTTGAAGACAACCATATTGTAGTTAGCTGGAAAGCAGGAAAACGGAAGACAATTCCATAGGCGTGCAGTTCTAAGAAAGAAGCTTTGCTCATGGAATCTACGTTTAGGTTTAGGCACAGATAAAAAGTGGGGGAAATTAGTGATCGTGTTTTCTGATAGGCCGGTGTTTCTTGTGAAAGTTTGGCGAGGGGGGGCATAGATTAGAGCTCAGTCGAGAACCTACCATGAAAATAATGATGAAGCAGTGACAAACTCGCAACATCTCTTCTGTGAGAAAGAGGTTGCAGGGAAGAGAAAAGGATATCCCCTACAAGGCTACAAAGTCTATTTTGAACTCTATCAAGGCAGGGTAAGTCCTTTCTAGCAGCTCCTGCCCAGACTCCATCCTTGGGCGTACCTGGCTCTCATATAGATAGAGAATTGCATCAGCAGTGAGATATCTATTGAATCAATAGACGGTCTTGGCAACGGATTTAATGTATGTGTTCCATTTAAGATCAGGAGTAAAGTTCAAGCCGAGATGTTATATTAATGTTATATTTTATGTTCAAAACTAATGTGTATTTAACGGAGTATTTAACCGTGTTAAACCTAGAACCCCATCCACCAACGTAGACCCCTACTACCACGTCTCCTTCTCCAACATCAGGGGACTACGTTCCAACCTTCCAGAGGTTGAAACACAATTACAGGAGACGAAACCGGACATATTCTTTCTAAGTGAAACTGGCATAGGGCCAACCACTTCTCTAGACGAATTCATAATTAAAGGATACTCAAACTTAATATCTAAATCTAACCCCAAGATCGCCATGAGCATGGAATATGTGCCTACATCAAAGATGGCTTTCCATGTGGAAGGGATATCACCAGAGAAGACCCTAATTTACCTTATATGTGCTTTAGGGTGGCACCACTGCATTTATATTTGCCCTCTATCGCCCCCACAACAGTGGAGTTACTATCATTAAGAGCATATCTGAGAAAATTGACCACATCCTGTCTGCTCATCCTTCGGCTAACATTCACATTTACGGTGACTTCAACGTCCATAATGTGGAATGGCTGACCCACTCAAATAAAACCGATGACGAGGGGAGGTTTTGTCATGATTTTGCCATTGCCTATGACCTCACTCAGATTGTTCACGAACCTATCCGTGTGCCCGATACACCCGGTCAATATGCAAGCCTTCTAGACAGTTTCCTCACAACTTCCCCTGAGCTGTGTTCATGTTCCGTTCTATCTCCTCTGGGATCCTCTGACCACTCTGTTGTAGCAGTTAAGATAAAAATGAAATGTAATAAGTCTTCAGATGTACCTCTCCACCGTACTGTATATCGATACTCCATGACTGACTGGGATAGCTTCCGTACATTCATATCTGACCTACCTCTGCATTCCATGTTTAAAAAGGATGTGTCCTCTATAGTATCAGATCTGACTGAATGGTTAATTATAGGCATAGACCAATTCATACCATCCATAAAATTCCAACAAAAACCTAACAGCCAGACATGGTTCTCCTCTGAGTGTGTTGCTGCCATCGCGCACAGAAATCACTTTTTCCATAACTACCAACGTAATAGATGCACTGAGACTAAAGCTGCTTTCAGTACTGCCAGCAACCACTGTAAAAGAGAAATAAAAAATGCAAGAGAGCTATGTGCCCAGTCTGTTAAATCCAAAGTAGCTGAGCAGCGGCTTGGTTCCCACCAGTTCTGGCAAATAGCAAACAGGATCTTGAACAGAAGTGTGCGTTCTATCCCAACTATCATCAATGGATCTGAGGTCATCTCATCAGCATCAGACAAGGCCAGACTATTTGCCAAGAACTTTGCAGTTAATTCTACCCTATGCGACAATGACCATCAACTCCCTGTATTTCCTCCTATAACAGACAACACGCTATGCAACGTACAAATATCTGTGCGTGAGGTCGCCAAGCTAAGCAAGAACCTTGATTCCAATAAAGTAACTGGTCTTGACGGCATTCCAGTTATAGTGCTGAAAAAGCTCCAACTAGAACTTGCCCCCATACTCACAAAACTGTTTAAGCGTTGCCTTAAGGAGAAGTGCTTTCCAACACCCTGGAAAACCTCATTAGTATGCCCTGTATTTAAGAATTCAGGTGAAAAGTCATCTCCCTCTCAGCACAGACAAATAAGTCTCCTGTGTATCATGAGTAAATTGTTGGAATCCATATTAAATAAAGAAGTAGTCAACCACCTCAACAGAAACAACCTTCTTAGTGACATGCAATATGGTTTCCGCTCTGCAAGATCTACAGCAGATGTGCTAACGGTTATATCATATGGGATTAGTGAATCTCTTGGCAAAGGTTTCCTTTCCAGGGCAATTGCTCTTGACATATCGAAGGCCTTCGATAAGGTATGGCATAAGGGCCTACTTCACAAGATTTCCAGCTATGGTATTACTGGAAATGTTTTCTCAATCATAAAATCATTTCTCTCCGATAGGTTCATAAGAGTAGTGGTTGATGGGCAGAAATCAAAGGCCCACAGTATTAATGCTTGAGTCCCTCAGGGGTCAATCCTGGGCCCAACTCTCTTCCTGATCTACATGAATGATCTCCCAAGACACATACTTAAATCATTCGTTGACATCTATGCTGATGACACGACCATCTATGGCAACACATCAAAGGCCGTAAATGACAAAGTTCTCTCTGATTCTCTCTTTTCTGATCTTGAGCACGTGGTACAATGGGGGAAAAGGTGGCTGGTCACTTTTAATGCATCCAAAGCCAAACTTCTATCTTTACATCATCAATGCTCAGATCCCCATCAATTGAAATGGATGGCGCTCGTCTAGGGGAAGTTTCATGTTTTGATAAGGTTCTGGGCTTGACCTTTACTCCTGACCTGAAATGGAACACGTAAATCAAGTCAGTTACCAAAGTCGCTGAGAAAATGTTGGGGTCTTTCTACCACTCCAGAAGATATCTCACTACTGATGCAATTCTCTATCGACATAAAAGCCAAGTACGTCTAAGGATAGAGTACTGCTGCCACATCTGGGCAGGAGCTGCTAAAAACAGCCTATTCTGCCTTGACAGAGTACAAAATAGGCTTCGTGGCTTAGTAGGGGATGCCCTTTTCTCTTCCCTGTAACCTCTCTCCCACAGGAGAGACGTTGCGAGCCTCTCTTTGTTTTATCGCTATTTCTATGGCAGGTGCTCGTCTTAGCTCCAATCCCTCGCCCCCCCCTCGCTAATCTTTCACGAAAAACACCAGTCTGGCTGAAACTACTGTCAACAATATTCCCCACTCTTTATCTGTGCCTAAATCCAAACGTAGATTCCATGAGCAGAGCTTCTTTCTCAGAAGTGCACGATTGTGGAACTCTCTTCCGTTCGCCTGTTTCCCACCTGACTAGAACTTGGACGTCTTCAAGTCCAACATAAACAAACTCCTGACAAACCGCCACTTAAGGAAGACACTCTATCAAAACCCCCAATACTAATGATTACTACAATGCTATCTCATTGATTACTGTACACGCAATAACCCTTATCCCTGATAAGTGGTGACCTCCATGTAAAAGACCTCAAAAAACTGTGTATTTAACGGTGTATTTAACTTTGTATTTAACGGTGTGTTCAACTGCGTATTTAACCATGTATTTAACGATTTGTTTAACTGTGTATTTAACGGTGTATTTTACTGTGTATATAACGGTGCATTAAATCGTGTGTTTAACTGTGTATTTAACGGGCTATTGTCCTTAGATGTCGTAATGTAATTTTAATCGCACTTGACTCGTCTAGTTTGGTGTATGCGTGTTAGAACATATAAATCACAGTACACTTATAACGACATACCTGTTTCTGCTGCTCGCTTCTTAGGCTTTGTTTTAAGGAAACGCGTCCAGACATAAGACGATGTATATATATATATATGTATATATATATATATATATATATATATATATATACATATATATATATATATATATATATATATACATATATATATATATATATATATATATATATATATATATGTAATTTATTCACTCCCAGGTATCTCGTTACGGCAGAACTAGAGTGAATGTTGGCTTGTGGTAAGTGTATCCTGCCAATAGTGTTGGAGATGTCATAGTCTGGGGCTGCATGAGTGTTGCAGGTACTGGGGAGTTACTTTTCAGTGAGGGAAATATGAGCTGTCAAATACTGCATGCTAACCCTAACCCTAACCCTAACCTCCTTCCAGAAACTGTGTCGCAGAGCAGTGTTCCAGCATGAAAATGATCCAATACATATCCAAGACAACTGCAGAATTCTTGCTGGCTGTTTGATCAAACAATTCCAAGGCCAAAACATGTTTGCGAGCTGAACATGAAGGAGACTGAGTAATAGAAAGTTTCACGGCTCGAATACCGAACCTGTAGTTCTGAAATTTTCAACTTATAGATATCTTGGTTTTCTATCTGGAACGACATCATACCGTCCTAAATTGTAATGAACTCGGAAAGCTCTCTGCGTTGCAGTTACAGATTCACCATTCTTTAAAAACGTTTATACAGTAAAAGCACAATGTTCACCAGTCCAAACGATATCGCTATTCTGTATCCCCTCCCTTCTGTACACGTTGAAGTGACGTCATTTCTCCTAAGTGTCAAGAATACACGGAGCAACAAGTTTTAAATTGCCAAGCGCCATTTTGGTTTAAACCATACCGTATACTGACCATTTGAAAACAAATGTTTCTCCAGAAATAAATAAAAGACTCAAAGTGACCATCTTGAATAACCAACAATGCAGAGTTCGTGCCCAAATATACATCTGCCTTACTTTTAATGCAAGGTTTATTTATGGTTTCTTTTAAATTTAATAAATAACCCTTCACAATTTGCTAATGAGGAAACCTTGTTTATTAAAAAACTATATGTAATAATTATTGTCCGTAACTTGATGTCTACCACAATAAAAACACTGTTTTCCGAAACGATCGTACAAATAATTGATTTTGTTGTTGTTCCTTCTTATGAAACGGATTTTTAATTCAATTATAATATGATTTTAAAATTATCAATCACATTGCTAAATATTAGATTAGCTCTAGGATATTTACCTATCGAGCTTATTATATATCTAAATTACAACGAGCACTTTTTCTTTCCTGTATTTAAATTAAACTAGTAATTTCACTATTACATTAAAATACACTCTGCTCTTTAGACTATTGTTCTAATCCCCTTTAATATATAAATATATATATATATATATATATATATATATATATATATATATATATATATATATATATATAAACAAGAAGGAATGGCAAGGCGTGTCGGTGTTATGAACCATGTAAGTTGTCCAAAACAGTATTTTTCTAAGATTGTTAATATAAACATTTGATTAGGACGTGACTAAATATGCAGCAATAACATAATAATAGCTGAAATACGAAACAATATTGTAATGACTAAAAGTAATAAATGAGCAACTCAGAAAACTTGATATTTGGAACTTGGAAAATTATGTATGTATACTTGGTAAACTTATTGTAATTTTTATTCTTCTTATATATATATATATATATATATATATATATATATATATATATATATATATGAGGAAGAAAATTAAAACTGTAAATTGTACTTAGCAATCAAAATTTATTGTTTGAATGAAAACTTGATATTTGGAACTTGGAAAATTATATATATATATATATATATATATATATATATATATATATATATATATATATATATGAGGAAGAAAATTAAAACTGTAAATTGTACTTTGCAATCAAAATTTATTGTTTGAATGAAAACTTGACATTTGGAACTTGGAAAATTATGTATATATATATATATATATATATATATATATATATATATATATATATATATATATATATATGAGGAAGAAAATTAAAACTGTAAATTGTACTTTGCAATCAAAATTTATTGTTTGAATGAAAACTTGATATTTGGAACTTGGAAAATTATGTATGTATATATATATATATATATATATATATATATATATATATATATGAGGAAGAAAATTAAAACTGTAAATTGTACTTTGCAATCAAAATTTATTGTTTGAATGAAAACTTGATATTTGGAACTTGGAAAATTATGTATGTATATATATATATATATATATATATATATATATATATATATATATATATATATATGAGGAAGAAAATTAAAACTGTAAATTGTACTTTGCAATCAAAATTTATTGTTTGAATGAAAACTTGATATTTGGAACTTGGAAAATTATGTATGTATATATATATATATGTATATATATATATATATATATATATATATATATATATATATATATATATATATATATATGAGGAAGAAAATTAAAACTGTAAATTGTACTTTGCAATCAAAATTTATTGTTTGAATGAAAACTTGATATTTGGAACTTGGAAAATTATGTATGTATATATATATATATATATATATATATATATATATATATATATATATATATATATATATATATATGAGGAAGAAAACAAAACTGTAAATTGTACTTTGCAATCAAAATTTATTGTTTGAATTAAAACTTGATATTTGGAACTTGGAAAATTATGTATGTATATATATATATATATATATATATATATATATATATATGAGGAAGAAAATTAAAACTGTAAATTGTACTTTGCAATCAAAATTTATTGTTTGAATGAAAACTTGATATTTGGAACTTGGAAAATTATGTATGTATATATATATATATATATATATATATATATATATATATATATATATATATATGAGGAAGAAAATTAAAACTGTAAATTGTACTTTGCAATCAAAATTTATTGTTTGAATGAAAACTTGATATTTGGAACTTGGAAAATTATATATATATATATATATATATATATATATATATATATATATATATATATATATATATATGAGGAAGAAAATTAAAACTGTAAATTGTACTTTGCAATCAAAATTTATTGTTTGAATGAAAACTTGATATTTGGAACTTGGAAAATTATGTATGTATATATATATATATATATATATATATATATATATATATATATATATATATATATATGAGGAAGAAAATTAAAACTGTAAATTGTACTTTGCAATCAAAATTTATTGTTTGAATGAAAACTTGATATTTGGAACTTGGAAAATTATGTATGTATATATATATATATATATATATATAAATATATATATATATATATATATATATATATATGAGGAAGAAAATTAAAACTGTAAATTGTACTTTGCAATCAAAATTTATTGTTTGAATGAAAACTTGATATTTGGAACTTGGAAAATTATGTATGTATATATATATATATATATATATATATATATATATATATATATATATATATGAGGAATAAAATTGAAACTGTAAATTGTACTTTGCAATCAAAATTTATTGTTTGAATGAAAACTTGATATTTGGAACTTGGAAAATTATGTATGTATATATATATATATATATATATATATATATATGAGGAAGAAAATTAAAACTGTAAATTGTACTTTGCAATCAAAATTTATTGTTTGAATGAAAACTTGATATTTCGAACTTGGAAAATTATGTATGTATATATATATATATATATATATATATATATATATATATATATATATATATATATATATGAGGAAGAAAATTAAAACTGTAAATTGTACTTTGCAATCAAAATTTATTGTTTGAATGAAAACTTGATATTTGGAACTTGGAAAATTATGTATATATATATATATATATATATATATATATATATGAGGAAGAAAATTAAAACTGTAAATTGTACTTTGCAATCAAAATTTATTGTTTGAATTAAAACTTGATATTTGGAACTTGGAAAATTATGTATGTATATATATATATATATATATATATATATATATATATATATATATATATATATATATGAGGAAGAAAATTAAAACTGTAAATTGTACTTTGCAATCAAAATTTATTGTTTGAATGAAAACTTGATATTTGGAACTTGGAAAATTATATATATATATATATATATATATATATATATATATATATATATATATATGAGGAAGAAAATTAAAACTGTAAATTGTACTTTGCAATCAAAATTTACTGTTTGAATGAAAACTTGATATTTGGAACTTGGAAAATTATGTATGTATATATATATATATATATATATATATATATATATATATATATATATATATATATATATATATATATATATATGAGGAAGAAAATTAAAACTGTAAATTGTACTTTGCAATCAAAATTTATTGTTTGAATGAAAACTTGATATTTGGAACTTGGAAAATTATGTATGTATATATATATATATATATATATATATATATATATATATATGAGGAAGAAAATTAAAACTGTAAATTGTACTTTGCAATCAAAATTTATTGTTTGAATGAAAACTTGATATTTGGAACTTGGAAAATTAGTTATGTATATATATATATATATATATATATATATATATATATATATATATGAGGAAGAAAATTAAAACTGTAAGTTGTACTTTGCAATCAAAATTTATTGTTCGACTGAATACACCAAAAAACCATTTACAAAGTCCTTATTCCGCTGAGTTTCAAAGAATGCTATTCTTGTTATTCTTCTCATCAGAGGACAGACAAAAATCAGCAAATTATATTTGTAGCAATGCTAGAATTTACTAGTTAAGGCATTAAGTGAAAAGAAGTAAAGGAACGTTGGATATGTAAAAAAATATAAACACAAACCGCGCATAATATTACAGCTTGCATGAATCCTCTCAAGTTGAACCGAAATGCGAAAATTATCTGTATATAAATACTGTCTGCGTATATCAGGTAAACACTACATTCCTTTGATTTCATTACTTTATATATATACTAGTTTTTATTTTTCCGCGACGGTAGGCATTATGTAAATCACGCGCCTCTTTAACATTTGAGAATATGTCCTCCCAAATAGATTACAATTTTGACATCAAGTACGTTAACCATTTTCTTATCTTTTCAACTCCAGATTATATTTGGCAGTTATTAAATTAGATTTTTTAGATATAAAACTACCTCATCTCATTTTCGACTTTTAAAGTTTAAAAAAAACGTCTATCCTCATCACATGATGTCGACGTGCAACTTGAAAAACATTGAACAGAAGAAAAATGGCGTCATAGAAAAAAAATCAGTCACACATGGTGAATTGAACTAAAGCTGCACTCATAATTCGTACTTCAAGAATTTATTCGTGAAAAATTAGTTCCTCCATCCACTTTTCGACACGTCGCATTTTTAGCAGATGCCAAAACTTCATTATTCATACATATATATGGATATATTTTTATCAATATTATTTTTACTAGCGGGGAGGGGCGCCCGACTTTGCTCAGGCAAAAATACGCTTAAATATGATATTTTAATTCCGTCCAAGTTTTGTATATATTGTTTATAGAATCGTGATTTCAAAATAAAAAAAAATGTATTTAAGTGCCATTAGCTAGAATCGAAACCGAAATTGTAGCATTCGAAGCTGGTGACATTAACACTAATAACATAACACGCATATAAACCGATTAAAAATTTAAAATTAAAAATAAACTAAGATGAATATACAATATGTTTAACGATGTTTTTTTTTCAATTTAGACCCAGTTTTTAAACTCTTAAAAACAATTTTAACCATAAAAGAAAGTCCTGTTAAAAATCCAATGATTTCAGGCCCCTAGCGCCGCTCTGCGTTTCATCCACGCGCGGATTATCCGAAGAGTTGTGGTTGCCTTGTGTTTTTATACGCACATTCTATTGAGTTTTTAGTAAGCCAATCAGCTTATGTTCCACCGCGCCCTTCCTAACCAGGACAAAGACCCAGCTGACCTTAGATTCAACCCTTCCTTTGTTTGTGTGTGTGTTTTAATGGGATGCGTAGATATCTAGTGATCTGACGTATTTTAAACCTAGTTGTAGTTAAATATGTATTTTTTAATATTATGTTAGTTTATATATATATATATATATATATATATGATAATTTATGTAGATGTATGTTTATTTTATTTAGTTAGTTTCTATTGGTATTGTTAATTTAAAATTATTTTGTATCGCTAACCTAGCATAAATTTTATCCTGTGTACACAGTTGTTCGCTATTTCTCTCCTACAGTTTAATAATAGTTTTTTCTACATGGATCGTCTATGCGTTTACATGTGTTTGCTTGCCTTACTATTTTGTATTCGACTACTGGCGAACTCCCGCTATCTTTGAGTTCCCAGTATTTGTTTGCTAGTGTTTTTTTAATTCGGTGTTTTTTTTTTGTTTGTTTGTTTTTGAACGTAATTTTGTGGTCATAATATTGGGATTTTAAATCTAAGAAAGTCATACCTCCGTAATATTTCTTGTTATTCGGGTTCCTTTCGCAAATATTGTTGCCTGGTAAACTATGATTTTGGTTAAAGATTTATTTTGAAGTGGGCAAAGTGCGCGAGATCTATAGTTGAATTTATCTTGTTCATTATTAGTATTTTTATTTTTATTTTTACTATGGTTATCGTTGTCCGGAGTTGGTTTATTTATTATTATTATTATTATTATTATTATTATTATTATTATTATTATTATTATTATTATTATTAATAATAATAATAATAATAATAATAATAATAATAATAACAAAAAATTGATAGTTAGTAAATACTGGTAGACCGAAACATTCTCATGACTGCTTATGTAAAGACAAATGTATATATATATATATATATATATATATATATATGTGTGTGTGTGTGTGTGTGTGTGTGTGTGTGTGTGTGTGTATGTGTGCGTGTGTGTGTGTGAGAGAGAGAGATAGAGGGAGTGTGTTTGTGTGTGTGCGTGTTGTGTGTGTGTGTGTGTGTGTGTGTTGTGTTGTGTGTGTGCATGTTTTAGTATCCCCAATAAAGGCCAGAGGTTTTGGGGATATATTTATGTGTGTACATGTGTGTGAGAGAGAGACTCTCACACTCTCTCTCTCTCTCTCTCTCTCTCTCTCTCTCTGTGCATGTGTGCGTGCGCGCGCGTGTTTTTTTGTGCATATTTTAGTATCCCCTCCATAAAGGCCAGAGGTTTTTGGGATAGATATATATATATATATTATTATTATTATTATTATTATTATTATTATTATTACATTTTCACCTCAAACAAGGCATACTGCCAGTTTGTTATAGGGGGTTACTATCAGGGATATAGGTATCAAGGGTACTGTGTAGGGAGTTGGGCAGCAAGATGCCGGTTTACGTTGCACTTGAACTTCAGCATGTCAGTACAGTTGGGGAAGCAGGGACCCGGCAGGGAATTCTAAAGTCTAGCTGTCCTGGGGAAGAAACTACTCGAGTAGAAATATCTTTTGCATCTAGGGATCTCTATTGTAAAGGAGTGGGATTTAGCTGCTTGGGTTTGTCGGGGGTATTTACGTCGACGGGGCACAAGTGCTAGCAGTTCGTCAGAGCATTCACCGTTAAAGTACTTGTAGAAAAGGCAGAGAGATTCAACATTTCGTCGATGGGATGTAGGGTGAAGTTTAGATGACAGTTCAGGACGTATTAGATTGGCGACTCTCTTTTGAACTTTGTCTGGGAGCGAGAAACTGGTGGCAGATTCACCAGCCCAAATATGACAACAATACTCCATACATGGGCGAATGGTGGCCTTATAGAAGTATAGGATACTTTTGGGCGTTAGTATCTTTCTAGCACGGTAGAGAGAGCCTACCTTCTTCGCAGCGGTCTTGGCGATACTCTCGATGTATTGTTCCAACTCATGTTTCCTGAGAGCGTTAGGCCGAGGAGTTTAAAGAATGTACTTTCAGATAAAGAGTCATTGACCATTGCTATTAGTGGTAGAAAATGTTTCTTGTAGTTATTGAAGGAAAGCAGTTTAGTCTTGGCAGCATTGAATGTTACCATCCATTTATGTCCCCATTCAACTACAGATCAGAGGTCATCCTCTAGTGTTTCTGCCATTTCTTTAAATATGTGTTCATTTGTTTTCCTGTCGTGTCTGTTATAGAGTTTGGTGTCGTCAGCATACATACCACTCTCACAAACAATTTTGTCAGGGAGGTCATTTATGATTATAACAGACATGATTGTTGGATAGTGGGGGGGGGATTGTTGATTGCCCATTATTTACTACACTGTTGTAGATTTTCCAGAAGTTGCAGGTTCCTAATTTCTGCGCTTCGATATATATATATGTGTGTGTGTGTGTGTGTGTGTGTGTGTGTGTGTGTGTGTGTGTGTGTGTGTGTGTGTGTGTGTGTGTGATGTGCGTGTATGTGTGCCCGTATGTGTGTGGAAGACATGCGTTTTACGTATATTTTTCATTTAATTTATTTTATTTATTTTATGCTTCCATATTTTTTTCAAGTTTCGTTTAGTTTTTATGTGATGCAGTCATTCAGTTAAAGATTATGTTTAAAGTTTTTTTTTTTTTTTACTCTCTATTTTTGCTACGAATGACTTGTTAACTGTTTAATCATTTATTCGGCAACTTTTTTTTGCTTCCAAAGTTTTTGGAATGTAAATAAATTACATTAAGCAAATATTTTCTTTTTTCAGGTTAAAATTGTTTTTTTTTTTGTTTTTTTTTGTTTTTTTTAGTTACACAGTGTTGTGAATCATACGCACTTCTTATTGAAAAGCAAAGGGGTATGAACTCTCCCCAACTCGTCTAGAACCTAAATAATTTTTCACACCAAAACAAGACATCTGTTTACATAACATTTAAAGCTCTACAGGATTGTAGCGTCAGGAAGGCAAGAAATAGGAAGGGAATTTCAAAGTCTGGAACCTATTTAAGTAGAAGTCTTTCGGTCATCTAAGAACCTCAACTAAAAAGGGGTGGAATTTTGCTTTAAGTACTTGTAAAACAGGCGCAGGAATGCGACATGCGACATGCGACGATGGGACAGAGGTTGGATCTTGGCTGACAGTGTGGGACTTGTTAGATTGAGTGAAACAATATTTTCTGCCGAATTATAACCTTTTTTGTTACACGGTGGTCACCACTTATCAAGGCCCGGAAGCCACTCAGGGATAAGGGGTATTGCAAGTACATTACGTTAGTGTGGAGATTTGATGAAGTGTTTACTTAAGGGGGCAGTTCATTAGGAATTTGTTACGTTGGACTTGAAGAAGTTGTAGTCAGGTGGGAAGCAGGCAGACGGAACAGAGTTCCACAGGCGTGCAGTTCTAAGAAAGAAGCTTTGTTCATGTAATCCACGTTTTGATTTAGGCACAAAGAGTGGGGGAAATTTTTCACAGTGGATTCAGCTAGACGGGTGTTTTTCGTAAAAGATTAGCGAAAGGGGGGCCAGAGATTGGAGTTCAGACGAGCACCCGCCATGGAAATAACGTTCTACAATGTTTTGCGTAGTTTTTATTGGGCGGACTTTGTTAACGGTGTCCACGAACTTGATGATTTTAATACTCGAATTTTTAATCGACTTTTCGTCGACTCTATATATTTTAACTTATCATTACCTAACGCCGTTTAATGTATGTAGTTTTCATTTTTAATTCTCATTTTCGCTCCTTCTCACTTTTATTTCAACACCTGATGATGATTCGTGGACGAATCGAAAGCGCTCGTGACAGCAACAACTATGGAACTTTTATTAATATTTTTGATTTTAATACAAAAAAGATTATACGGAAAATCGAAAAATAAAAGAAAAGAATCATAAAGCAAAGTGTTTTAATTGCTTGAATATATACATATATATATATATATATATATATATATATATGTACATATGTGTACATATATATATATATATGTACATATGTATGCATATATATACATATATATATATATAGGTACATATATGTACATATATATATGTATATATATATATGTACATATATGTACATATATATATATGTACATATGTGTACATATATATGTATATGTACATATGTATGCATATATATATACATATATATATGTACATATATGTACATATATATGTATATATATATGTACATATATGTACATATATATATATATGTACATATGTATGCACATATATATACATATATATATGTACATATATATATGTACATATATATATGTACATATGTATGCACATATATATACATATATATGTACATATATGTATATATGTAAATATATGTACATATATATATATGTACATGACAGGAAATACACTGTTTAAGAAGCACTTTATATTAAGAATTTAAAATTTAACTTTATATTAAGAATTTAAAATTTAACTTTGTATTAAGAATTTAAAAAGAATGCAAAATTTATTTTAATAAACATACTTATTTCTTAAAATTAAAATTACAGTTTTTTTTTGGGGGGGGTTCGAATAATATAATCTTCAAGAATCCAGACAGTTTTTTTTCTTTCTTGTCAGGATGGAAGTAAAGCCTGGCACGCCCTCAGAGGTTTGAAATTGAGGTTGAATTAGGTTTAATGTCCGGTTACACTGTGAAACCCTGATTGTACGCATGGATCAAATAGCAATAGGAAATCCACTGTTTAAGAAGCACTTTATATTCAGAATTTAAAATTTAACGATTGAAAAGACCAGACACATGCGTACGACTGACGTTTCACACTGTTATCGAACATATAAACTCATTTTCTAACCTATGAAGCAGTGCAAGCCTTACCACTAATTTGACACCATAAAAAGGAAAAAAAATTTCTGGATTTCTTGACGAGGACTATTTTACTATTAGAAAAGTTTTAATTTTTTAATATAATTTTTATAAATAGAAATGTCTATCAAAATAAATTTAGCACTTGCCAAATATTATACATATCTTCTGCCTTTACTAGAATATATCCTTCATGTCATAAACTCGACTGATTATCCTATTACTATATAGTGTCATCTTTACTCTAGTCATTAACGCTTTTCACTTCTCGTCTACAAATTTTATTTTATTTTATTTATTTCATTTTATCTTATGTTATATTTATTTTTATTCTTTATTTTTATCGTATGGAGCAGCCCATGTAACTCTCGTTGGACTTCTGGTTGGTTGTTTTTGTTTTACGGCATATCAACCCTTTTCAGGTTGTTTAATGCCGAATCCAAAGATTTTGAAGAAAAATTTTTAATAGAATATTTGTTGTTTTCAAGTTGGTTTCCATTTAACCCATAGTTGGGACCCTAATACGCACTACCACTCCGGGTCAGATTGGACCTGGGAGCAATGGTAATTAAAGGGTGGCTCCACACTCCCCAAAGGCCGAAAGCTGGGGCCTCACCACTGGATATTAGTTTAAGGTCATATCCAGGATCCTCGTTGGATTGTCATTGATTAATTAATATATTGAGTAGTTAATGAACTATAACATATAGGTAATATGATGTGTTTATGTTCTTATTTAAACGTGTGTTATCTAATTGTGCGTTTCTAACTACTGGTGGTCGTCGGTGCGTGTGTGTACTGCATATAATTCACAGTAAATTTTTAACAATATACCTGTTGCTGCGTGGCCTACTTGGATTCGCCAACGTCCTGGGGAGCCGGATTCTGCTATAACAAGCACACATGTAAGACACAAAAGACTATGTATGTTTTTATATGTTGGTTTATTTCACTCCCAGGCATCTTGTCTTCCGGGGCATAGACCGAATTCAATGATCTAGGACTTGTGGCGTTTTTTTACATCAATTTGGAGATCGTCGCCCCCTTATAGGAGGGGGACCTGTTTAATCCATCTTGCTTCCTCGACTTCGCCAGCCCAACTCAAAACTATGCTTAACTCAATTCGCACAAACAAGAGCATCTGACACGTCATGCCATATTTCAGGTGCAAACTGACCGGTCAACCAGGTTTGATACATATTACAAAATATGATGAACTATAACCTCTATTTGTACACACGTTCACAGAGATCAGTACATACAGACTATATTCACACGTCTTTACCCTCCTCGCCCCTGTTGTCATAATTTATTTTTTAATTAACATATCATATTTAAGCAGATTTTACGACCGGGCAACGCCGCCCCTCCCCGCTGTCACAACGTTTTTTTTACGACCGGGAAACGCCTACTGCTTGTCTCATATATATAAACATAGATAGATAGATAGATAGATAGATAGATAGATAGATAGATAGATATATTAGTTAAGAGGTATTATGATATATGGAATAATTTTTTATGTAGACACTTCTGCCAGGGACACTAATGATCAGGACACTAATAACAGGACACTAATGACCAGGACACTAATAACAGGACACTAATGATCAGGACACTAATAACAGGACACTAATGACCAGGATACTAATAACAGGGCACTAATGACCAGGACACTAATAACAGGACACTGATGACCAGGACACTAATAACAGGACACTAATGACCAGGACACTAATAACAGGACACTAATGACCAGGACACTAATAACAGGGCACTAATGACCAGGACACTAATAACAGGACACTAATGACCAGGACACTAATAACAGGGCACTAATGACCAGGACACTAATAACAGGACACTAATAACAGGACACTAATGACCAGGACACTAATAACAGGACACTAATGACCAGGATACTAATAACAGGACACTAATGACCAGGATACTAATAACAGGGCACTAATGACCAGGACACTAATAACAGGACACTGATGACCAGGACACTAATAACAGGACACTAATGACCAGGACACTAATAACAGGACACTAATGACCAGGACACTAATAACAGGACACTAATGACCAGGACACTAATAACAGGGCACTAATGACCAGGACACTAATAACAGGACACTAATGACCAGGACACTAATAACAGGGCACTAATGACCAGGACACTAATAACAGGACACTAATGACCAGGACACTAATAACAGGGCACTAATGACCAGGACACTAATAACAGGACACTAATAACAGGACACTAATGACCAGGACACTAATAACAGGACACTAATGACCAGGATACTAATAACAGGACACTAATGACCAGGATACTAATAACAGGACACTAATGAACAGGACATTAATAACAGGACACTAATGACGAGGACACTAATAACAGGAAACTAATGACCAGGACACTAATAACAGGATGCTAATGACCAGGACACTAATAACAGGACACTAATAACCTAAATCAACGTCGGAGTGGAACCTGAAATATTCCGATTCCTCGACCAAAGCCCAACGACTAACGATAAATGGCATGGCAGAAGATGGAAATATATCATCGAACCCGGTTGCAATATCAACTATTAGTCGAGTAAAGCGGTTTGACCTTTCCGATTCGTGAATATCTCTTCAATTAACGTCACCTACCAGCTAGAGAAAGCAATTTATTTGCAAAAGGTTGCGATCATAAAAAACGATGTCTGTCTCTACGAAACTGGCACTTTTCGTTTTCCTACAAACTTTTACAACAATTTACGACGAGTTCGTAACGAGAAATAAGTTTTTCCTTCAGGGTTTTCCTTTTGAAAAGCGTTATTTCGTTCCATTACTTCGATCACATACATGATTGCAGTGTGGCCTTTATATGCAAGTTGTGTCCAATATTTTATAATTGGGTGCAGGGATGAAGGGTATTGTCATGTCTAAACAATTTTCCTTGTTAGATCATCGAAGTTAAGCAACGTAGAGGCCGACCAGTATCAGATGGGTGACTATTCTGTATAAACAGGGGCTGAGATATAATGAGGAAATCAAATTCGTATAAGGACTATAAAAGAAACAGAACCCGAAATCAGAAAAAAGGAACGAATAGTTATATATATATATATATATATATATATGTATATATATATATATATATATATATATATATATATATATATATATATATATATATATAACTATTCGTTCCTTTTTTCTGATTTCGGGTTCTGTTTCTTTATATACATACATATATATATATATATATATATATATATATATATATATAAGTGAATGTGTCTCTGTGTGTGTCTGTGTGTGTACATTTCCCTACGCAATAACTCTGTCAATTTTCAGTCTACAGACTCGAAACTTGATATACAGGGTACTGAGATTTGGGAAAATCTTTGTAATCCATTTTAGGTCAGAAATTCGGCTGTTGAAGGATCAAAGTTCAACGATTTGACCTTTGAGAACTCTACCAAACTCCTCCGCCAATTTTGGGTATAAACACTTGAAATATTACATATAGGGTTCTTGACCATGGATCTAACTTAATAAATTGATTTGCGCACAAAACAATAAATGTTAAGGAGTCATAATAGGGGTCAAAGTTTTTTAAAAATGACCTCTGAGGTCTCTGCCAAATTACTCAGTCAATTTCTGGTCTAAACATTTGAAATTTGACATAAAGAGTATTCAGAGATAGGGCAAGCTTTTTAATCGGGTCGGGTCGGAATTTTTGAGTTACCAATATATAAATGTATGTATATATGTATGTTTGCATGTCTGCCTAAAACTTTCAACAGAGGCGACGAATTTTATCAAGATCAGTATCGTTTTGAATTCGATCTTTCAGACGACAAATATCAAAAAACTGGCTAAAAACATTAATATCTTAACCTTCAACTGGACACTTTTTTACAGGGGGGGGTCGCTTTTTATTTTTTGGCGATATTTTTGAAAGACATCCTCTCCTTTCGATTGTCTAGCGTTAATTTAAACATAAGTCACTTCCGGTTACGATTTTCTTTTCCTTTGACGTTGATGGCTGAGAAATGAAGACATATTTTTTGCAAAAATTAAAACATGAATCAACTATATGACCAGGACACTAATAACAGGACACTAATGACAACACATCATATAATGCATATTTGTAATGCCGTCATTCGACCTTTATGTGGCAAATTCAATTTCTTTCATTTCCACCGTAATTAATTTCCCCAAGTATAATGTTTCACATGGATTCGAATATATATATATATTAAGTTTCATGTCTGTACACCAAAAATTGACAGAGGAGTTTGGTAGGCAAAATTTTTAAACAAAAAGTTGTACTTCTACATAATATATATATATAGAAAGTAGATTGTGTTTATTGTAATTTTTTGACGCAAATATAACGCTAGTATAAATCATGTAGAATATCTGTATGAATATAATTACACGTAATCTAATATATAAATCTCACTAAGTCTCTGTGTGTCTGTGTCTGTTTTTCAAATTGTATCTCCTCCTAGACAGATGATCGTTGGACTGTGTGCAATAGCTCAAAAGATTGCATTTTTGGAGCAGAATCTTATTAGGGGCATTTAATCGATAAAAATAATTGCTAAGGGCTTTAAAAGGGGTTCAAATTTGAAAGAAATAACACCTTGACAAGTGTAGCACAATGGCGACATTGTGCGCATGCGTACATCGAGTAAAAGAGAAATACATGTATTAAAATATTTCACAACGCTTTCGAAGCTATTGTCCCTTTGGTGCAATTGGTAGCGGTTTCGATCTCCATCAGGTTTTTTTTTCTTTTTTTTACATTCCGATATTCTTGATCTTTAAATGTTATATAATAAATACACAAGAACACTTTTATTAAAAAAATACAGAAGAATGTTTTTGATTTACGTAACGAAAATGTCATATAAAAAATATATGATGTATCAGCATATTTGTTACATTCCAAAAATCATGAAATAGATCAAGTAATGGCATTTGTATTTGATCCACTCCTTTTTTTTTTTAATAACATTTTCACCCTAAACAAGGCACATTGCCACTTTGGTGTAGGGGGCTACTATCAGGGGCAGCAACTACTGGGGCACTATGTTGTGATTTGGGCAGCAAGATGTCGGTTCACGTTACACACGAACTTCTGCATGTCAGTACAGTTAGGGAAGCAGGAACTTGGAATGGAATTCCAGAGTCTAGCGGTTCTGGGGAAGAAACTACTGGAGTAGAAAGATATTTTACATCTAGGGATCTCTACTGTGTGCGGGTGGGATTTAGCGGCCTGTCGGGTTTGTCGAGGGTGTCTACGTCGTGGGGGCACAAATGTCTGCAGTTCGTCAGAGCATTCACCATTAAAATACTTGTAGAACAGGCAGAGGGATGCAACGTTTCGTCGATGGGACAGAGGCTGAAGCTTAAATGCCAGTTCAGGGCCTATCAGATTGGCGACTCTCTTTTGAACCTCGTCTAGAGACTAGCAGCAGATGCACCAACCCAAATGTGACAGCAATACTCCATACATGGGCGAATGGTTGCCTTATAGAGGTACATGATACTTTCAGGTGTCAGTAGTTTTCTAGCACGGTAGAGAGAGCCTACCTTTTTTCGCAGCGGCCCTGGCAATGTTTTCAATATAATGGTTCCAACTCATGTTTCCTGTGAACGTTAGGCCAAGCAGTTTTAAAGAGGTACTCTCAGACACGGAGTCATTGGCCATTGCTATTGGTGGCAGAGAAGGTTTCTTGTAATTATTAAAGGAAACAAGTTTAGTCTTGGAAGCATTCAATGTGACCATCCATTTATGTCCCCATTCCACTACTAGTGTTTTTGCCATTTCTGTAGTTATGTGGCCATTTGTTTTCCTGTCATGCCTGTTATAGAGCGTGGTGTCATCAGCATATATACCTATCTCAGAGGCAGTTTTGTCTGGGAGGTTATTAATAAATATTAGGTACAATAGAGGTCCAAGGATAGAGCCATGAGGCACACCCGCATTTATATCATACTGTTTAGATGTACGACCATCGAGGACAACCTGTATTTTTCTCTTATCTAAGAAGGATTTAATTATGTTAAGTATTCTACCAGTGATACCGTATGATTTAATTTTCCTGGGGAGACCCTCATGCCATACCCTGTCAAAAGCCTTAGATATATCTAGAGCTACCGCTCTGCCCTCCCCCGCTTTGTCCAGTGAATGGTATATACGTTCAGAGATTACAGTGAGGATGTCAGCTGTGGAACGGGCTTGTCTAAATCCATATTGTTTGTCAGTAAGAAGTTTAGCATCTGTAAGGTGCCGGACTAGAGCATGATTAATTAAGGTCTCAAATATTTTGGCGAAAAGTGGGAGGAGGCTAATGGGGCGATAATTTGATGGGTCAGTTCTTTCGCCAGAATTCTTGAATACTGGTACCAGAGAAGCAGTTTTCCAACAGCCCGGAAAGCATGATTCCTTAAGACATTTGTTGTAGAGTTTGGAGAGAACTGGAGCTACTTCGGCTGAGCACTTTTTTAATAGCACAACTGGGATGAGATCAGGTCCACATGCTTTTGAAGTGTCAAGGTTTTTTATGATAGCGTGTACCTGAGCAGGGGTGATTTTTAGATCGTCTAGCGTGGCGTCTGTTCGCAAAGGAAAGCCAGGCAGGAGGTGGTTGGAAGGGTCCAGTGTGGAGTTTGAGGCAAACCGACTGGCAAGCATATTATGTGTATATGTTTATATATTAATTATGTGTATATGTTTATACATTAATTATGTGTATATGTTTATATATTAATTATTTGTATATGTTTATATATTAATTATGTGCATGTGTTTAATTATGTGTATATGTTTATATATTTCTACGTCTTGTATTTCCCCCTAAACTAATTAACAGATCATTATGAATTTTAAATATGTTTATATGATTATATATTTGTATTATTGGATTCACTCCTAAACTATTTAACCGATCATTATGAAATTTTATTGTGTGTATATATTTATATTTTTTTTATTTATTGGAATCGCTCCTAAAGTAATTAACTGATCATTATTAATTTTAATTATGTGTATATATTTATATATGTTTATGTATTGGATCCACTCCTAAACTAATTAACCAAACATTATGAATTTTTATTATGTGTATATGTTTATATATCTGTACGTATTGGAATCGCCCCAAAACTAATTAACCGATCATTATGGATTTTAATTATTTGTATATGTTTTTATTGTTTATGTATTGGAATCACTCGTAAACTAATCAAGCGATCATTATGAATTTTAATTATGTGTATATGCTTATATATTTCTATGTATTGGAGTCACTTCTAAACTAATTAACTGATCACTATGAATTTTAATTATGTTTATATGTTTATATATTTGTATTATTGGATTCACTCCTAAACTAATTAAGCGATCATTATGGATTTAAATAATGTGTATATGTTTATATATTTTTTATGTATTGGATTCACCCTAAACTAATTAAGCGATCATTATGGATTTAAATAATGTGTATATGTTTATATATTTTTTATGTATTGGATTCACCCTAAACTAATTAACCGATCATTATGAATGATTAGTATACGTATATACTTATATATTTGTATGTATTCGATTCATTCCTATATTAATTAACTGATCATTATAAATTTAATGCATTATATATGTTTGTATATTTGTATAGTCATATTCCAAAAATCACATACACTGATCAGTTTTTAATGTATTTATGTGTGCAAGAAATTCTATCAAAGTAATAAGGTACTTGTGTAGTATAGTAATCATGAAAAACAAAGAAAATCTTACCTGTGACATAAAAGTTATTAAAACCGAAAACCGCGTTTAATATTCGAGTAGTATGACTTATATATGAAAGATAAGGTGTTTCCTCACTATATCACCTAGATAACAAAACAAATCCTTACCCCTGGCGTACAGAAGTTTTAACACAACAGAAAATTACATAAACGAATCGAGTTTTTTTCATTTTTACATTAGAAAAAAGGTACTTTTACAGTATCCTACCCGAGAAATAAGGTACTTGTACAGTATAGTACCCATATAAAAAACAAAGGAAACCTTACCTGTTGCGTACATAAAAGTAATCCAAACTGAAAATGATATAATATATAATATAGTATGACATTTATATAAGAAATAAGGTGCTTCTTTAATATAGCACTCTATTATCAAAACAAACTCTCACCTCTGACATACGGAAAAGTTCGCACAACAGAAAATTATGTAAAATGATCGAGTAGTTTCATCTATACAATAAAAATAAGGTACTTGTACATTATCCTACCCAAGAAATAAGTTACTTGTGCAGTATAGTACTCATATGAAAAACAAATCAAATGATGTTCACAAAAGTCATTAAAACCGAAAATCACGTTATATAATCGAATAGCATGACTTTTAAATGAGAAATAAAGTGCTTCTTCACTATAGAACCCAGATGAAATAACAAAAAAATTCTTACTGTAGACGCACAGAAAATTTAGCACAATAGAAAATTACTTAAAAGTATCGAATTCTTTCATTTTTAAATTAGACAAATGGTACTTCTACAGTATCCTACCCAGGAAATAAGGTACTTATAGAGAGAAATACCCATATGAAAAACAAAGAAATTCTTATCTTTGATGTACATAAGTTATCAAAATCGAAAATCATGTAGTATATTCGAGTAGTATAGCATTTATATAAAAAATAAGGTGCTTATTCACTATTGCACTCTGATGTAAAAACAAACACACTCTTACCTGTGACATATCGAAAATTTAGCACAATATAAACTTATTTAAATAATTTTAAATATCTGTTGTACATAACCCACCCTTGGTAAGGAAATTCTTTTTCACATACGTGCTGTAAATTTTCTGTCCAATGTGTAATACTCGTCCTAGTGTAGGTAAAATATTCCTTTGCTCAAGTTGGCAAATGATACATAGACATCAAAAATTCCTAAGAATAACGGGTATGTTCAAAATTTTTCTTATTGTCTTATATGGTCCCGGGCAACGCTGGGTGGCCTTGCTAGTAGTTAGCTAAAGATGATCATCCCATTATAAAACCAGAAAAAACTAATAGGGAATTAATAAAAATGAATGTTTAATAAAATATGCAAATTAGCTTGATCTTTGGCAGATGAATGCAGTGTCATGAGCCATATAGTAGAAAATTGTATTTTATTCTTAAATCAATAGAAAAAAGGTTTTTAATATAAATATCAATACCAAAAAAAAACAAATATATAGGAGTAAATATATATATATATATATATATATATATATATATATATATATATATATATATACAAGTATATAGATACGTATGGATAAAGACATATATAAATTATTATATGACCATTTATTACAATAGAAAAATGCCAGCACGAAAATTAATATTAAAATTTGATTATATAATGTTATAAATTGAACTTTTTAAAATTTTTAATGCTGCAATAGTTGAAGTTATAAATTTATTATATTTTTACTAGAATATCTTGTCCTTTTCTTTTCCAGTTTTAATAACTAGTCCTTTACTTTTCCATGTTTAAGCTTAACCATATTACTTTTCATGCTCGCATTTTTCTATTGCAATCCATGATTTTTTCCATGCTTCTACTAAATTCATATACATATATTTAAGATAAAGAATAAAAGAACAACATGGACCAACGTTCAACAAAATAAAATGGCTATTAGGAATAAAATATTGGTTTTGTAGGATTGAATGCAAAGATAAAAAATAGACCAACTTTATTAAGCATTTGGTTTTGCATAAGTTCCCGCCGTTTTTTTTTGTTTTTTGTTGTTTTTTTTTTAAGAAAATCAAAGAGTTTTAACAGCAAAGCTCCAATGTTTTGTGTGAATCCCATCGACTGAAAGTGGCGTGAAATTATCGCAAAATCACACTTCATCTTTTCACCCAATCTTCTACATGTCTGATGGGCATCTTCCTTCAAAAGAATCCTGAGTTGGTTTTCATCTATCTTAATTGATCTTTCGGAACTATAAATGTTATTGATGTCAAAATTACCATGTTTGAATCTGGTAAACCAATCTCGAACAGTTTTATCGGTTATAGCGTTTTCTCCATATACAGCATAAATATCCTTGGTTACTTCACTCGCTTTTTGACCTCGATTAAAGGGGAAAAGGTGTCGAAAATGTGATTTTTTTATCTACTTGACAATCCATTTGACGATTCTGAAAAACGAGAAAAAATTATATTAATAAAAAACGATGGCCATTATCTTGTAGAACAGAATACGTGCTTTCTAATAATATATGGCACTTTGCCAAATATCAAAGCATGTTTTACAAAATAACTAATAAATAAAAATTAACAAATAAAAAATAAGCAATACAATATGTGAAATTATAAAACATAAAATATAATAAAACAAATTTACAATAAAAAAGAACGCAATTATGAAACAAAGGAAATAGAAATGAAATCTGTTGTCTTTCAGTCCAATTTGGACGTGAAAGTAGTCAGACATTTTTTTACGAGGTATTTACCACTTATCAAGGCCCGGAAGCCACTCGGGGATAAGGATTATTGCGTGCACAGTACGTTAGTATTGGAGATTTGATAAAGTGTCTTACTTAAGGGAGCGGTTCATCAGGAATTTGTTTATGCTGGACTTGAAGACATCCAGGTTGTAGTAAGGTTGGAAACAGGCAAACGGAACAGAGTTCCACAGGTGTGCACTTCTAAGAAAGAAGCTTTGTTCATAGAATCTACATTTTGGTTTTGGCACAGATAAAGAGTGGGGGAAATTTTTGACAGTGGTTTCAGCTAGACGGGTGTTTATCGTGAAAGATTGGCGAGGGGGGACCAGAAATTGGAGTTCAGACAAGCATCTGCCATGGAAGTAACGATTAAACAAAGACAGGCTCGCAACGTCTCTCCTGTGGGAGAGAGGTTGAAGGGAAGAGAAAGGTGCATCCCTCACTAAGCCACGAAGTCTATTTTGTACTCTGTCGAGGCAGGATAGGCTGTTTTTAACAGCTTCTGCCCAGATCTGGCAGCAGTACTCCATCCTTTGACGTACTTGGCTTTTATATAGATAGAGACTTACAGTAAGAGCACAAACATGCGAAGCTGAAAATGGGCAACATTTAAAGACATTATTTTTTAGAAATAATGATTGTTTGAATTTTGCATTTTTTTTTTTTAATTCCCAATGTCAGATTGTGTTAAAATTATCAAAAATAAAGAATCTATTCAAGTTCAAAATCCTTCAGTGACGTTTTGGACACCCTTATTAGTAGTAATTAGTTCAGCAACGTTTGATCTAATCAGTGTAAGATGGGTGACTATTTTGAGTGTAGCTAATTTTGATCTAATTGACGAGTAGATGACGATGCCATTACTAATTAAAGAGCTATTTTATTTCGTAAGTGACAACATATTAGTGAAACACTTTATCACGAGCCAAATGACCTCACGATTAATTTTAAACAATAAATTCTTCAAAAGCTTAGTATATTATGAATGTAATTTATATGTTCACGCCGATCTGATTGTATTAGTAGTAATTAGCTTAGCAACGTTGAGCCTAGTCAGTATTAGATGGGTGACTGTTTTGGTGTACAAACTGCTGTTTTTAAGGCACAAAAATTAACCAATATTTGTATTACCATTTGGAAGACTATTCTGCATAATATTTCAAAACTTTTGGGCTGAGGATAGATAATTCGTATGATTTTTCTTATGTTATGGTAAGAATTACTTATGGTACAAATGCATGCGGAATGACGTCATACAAATGCATGCGGAATGACGTCATACAAATGCATGCGGAATGACGTCATACAAATGCATGCGGAATGACGTCATACAAATGCATGCGGAATGACGTCATACAAATGCATGCGGAATGACGTCATACAAATGCATGCGGAATGACGTCATACAAATGCATGCGGAATGACGTCATACAAATGCATGCGGAATGACGTCATACAAATGTATGCGGAATGACGTTATACAAAGCATGCGGAATGACGTCATACAAATGCATGCGGAATGACGTCATACAAATGCATGCGGAATGACGTCATACAAATGCATGCGGAATGACGTCATGCGAATACATGCAGAACGACGTTACCGATAGAGTAAAATAAAGACTTTAAACAGAGTAATTAAAAAATAATTAATTCCTCAAAAGCTTACTACACCATGAATGTAATTTACATGGTCACGCCAATCTGATTGTATCAGTAGTAATTAGTTCAGCAACGTTGAACCTAGTCAGTAACTGATGGGTGACCATTTTGGTTTATAAACTACTGTGTGTAAACACAAAAATTTAACAATATTTTTATTACCATTTGAACGACTATTCAAATAATATTTAAGAATTTTTGAGTTGAGGATAATTCCTACCATTTTGATTATGTCATGGTAAGAATTTCTCAGATCAGAATTTAACACGCCATTTTATATCAGATATGCTGTGGCGGTATTTATTTAAAAAAAAAAAAACACGTACCCATTTCCTGATAAGACTATTGCTTCCATCTTGAGTGTTATTTGTGCAATATTTCGGTAGGTTTGACCTTTGACCGTCCTCACTGATGTTGGTTCATTTTTGGAAAAGAAAGGAGAAATGTTTTTAGCTCTGTAGATATTTTCGTATACATTAAGTTAGTTGCTCTTTTATGGGTATGGTTTTGTATGTGTGAAAAAGTAGTTGACAAAGGGGAGGCAACTCTAATAAAGTTCGACAGGAGGTTATCCCCCTTCCATCACCGAACGAGAACAATAGCCCGATCATTACAAGTAATATAAACAATCAGCCCTCATCTAGAAAATTCACGAACATATTGTTATTGCGGACCAGTTGTCTCGGGTGAGATATGTTTTGTATTTTTTTTTTTTTTTTTTTTGGTAATTTTTTTATCTTTTGATTTTTGTTGCTGATAATCACTCCAGATTTCAGTGACTCCAAACGGAGAGATCTGTTCAAGATTCGACGTGTATCTCTTTTGCACTCGGTGACTTTTAAATTTCTTTTTCATTAGTTTTAAATATTACAGAAGTAATCCCTGTTTCCCTCCCGACTTCAACCTGGATGTCTTCAAGTCCAACACAAACAAATTCCTGATGAACCGCCCCCCCTAAGCAATGACACCTTATCAATTCTCCAATACTAATGTACTTGCAATAACCCTTATCCCTGAGTGGCTTCCGGGCCTTGATAAGTGGTGATCACTGTGTAAAAAGAAAAAAAAACTATTGCTACACTATCCCATTGATTATTGTACACACAATAACCCTTATCCCCGAGTGGCCATTGGGCCTTGATAAGTGGTGAACTCCATGTAAAAAAAAAAGTAATATAACATAGCGTGGACGGCTATATGCAAATTAGGGAAGAATAAAGATTTTTAAAGAAATCACGCGAGAGACGTGAATAACGTTCGAGATTTCGTTAGCGGAACGATCACGTATGTGACGTCACAGCCGTGACAATGAGGAAATAAATGTCATTGTTACGAATAATTAGTAAGCCAAAAATTCGCAAAAAAACTTAATATATTATGATTTTTCTCGAATCCAATTTATATGGTCACGCCGATCTGATTGTATCAGAAGTAATTAGTTCACATACGTTGAACCTAGTCAGTGTCAGATGGGTGACTATTTTGCTGTAAAAACTGCTCTGTGTAAGGCACAAAAATTTAACAATATTTTTATTACCATTTGGACGACGATTCACATAATATTTCAGAAAGATAATTCCTACGATTTATATTATTACATGGTAAGAATTTCTCATATAAGCTTTAAACTCACCATTTCATATCAGATATGCCGCGACAATATTTATTAAATAACCACGCACGCAAATATTCTTATATACCTGATATCCACCCGGGATTTCCATGACTCTAAACCGAGAGATCTTTTTAAGTTTTCACCTCGGATTACTGAAGTAATGTAACCCTAACCCGACGGCCATTAAAATGAATGCGAAATTAAATCACCGGTAAGGAAAAATAAAAAACTTTAAAAAAGAGATCACGTGGGAGACGTGAACAACGGCCGAGATCTCGTTAAGGAAACTTTTATGATCTGAGGTGTTATGTTGTGTAGTGGGGTCAGGGTTCATATGGGAGACGGGGGACTCAGAACAAAGGATTATAATGGCATTTATATTCTGCGAGAGACATTTATAAAAGATGTGAGAGAGATGCGAATTCATTATTGAAGGAATGTGTAATACAGTTCTTTGACATCAGAAGGTAATTCACTTATGATGGAGGAGGGGACAGACAATTAATACTTTGAGGGAGGTTATACAAAGTTCATTAAAGATTATGATAGAGAAAACACATTTACCTTTCAGTTGAATGACAACACGAGGACAAACAGTTACAAAATATAGCTGGTGATTCTTTATTCATCAGCCGGCAGATTGATGACTCAGGACTTCAAGCTTGTATGGCTATATTGTCTCCTCTTTTCCACTTCCCCTTTAAGCTTCACTAAGTCGCTGTCCGACTCTTGTTTGTTACTGACTCTATCACTCCCCAACTTCGAACCCTGTTTCAATATATTGAGAATCTCCTTCCTTTATGACGTATATAGAACTTAGTTGGGCTGGGGTTCATATGGGAGACGGGGGACTCAGAACAAAGTATGATAATGACATTTATATTCCGAAAGAGATGTGAATTCATTATTGAAGGAATGTGTAATACAGTTCTTTTACATCAGAAGGGAGATAATTGACTTATGATGGAGGAGAGGACAGACAATTAATACTTGGAAGGGTTTTATACAAAGTTCATTAAAGATGATGATAGAAAAAATACATTTACCTTTATCCCCGAGTTGCTTCTGGACCTTGATAATTGTTTACTACCTTGTAAAAAAAAAAGTTGTAATGACCACACGAGAACAAACAGTTACAAAATATAGATGGTGATTCTTTATTCATCAGCCGGCCGATAGATGACTCAGGAATTCAAGCTTGTATCGCTATATAGTCTCCTCTTTTCCACTTCGCCTCCAAGATTCACTAAGTCGCTGTCCGACTCTCGTTTTTTACTGACTCTATCACTCCCCAACTTCGAACCCTGTCTCAATATATTGAGAATCTCCTTCCTTTATGACGTCGGAGATGTGGTCAACCAATGTGACTTTATCACGTTTCAATTTAGCCGTGCATTTTGCAGGTGTATATACACATCTGTGATAAATAAATCCTTAAATTAAATTGTATCATTTAACCTATTTTTTGCATACCATTTTCACTTTTGTTGTTGTTCATTCTTTTAACTGACATATTTAATACCCAGTTATTTCTAAAAGAATGGATAATTGCTCTATCTCTGACATAAATAATATTTAGTCATTTCAAAAAGAATGAACAATCGGCTGCATTCCTAGTATTTCAATATCTATTATCTTTTAACACATGCCTACGGGGTTCGATTCTAGCCTTTTCCTAATATCATTTTCACTTATCTAGTTTGCTCTTTAAAAAAATCTATATCATTAATTGCTCGATGAAAGATAATGTTTTTAAATTGCAACAAAATGTACATTACATAAAATAAATACAAGGCAAATTTTAATTAAATTTTTATACCTTACTTTGTAAAATTTATAAAAGTGCACTTTGAAGATAAATGAATTTCAAATTGGATCTTGTACCTTTATTTTTAAAGCCTATAGTAAAATTATTTTGTTTAATAATTTTCATGCCTTGGATGAAATGCTTTTCTAACTTGTTATATTATGTGCTACTCTGTATTTAGTCTACTTTGCGACTGAGGCCACAACGTGTTGGTTCCCGGACAACGTTACAGTAATAAAGATCTTCCTTGGATATGCTGCAACGCGAATTGATTACCCGAGTCGAAATCCAGTGCACTTGACAATGGCGAATTAAATTTAAATGTAGCTAATTATGGTTTGATTGACGACAAGATGACAGTGTCGCTACTAATTTGAGACGTGTTCGTTGAATGGACACGTAATAAGATGATGAGTGTGAATCCGAAGATGATGAAGATGTCAACAATTGTTGACGCCAATGTTAAAATGAATCAATTTCATCCTGTCATATGACTAACACTCAATTAACAAAACCGTCGAGTTAGGGTTAGGGTTAGTTAACAAAACCGTCCTTTTTAATCGTTCTCAGCCATTTTGACTATTTCATAACTGACAATATTGAAACATATATTGTATGGCATCAGGAATTTGTTTGTGTTAGACTTGAAGACATCCATATATTGTAACAGAGTGCAAAAACGCGTATGGCAGCTGTATGCAAATTACCAAGCCGTGTACGAAGTGACGTCCCGGCAAAGAAAAAGAAAAACTATAAAAGAGAAGGCCGAGGTCATGATCATGTTTTATTCAGAAATTGTTTGCTGTTTCAAAAGGAAATAATAAATAAATATATATATATATCTGTAAAAGTGAGAATGCGTGTGTGTGTGTGTGTGTGTGTGTGTGTGTGTGTGCGTGTGTGTGTGCGCGTGTGTGTGCGTGTTCGTGTGTGTGTGTGTGTGTGTGTGTGTGTGTGTGTGTGTGTGTGTGTGTGTGTGTGTGTGTGTGTGTGTGTTTGTGTGTGTGTGTTTGTGTGTGTGTGTGCGCGTGTGTGTGTGTGTGTGCGTGCGTGTGTGTGGGTGCGTGTGTGTGTGCGTGTGTGTGTGTGCGTGTGTGCGTGTGTGTGTGCGTGTGTGTGTGTGCGTGTGCGTGTGTGTGCGTGTGTGCGTGTGTGTGCGTGTGTGTGCGTGTGTGCGTGTGTGTGCGTGTGTGTGTGTGTGTGTGTTTGTGCGTGTGTGTGCGTGTGTGTGCGTGTGTGTGCGTGTGTGTGCGTGTGTGTGTGCGTGTGTGTGTGTGCGTGTGTGTGTGCGTGTGTGTGTGTGTCTGTAATGGCATTTTTCAACCTATATACTCAACGAATCTTTTATCTCTAGACTTGAAATTTGGAATATAGAGTATTCAGACATGTGGCAAACTTATTAATCGGTCTTTATCCGCAACAAAGGGCTGCCAAGGGGTCAAAATTTAATGGGAGTCATCGGATTTTTATCTGTTTGTCAACTGTTTTACGAATGCGCATGCGTGGATCGTTCACATGACAGAATTCTTATATTTTAAATCCGTGTCAAGCTAGTCTAATGGTTATGGTACGTTACTCACTGACTTCAGATTTTCGTTTCAATCTTAGCTCGAGTATCATTTTAATCACAAAAAGTGAACAATTTAGGCATATGTCTCGGTTTCTGTGTGGATTAAAATATAAAAATTTCTGCGTATTTTACGACCGGAAAATGCCGGGCAGCCTGCTTGTATGGATGCGTGGGTGTTTCACATATGACTCACTTCACATCGTAACAAATATTACATCCGGTTTCAAGTTTTTTAATTAACTTCAGTTCCAGCACACGGACTTTTTTTGTTACATTTCACCCCAAACAAAGCCAATTGCCACTTTGGTGTAGGGGGCTACTATCAGGGGCAACAACTACTGGGGTACTATGTAGGGATTTGGACAGCAAGATGTCGGTTCACGTTACACTTGAACTTCTGCATATCAGTACAGTTGGGGAAGCAAGCACCTGGAATGGAATTCCAGCGTCTAGCGGTTCTGGGGAAGAAACTACTGGAATAGAAAGATCTTTTACATCTAGGGATCTCTACTGTGTGGGGAGGGATTTTTGACGAGGGTGTCTACGTCGTGGGGGCACAAGTGTCTGCAGTTCGCCAGAGCATTCACCATTAAGATACTTGTAGAACAGACAGAGGAATGCAACGTTTCGTCGATGGGACAGAGGCTGAAGCTTAGATGCCAGTTCAGGGCCTATCAGATTGGCTACTCTCTTTTGAACCTTGTCTGGGGGCGAGAGACTAGTAGCAGATGCACCATCCCAAATGTGACAGCAATACTCCATACATGGGCGAATGGTGGCCTTATATAGGTAAAGGATACTTTCGGGCGTTAGTAGATTTCTAGAACGGTAGAGAGAGCCTACCTTCTTCGATGCGGTCCTGGCAATTCTCTCTATGTAATTGTTCCAACTCATGTTTCTTGTGAACGTTAGGCCAAGCAGTTTGAAAGATGTACTCTCAGATAAAGAGTCACTAGCCATTCTATTGGCGGCAGAAAAGGTTTCTTGTAATTATTGAAGGAAACAAGTTTAGTCTTGGCAGTATTGAATGTGACCTTCCATTTTTGTCCCCATTCCACTAAAGATTGGAGGTCATCCTCTAGTGTTTTTGCCATTTCTTTAGATATGTGTTCATTTGTTTTCCTGTCGTGCCTGTTATAGAGTGTGGTGTCATCAGCATATATACCCATGTCAAAGACAATTTTGGCGGGGAGGTCATTTATGAATATTAGGAAAAATAGAGGTCCAAGGATAGACCCTTTAGGAACTCCCGCATTTATATCACACTGTTTAGATGTACGACCGTCAAGGACAACCTGTATTTTTCTCTTATCTAAGAAGGATTTAATTATGTTAAGTATTCTACCAGTAATACCGTATGATCTAATTTTCCTGAGGAGACCCTCATGCCATATCCTGTCAAAAGCCTTAGATATATGTAGAGCTACCGCCCTGCCCTCCCCTGCTTTTTCCAATGACTGGTATATACGTTCAGAGATTACAGTGAAGATGTCTGCTGTGGAATATGTCCTCCCACCAAGACTCTCTGACTCGACACCGTGATTTGTACATATTGTAAATATACCTTTTCTTTAATACACTTATTATTGCGTTATCTTGTTGTTTGCATCTTCATTGTATTTCCTTACTAATTATTGTTAAACCTTGCAACCACAACAATATATATATATATATATATATATATATATATATATATATATATATATATATATAGTAGCAAAAGTACCCGTCGTTGACTGGGTTCAAAAACAGCCTACAGAAAATGGATTCTGATTTATGGACTTTAACATAAATTTTTAACAAAATAAACATCTGTTTATTTTGTAACTATGCAATGGCTTGAAACGTATATAATACGTATCTTATTTAATATATATATATATATATATATATATATATATATATGCAATTTGAATTGTGTTCAAATATATAAGCAAACAATACAAAATTATTTTAGATAACTTAATAGTACAATACTAGAACTATAGTATTTTTTATAACATAAAGCTTTACCAAAAATAGGCACACATTTTATAGTTGATTTAAAAAATAAAATGAGATTACAACTGAAATGAACAATAAAACGTGTGTCCAAGTCTCATTTTTATAGTTGTTATTGTTTAACAATTTTTTAGCAAACTCATCCCATGGCCTTCTTCGGGTAATTAGCCGTGACTGGATAGAAATGACAAATATTGTAACTTCGGGGCTCGCAGCGTAGTCAACAGAAGCGTTGAACCTCTATAGTTTTCAGGTGAGCACTGTCTGAAGATAGCGGTTTCAAACCTATCCAAGCAGCCCAGAGGATCAATTGGACAAAAACTGGAAAAACAACAACTATTGTAAGCAGTAATTACTGAGGAAGCAATTACAAGATCCAGTATTCCTATTTCGTCACGGTTAATCACCTGAAGAAGGTCAAAGGATGAGTTGGCCAAAAACGTGGTGAAACAATACATAAAGAAGGAGTTAATTACTGAGGATGCAATTACAAGACTCAGCATTCCTATCTTGTCACGGTTAATCACCTGAAGAAGGCCAAAGGATGAGTTGGCCAAAAACGTGGTGAAACAATACATAAAGAAAGAGGTAATTACTGAGGATGCAATTACAAGACCCAGCATTCCTATCTTGTCACGGTTAATCACCTGAAGAAGGCCAAAGGATGAGTTGATCAAAACAACTATGAAGATGAGAATAACAGCCCACAAAAAAGAATGAGTTTTCTTATTAATATAAATAATACAAAGATTCATGCCTCATCTAAAAAAAAAATCTCAAAACCGTCAGAACGATGAAGTTCAATAAGTTTCCAGTCTGTTTTTGTACACATTTTAAATTGTCGTAGACTCTCGAGAATTCATTATGTTATTGCTATACATCTGATGAGATGACCGACCAATTTTTTTTTTTTTATGATTTCGAGTTCGAATGAACAGCTACGTCAGAAATGAGAATACATCCTACTAAAACCTGACTGTCACAGCTGGTCAATTCATTAGCATATTTAGATAAACAATAAAATTCTGTTTTAAAGTTGAAAAGAATGGCATAGAAACGTATGGAATTGTTCATGAATCAACCATCAGTTTTTAAGTGGCATAATTGATTTAAGGGAGGCAAGAAGTCTTGAGGGATAATGAGAGGTGTGGGAGGAGTGAGAAAGTCAGAACAGCAGAGTTGATTGGCCAAATAAAGAATTTCATGAATAAGAACCATCGTTTTTCTATAGAGACAAAAAAGCAGTTTGATGTCAGTGTTGGAACTTTACACACAATCATTCGCGAGGAGCTGAAAATGCGTAAGATTTGAGGGAATGAACCAGTCCACATCGTCATCATTGTCACAGACTATTTAACCAAGATTAGAATCAAGACGACTCCTCACTCTCTCTATAGTCCAGAACTTGCTCACTGTGTGTTTTCCCCTAAGCTCATAGAAAACCTTAGAGGCTTTGGTTATGAGACAATTGAGGAGATAAAAAAAGGTTGTTACAAGAGTCATTGACACGTTCACACCATAGGACTTCTATGGGGGCCTTCAACAAGTTGTTGGAACCGTACAAGTGCATTGCAGCCGGAGGAGATTACTTCGAATGGGACGAGTTTTATGTGTGTACCATCAATAAAAATGCGCATACGAAAAACGATCAATGTTTTCTATCTAAAAATTATCAAAACAAACTTCCTGCTAGGCTCAGTCATGGATATGCGCGCGACTACATGAAGGTTTACTAATTTGCATATCCATGTGAAAGACGAGCGTAAATTAATTACTTATTTGTTATCGTTTCTTGTGAGATGATTGAGTTCATTTCAATATAATGCGGAATTCTGTTTATGCATAGTTTCTACATTCTGCATAATTGCATAGAATTGAAGATGAAAATATTATAGCACACGGAAATATATATATATATATATATATATATATATATATATATATATAGCTATCTCTCTCTCTCTCTCTCTCTCTATATATATATATATATATATATATATATATATATATATATATATATATATATATATATTGGTGATAGGACGAATCCAATATTTTTTCCTGATTCCGATACAATTACCGATTCTGTACTAAATTCCCGATTACGACACGATTACTGATTCCGATTGTTTATAAATCTCTAAATAATTAACTGCAAAGTAGTTATTTTTCCCGGTTACCATAAAACACACACGATAAATGGGCATATATTTTTTAAAAGTTAAAACATTTAGGTCACGGTATGATGTCTCTTCTGACGCTGCACTTGAGTTGGTTTATCCATGGTCAGTGTGAGGGACGCCATTCCATACCAGGGCAATTTTTATTTTTGCCTACTTCCAGTGCCCCTTTTGGAGGAGCTGGTTTCCTACCACATTAAAAACGATCTTATGTCACATATTGCTTCTATGGGGAAGCCATTAATTACCAATAGAAAAAGTAGATCTAACCTTCGGGATAAGATCACAGTATAGTATCTGTTCCGGCAGATGCTGCATTTTCAGCCCATTGCCCTTATGACAATTAGTTATTGGTCCATGTAGGGGCAACCCTATACACCATGATAACAGTACCAGCTCCTCCTTCCCTCACATTGGGGGGCTTGTCTCCCCTTCCCTTCCCTCTTCCACTCCACATTAAAAACGACCTTGTGTCATATTTTGCTTACGTGGAGAAGCAAATAAATACCCACAGTGTAGTATCTGTTCTGATGCTACACGTAAGTTAATTTTTCCTTAGTCAGTGGAGGCGAAACCATGCTATACGAAGTAGTGTTGGGACGATTAATCGGAATCGGAATCGGGAATCAGAAAAATCGGAGCTTTTTGGGGTATCTGAATCGGTATCGGAATCAGAAAGATTTGAGCCTATTTTCCGATGCCAAAACCGATTCCTTAAATTATCTTTATTTGATTTTGGTTCAAGAAAAATCTTCCACTGCTTGTAGTAATAATAAAATAATAAACATTTATTGATTTTAAACTTCCAGTAAGACTAAAAGTTCTAGATCGCCCCCTCACAAGTGTGTTTTTAAGTTTGAGAAAATATAGGCACATTTAACATGTTTTTACAGTAATCGGGAAAAATAACACTTTTACAGTTAAATAATTAAAGATTTATAAAGAATCGGAATCGGTAAGTGTATCGGAATTGGGAAAAATATTCGAATAATCCCATCACTAATACGAACGCAATTTTAATTTTGTGTCTTCTTCCAGAGTGCCCCTTTTTGGGAAGCTGGTTTCTTCCCAGATTAAAAACGACCTTGTGTCACATTTTGTTTTCGTGGGGAAGCTAATCGAAAAGTTTGGCTTTTAATATAAATCTCAGAGCGAGAAAAAATCAACTTTATATGTATTATATTGATTGATAAATAAAAAAAAGTTATTTGTAATACACTAAATCAACAGTCGTATATTTTTGCTCTCCTGCAGAAGAAGTGAAAGGGGTTTGATGAGGATGCAATATCGAAGAAAAAAAAAAGAGTTGTAAGGAACCGAAATAGATTAATTCTAGATTTTGTTTTTCCTTTTTAATTTTAGCCGTCTTTACTGTTATTTTTCTCGCTCAAACTAGACAGAGTTAGGCTAGAATTATGACTGAATAAAAAATATTTGTACATAACATACTTCTCTGTTCTACAATTTTCGCGGTGAATGTTTTAGTTACACGTCAATAATATATTTTTATTTTTTGTCTAGTTTCGATAATTGTTCTTATCTTGATTGTTTTTCTCTCAAAGGTTCGGCCGTTGTAACCTTCGACCGTCTTCAGATGCATTCATACTGGGCAGGAGCTGCTAAAAGCAGCATATCCTGCCTTGACAGAGTACAAAATAGACTTCGTGGCTTAGTGGGGATGCCCTTTTCTCTTTCCTGCAACCTCTCTTCCACAGAATAGACGTCGCAAGCCTATCTTTGTTTTATTCGTTATTTCCATGGCAGGTGCTCGTCTGAACTCCAATCTCTGGTCCACCCTCGCAAATCTTTTACAAAAAACACCCGTCTAGCTGAATCCACTGTCAAAAACTTTCCCCACTCTTTATCTATACCTAAATCAAAACGTAGATTCCATGAACAAAGCTTCTTTCTAGAACTGCACGCCTATTATATTATATTATGTTGTATATTATATATTATATGTTATTATATTATATTTATCATCTTATATTATATTTATTATATTATATAATACTAGCAAAGATACCCGTGCTTCGCACGGAGCTTTGTTGCGCACTCGGGTACCAAAATCTGTGGGCACCTTTCCAGTAAGTTGATGTTGTAAGAGGAACGATTGCATAAGGTGATTAACATTTTAACTACCTCTTGTAGTGACTGAAATTCAATCAGGAACTTCACAAAACATTTTCATCAAAAAGGAAGGTTACTTGATGTTACATAGTAAATTTTTCATTGAAGTAATTTTCAACTCTTGCTTAAATTTTATCTTGCACATTCAATACTAAAAACTTACCACAATCAGATCATGTCAGTTTTTCCTCATATCCATTTCTCGAACTTTTCACTGAAGAGCCTCAGGGTAAACTACATTTCTGCTGCTTTGATTTGGAGCCAGAATGTAGAGTTTTTCTGAACTTCCTGTCCGGCTGATGGAGACGTAGAACATACCGTGACTGAAGCAGTCTGATGTCAAGTCTACGCCAATGGTGTTAAATGTCTGACCTTGACTTTTGTTTATGCTCATTGCAAAACACACCTTCACAGGAAATTGGAGTCTCCGGAATTTAAATGGAAGTTCTGAGTCCGATGGAACTAAGGGGATCCTTGGCAGTAGAACGGTTTCGCCTTTGTAGGGACCACAGGAAATGGTGGCCTCAAGTACATTGGTGTGCAATCTGGTGATAACACATCTGATTCCGTTTGTTGTTTTTGGCGGTTCCAAGGATCGAAGAATCATGATTGGCGATCCAATTTTGGGATTTAAAATGTGTGGAGGCATTCCAGATATCTCCAAAGAGTTTAAAAACTCCACAGGGTAGTGAACAGCTTCATATTCATTAGTAGCCGAATCAACTGACTTATATTGCTTTGTGTCTCCTGGAAATTCATCCATTATTGAATTGTTCAAATGATTCACATTGCTGTTTAATGGCGAAATAATAGCCCTCTCAGCAAGCCAATCCGGTGATTTTCCATTGTTTTGCAGGTCTGGGTACACTTTGTCTTTCAGTTGCTTCTGATTACCGACACATTTACCAAGCGCAGTTGGAATCTTAATTGTGTCAGGTGAAGAAGTGATAGGAAACTGACCATTACCGATTTGGAGAAGCAATTTTGAGAAGTCTGCTGCAGCTGTGTTATCAGAGATATAGGCTCTCATATTAGTAGTCAGTCTCTTCACTATAACGTGCCTCCAGAGATAGGATTGTTTCAAACTTGCATTGACAATGTTAGCCTTTGTGCCATTTTTAACCACTGGGAGGATTTGACGGAAATCACCGCAAAATAAGGTTGGAATGCCACCCATGGGATTCTTGTTTCCTGTGATGTCTTGCAGTGTTCGGTCAATTGCTTCATAAGCACTCTTGTGCGTCATTGGGGCTTCGTCTACAATGATTGCAGAGGTGTCTCTAATTACATTTGCCATGGCTGAGTTACCAGTAATTTTGCAAACTGGCTGATCCATTCGATGAGTATCCAAGGGTACTTTAAAAGTGTTGTGAAGAGTGCGGCCACCTTGTAGTAGAGTAGCAGCAATGCCACTGGATGCTGTTGCAAGCACAATCTTTCTCATGGATCTAATCTTTGCAAGGATCAAATTGATTACAAAAGTCTTGCCCGTACCACCTGGAGCATCAAGAAACATCATGTTTTTGTTCATTTCACCTTGTGCTTCCAACATTGCCATGAATGAATTGTAAACTTCTCTTTGAGAATCGGTCAGTTTTTCTTGCATATTTTCTGCTTGTAGGGAAAGTTCTTCAAGATTATAAGTAACTTCACGTTGATACTCTCTCGCGAGTCTTTCATCTCTCCCTTGCGTTGGTGCAGGTAATCCATAGCTTGCCAATGGTTGACCGCACATAAGGAGAACTTTTTCTTCAATTAGACAAGGAGTTTTATTGTAGATGTCCTCATTAAAATCTGCTTCTGGATTGTTAACTTCTTGCCTGTATCTGTGAAGAATGTCTTCAGATATTACATCACGAAAAGCCATCCAGATCTCAAGAGGATTTCTTGGCTCACAGGCTGTTAAAATTATCACAAATAGGCTTCGCAAATTTGAAGGTGATTGAGTGGCACTTGCCTCTCCTACTGCTTGATGCAAGTGATGGTCATTTTCTAGAAGGCCTCGAACAAGGCACGCTGCTCTGTATGTTTCAAACACCTGACCATTGTATGCTCGAAAATCTTGAAATGAAGTTGGACCAGCAACCTCATTGAGCAACAGGCGTAAGAAATAACACTCCCCTGCTTTTGGACTAATCGTGTAGATTCTCCCAATGCATGGTGCCTTCCATACATTTTCAGTACCTTCAACTTGTACCCCACGCATTCTTCTCATCCATTTCTTTGTCGATTTGTTCCAAGTGTAAAACTCAGGGACTTCTACGTATTTGAGACCCCTTGCAAAGTCATCCTCATGGCAGAGTTGAAAAAATGCTGTCAAAGTTGTGGCAGGCGGTGGACCTTGGGCTCGTTCCAGAGCAGTATCAGCTGAGAACATGACACGCTGCCCATTTTCAAGATGAACAGAAAGTTGTACAATTGGGGGGAAATGTTCATGGATGGGATGTTCCAATATCCTCCAGGCCGCCTCTGAACTGCCGACATACCTTGCATTCTGGAACTGCTGGATCTCATCCACAATGTGACTTTGTACTTGGCCTTGTTGGTTAGCTGCTCCATCAGTTCTTTGTAGTTCAAACACTGCTTGATCACATCCTTTATTCACGTATTTGAGGACATATTTGATGCTTTGGATCGAGCTGCAAATTTCTACGTTAATGTGAGCGTTGAACTGCTGAAGGAGGACCTTGTTGTACGGAACAATCCACTGGTTTGTTATTTCTTGATTAACATACCGACCATTTCTCTTCATCCTTATTGTACCAGTCTGGCCTCCATCTTCTGGTTTTCTTCGCCTGTACTTGGGGTAAGAGTCTTGGCCTTGCTCGGTACACTGAAGAAATTCTTTTGGGTATTTTTTGGAACATTTGTTGTCAATCATACATGGACAATTTGGATTAAATGGTCCACAAGGTCCATGCACCATATGTGCCATCACTTTAGCATGAAGATCAGGATCTTCCTCTTTGTCAGGGATCTCTGCAGATATGCAGAGATCCATTTTTTCTGGTAGAAGTTTGTCCTCTGGGGCCTGCCAGGTGAGGATGTGTGCATGCGGCAGTCCTCTTTTTTGATATTCAATACTGTACAGGAAAGCCCTCAACCTGCCAAATCCTCCCTTTTTAATAAATTCAAGTAACTTTTTTAGCTTCTGCCTGAAAACCCTGGCAACAATATCTGGACGATCCTGAGGGTCTTGCCCTTGAAGACAATTTTCTGTAATTTCTGTCCACTTTGGATTTGTTGTGAACGTGATGAAGAGGTCGGCTCGGCCCATTCGCCGAACATATGCCATGGCATCACTTTGACGCTCAAACATGTATCGAGGACCTCCTGTATAAGTTGCCGGAAGTACAACTCGTTGACCAAACTGTTCTGGATTCCCATCCTCCCTAAGAATTGAATCTCTCAAGTTGCTATAATTGTCAGCTCTCAGGGTCTGTTGCTCACGCCTCAGGAACTGTAAACGTTCTGTTTCAATCTTGCAGTACACATCCACCAGCCATTGTTGAAATAGCCTTCGGTACCAGAGAAAATAGTTTCCAGGCCGAGTCATTAAATGGTACGAATAAAATTGCTGTTGGGTAACTTTTCGCCCATTGGATGCCTTCATGTAGATGTTGTAAGATGGAGAACCAAAGGGGTACATTAACGGGTACATTAAAGTATCGTAGAGGGGATGTAGTTCGGAGATCCGTTTTAATGTATCATTTCTAAAACGCAAGACAATATCCCGGTTAGCTGTTGGTTCATTCTCCATTAATATTCCAATCTCATACGTTGTTGTTGGAGCATTGAATCGCCGTGGATGCTCTTCTTGCGGCCTTCGGTCTTCCCTTATGACAACTTTATGTTCTACCAAGTGTTCTTCTTCAATCCTCTCCTTTGTTGTTTTCAGCTGACAAATGAAGCTGTTGTTCTCATGTAAAAATTCAGTCAGACTTCGGAGAATGTCTCTATTGAGTCTACTGTCACGTCCCCGATTATGTAGTTCCTCTTCCAGACTATCCAAGAAGTAGACTTGAATAAACTTTGCTGTTTCATCTTCAGGTGGTAAAAGACTCCCAATCTGGTGGCAAACCTGGCCTCGAATTCTAAAAGAAGGATTCCACCCATGTACTGCCGCAATTTTGTGACCAAATGATGTCATTGCAAAACAATTGTTATAACTGCGTAGATTTTGCAGAAAATCTTTAGAGATGGGACCATTGCCGGAGAGCAAATCTTGAAGCAACTGAGGCAGTGGTGGAAAGCTATCAAGCACAACTTTGCCAGAAGAACAACAACAACCAGGGGTTTCTCCTTTAAATTTTACAGCTGAGCAATGTTGACATACTTTGTCCATTTTTCTTATATCAGCTGTAGTGAGAGAGTCATTTTTGTTGTAGAGCAATCCTTTTCTATTGCAGTGTTCTATTTCATGGTGTCTCAAAGCAGTCATTCGTTGTCTAGCTGCCTCGTTTTCTGTCAATTGCTGGGGCAAAGTCATACTCTCTCTCCATGCAGCCTCTCGTTGTTGCCCTTGGTATAGGCGAAAGCTTCGTTGGGTTTCCGATTCATTCTGATGTCGTTGAGCCACTCTCAACTGACCTTGTGTACGTCTACTTACCTCATATAATTCATTCGATCGTAATATTGCTTCTCTTTCCAGTGCATATCTTTGCCTTTCTTGAATTTCATCTTGTGATGAATTTAACCGCCTTACAGCATGTCTAGTTCTGTCAGCTTCACGTTGGGTTTCTCTTTCCAAATCTGACAGTCTTGCTCTCCTTTCTCTTTGACGTATCCTGTTAAGTTCTAGACGTCTTTCTCTATCTGAATTGTTTTCATTGGAGCGAATCGCAGCAACTCTTAGTCTATTAGCTTCCAATCTTTCCATTCTTTCTTCCTTACTTTCGTTTCTACTTCGTTTGGGTGGCATAATTTCGGTTTTAAACGGAATTGTTTAACGATATTAATGATTGTAAATTAATTAAGCGTAAAGGAAATGTATACTAACTGAAATGGACGAACTATAAATAATATTTCTGAATAGTACAATTATAAACAATTATATTGTAGCAAAAATGAATAAAAGCGACCTACTTGTGACTCATTACTTCCGGGTGTAAACGTCACAGTCTAAAAGTAATAATTAAAAAAAAAAGTAAATGTAAAATAAATGTAATACCAACTTAGGTTAACTAATATATGTAAACAGTACAATTAAAACAGTTCTATTAAAACAAATAATTACTAAGATCTAGGTAATTGTTAGTCTCATTGTTATGGTTTTAAAGAAAAAAATGTGTAAAAAAAATTCTGCTTTTGTGAGTACGTGTATTTCTTTTAAATTACATAACCTTTTTATTTTATTATTTATATCTCTTTTAAATTTATATATTTTGTTAGTAAACTGGAAGAAATTCAGTTGAATAAAACCTTGTTCGTGTTCTTTACGTTAAACTCATATTTTTATAAAAGGTTCATCCGGTTTAAAGAAAGCACTACGTTTAAATAAGACTGGAAATAACTAATTCAATATATAAATAGAAAAATGAAATAAATATAAGCTTTAAGTCTTAAGATAGTAATAATCAAAATGTAATAAATTATTTGTAGTTCAAATCTATGATAAGACAGGCTTTCGAAATAGGCTCGACCAGAAAGATTAAATTGGAACGAAATTATAATCTCCGTGCCATTTTCAAAACAATCCCACAAAAGTAACGGTATCCTGCAGTTGGTTAAATGACAACGTTGGTTATAAGAAAAATGTAAAAGAAAATGCGCTTATCTGTTTATTTTGAACTGTTTTATTTAATTAAAAAAAAATTGGCTATAACTGGAAGAGAGCGTTATGTTTTGGGGGTTGTTTAAAAAATAGAATGGAAATAAAGTTAGTTCCGTTTTAATTGTCTTTAATTGCGGCAAGCGCTAACAAAATCGAAAAAGCACTGTTCCCATTCGAAATGTTAACTTTTATAGGTTTACAGGTTTGCTGACAAGGCTGGGGTGTTTATTTAGAAAGCCATACTTAACATGGGGAGGTTGGGATGTTTTATACAATTATTTTACTAAATTGATTTTTTTCATTTAAAAATAAAATTATTTCTTTTTTAATAAAGTTTTATTTTAAAATATTTGTTTTTGTTTATTTATATAAAATTACGATAGTTGAATTGTATTCTTTCAATTATATTGGCAAGTAAAATATAAAAGATTAAAACGGAACGAAATTGAAATTTCCATTACATTTTCAATACAATCCCAAAACATAAAGCTTTCCTCACCAAAAAATTGTTTTAGCAGTAGAAGAAATTGATAATTATGCACTGTAAGAACCAAGCTGTAATATGGGCATTAAAGTAAAATTTTATCCAACTTTTGTACTGGGAAAATAATAATATCTACGAAAGTATTCAGTTGCGAAGTGTTTGAATATCAGATTCATTGTCGGCGATTATTCCGAAACCTTGTAAAAAAAATATTGGGGGGGGGCGTAATTCTTGTAATATGATGTTTTAAATATTTTTTTAGGTAAAATTAAGGTTTCACGATATTTTGTAAATAAGCAGATCATCTAAATAAAAAATATGAAAACTATTTAAAATTTTAAACTATTTTCAAGAGTTAACAATTTTTATTTATTTTAAACATTATTTTTTTAGCTAAAATTGAAGTTTCACGATATAATTTTTTTTTTAATTGTTAGTTGGAAGCACAAAATAAGTTACAAAACATCTTTGCCTTCATGGCTTTCAAAATAGTAACGTTAATATTTCAGAACGGTACCACAAATACCGAAGGAACTGAACTGTCTATATTGGTGGCCGGAAAACTCGTCCCGGGAAAACTCGTCTCGGAAAAACTCGTCTCGGGAAAACTCGTCTCGGGAAAACTCGTCTCCGGAAAACTCGTCTCCGGAAAACTCGTCCCCTTTCGCTAGGTAGGAAAACTGGTCCCTTATTGAATAAATACCGATTGAAAACACATTTTATGATCATTCTTGAAGGAGATATTATTTTTTAAAATAGACTATAGCCCCCCCCCCTAATATTTTTTAAAAATATTTTTACTTGTTTAATGTTTTCTTTTTTTTTTTTTTTAATAAAATCGATTTTCTAAGTGTCCGTTTTCTACCTAACTGGCTAAGTTCTTAGTGGTTTCACTTATATTAAAGCGTTTATTATGTTCATACAAAGTTGATTACAAATTTTTTTTGTTCTTATTTTAACGATGTTTTTTCGAGTCATAAAAACAATAATTAAAAACAAAACCAAAAAATTAAAAAACAGGGAGCGATTCGATTTTTCGTTACTTTTTTGTTTTGGTTTTTAATTATGATAGTTTTTTGTTGTTATGTTTTTGTTTTCTCTCATACCAAATGCACTCATGCGTTATTTAAAATTATATTTTTATCCATTATCAACATTTATTGTCGTCCTGTCAAATTTTGCAAAAATTAACTAATAAATTAAAAGCGAAATATTTTTTTGGCGCGATAGATGCCATGTGCTTACAATCTCTCGTTAACTATTTTTTAATTTTTTAAATTTTTACTTCAAAATTCTAAAATCAATCATTCAGAGAAAAAGTAATCACTAGATAACTTTATTAATCAATTTTATTGAAAACTCCGCTATCGTTTATCAACAATCTTTTTAATTTCATTTTTGTTGGTTGTTTTTCGGAGGGAGATATAGTTTTAACCCCCCCCCACTCTCTCTTCCTCTCTCTAAATTATATTTAAAAAAATATTAAAATTTATTATTTTCTATTTAAAACTAAATCTCCCTCCGTAATTTCTTTAATTTTCTATTTTTTAGCGATTATCAAGACCCCTAAGATGTGATTTACCGGACATTATTTCTCGTTCGGGTTTGTATTACTGTACACATAGATTCGAAAAAGTTGTCAAAAAAACAAATATATAACAAATAAATGTTATCAAAAGCAAGATAAATTACTTTTCTACCAAACTGGATATAATTTTCGTGTTTTTATTTAATTTAACATGTTTATTCAGCTCAAAAAGCATACAGTGTTTACCGATGTATTGGAAAATTCAAAATGGCGGCCGACTCTCTCTATTTAACACGGTAAGTTCGGGAAAAGGTGTTATAAATAATAAACCAGACAAAATACTATTAACAAACCACCGAATATATGTCAAGTTATGTCACGGCAACATATATTGAGCAAATTTCTAACAGTATTTGTTCTAGTTTATTATTTATAACACCTTTTCCCGAACTTACCGTGTTTAAGAGAGAGTCGGCCGCCATTTTGAATTTTCCAATACATCGGTAAACACTGCATGTTTTTCGAGCTGAATAAACATGTTAAATTGAATAAAAACACGAGAATTATATCCAGTTTGGTAGAAAAGTAACTTATCGGGTAACCCAACTTATCTTGCCTTTGATAACATTTATTTGTTATATATTTGTTTTTTTAACTACTTTTTCGAATCTATGTGTACAGTAATACAAACCCAAATTAAAATTTTAATATTTTTTAAAATATAATTTAGAGAGGAGGGGGGTTAAAACTATATCTCCCTCCGAAAAACAACCAACAAAAATGAAATTAAAAAGATTGTTGATAAACGATAGCGGAGTTTTCAATAAAATTGATTAATAAATTTATCTAGTGATTACTTTTTCTCTGAATGATTGATTTTAGAATTTTGAAGTAAAAATTTAAAAAATTAAAAATTAGTTAACGAGAGATTGTAAGCACATGGCATCTATCGCGCCAAAAAAATATTTCGCTTTTAATTTATTAGTTAATTTTTGCAAAATTTGACAGGACGACAATAAATGTTGATTGATAATGGATAAAATTATAATTTTAAATAACGCATGAGTGCATTTGATATGAGAGAAAACAAAAACATAACAACAAAAAACTATCATAATTAAAAAACCAAAACAAAAAAGTAACGCTCCCAGTTTTTAAATTTTTGGTTTTGTTTTTTATTATTGTTTTTATGACTCCAAAAAACATCGTTAAAATAAGAAACAAAAAAATTGTAATTAACTTTGTATGAACATATTAAACGCTTTAAAATAAGTGAAACCACTAAGAACTTAGCCAGTTAGGTAGAAAACGGGCAATCGATTTTATTTAAAAAAAAAAAAAACATTAAACAAATAAAAATATTTTTTTTTAAATATTATGGGGGGGGGCTATAGTCTATTTTAAAAAGCAATATCTCCTTCAAGAACGATCATAAAATGTGTTTTCAATCGATATTTATTCAATAAGGGACCAGTTTTCCTACCTAGCGAAAGGGGACGAGTATTCCCGAGACGAGTTTTCCGGAGACGAGTTTTCCCGAGACGAGTTTTCCCGGGACGAGTTTTCCTAAATTCGTCTATATTATTGGTAAGTGGTAAATTTTCACAATATAAATTTATAGGAATATAAACAGAACAGTGATATAAAAAATAATTTTGAAAGAAATATTGTTCACAAACCTTTTTTAATATTAATTTCAATTTTTTAATGTTGTATTAACTTAAAATCCAGCAGTTGATAGAGCAAACGTAGATATGTATGTAGGTTTGGTAGCGTGCGGAAAGAATACGTTATTATTTCGAAAGGCATTCGTAGTGTGAGGAGGGGGGTGGGAATTTAAATAAATATTGTGAAATTTCAAGTTTAGATAAAAAAAAAATGTATTAATAAAGTTATGCTTAAAATAAATAAAAATTATTGTTTATTTTTGAAAATAGGTTAAAAAAAAGTGTTAATGCGTAAGCACCAGAAGTTAAAATTATAAACATTTTCATATTGTTATTTTTTTTAAAAAGGTAAATTTAATAATAAAAATAAGTGGAAAAAAAATCCAATAAAAAGAAAAATATCTATTACAGACAACATGTAATGACGTAAATCTCCGATTGCACAAACAGTAAACCTTTCAGATAATATACGTAAAGTGAAATAAATCGAATATAAAATTAAATGAAAATATATTAAATAATTAAATGTTAAATAGATTTTGTAAATAGTACAGTTGAAATGATTAGAATATTTCCAATATGTAATAAGGTCGAGGTAATTAGTTAAAGAGATTTAATATAATGTGATATGCAAATGAGCATAAGTCATTCGATATGGGGGTGGTTTGTAGACTAGTATATAAAGAAATTAGGCATTGATTCTTATGTCTCCTATAACAGAAACATCCTAAAATGGGTTCTAATGTTTCTCTACCAGGAGAGATCTACCCTCTTACCTCCTTTATATTTCTTTGATGGTGGAGAGCTGTACACACAGACAGAAACACACGAACCCTATTACTTTATAAAAATATAGATTTATTATATTATATCATATCAATTATATTCTATTTATTATGTTATATTTATTATATTATATTTATAATATTTATTACATTATTTTTATTATATTATAGTTATAATATTTATTATATTATATTTATAATATTTATTATATTATTTTTATTATATTATAGTTATAATATTTATTATATTATATATTTTTTATTTATTATATTATATTTATTATATTATATTTATTATATTTATTATATTATATTTATTATATTTATTATATTATATTTATTATATTATATCACATTTATTACACTACATTTATTGCATTATATTGTATTATATATATTATATTATATATATATATTATATTATATATATTATATTATATATATTATATCATAATATATTCATTATATTATATTTATTATATTATAATTAATTTATTTATTATATTATCTTTATTATATTATATTTATCATATTATATAATATTATATTAGATTTATTATATTATGTTTATTATATTATATCCATTATATTATATTATATTTAATATATTTATTATATTATATGTATTATATTATATGTATTATATTATATCATATGTATTATATTATATTTATTATATTATATTTAATATATTCATTATATTATATTTATTATATTATATTATATTATATTATTATATTATATTATTATATTTATTACATTCTATTATATTATATTATATTTATTATATTTATTATCTGATATTTATTATATTATATTATATTTATTATATTATATTTATTTTATGTATTGTATTATATTTATTATATATATTATAATATATATATATCATATTATATTATATTATTATCTTATATTTATTATATTTATTATATTATGTTATGTTTATTATATTATATTCACCATATTATATTTACTATATTATATTAATTACATTATATTATAGTATATTTATTATATTATATTTATTATATTATATTTATTATATTATATGATATTTATTACATTTTATTCATTATATTATATTATATTATATTTATTATATTATATTTATTATATAATATTTATTATATTTTATCTATTATATTTATTTATATTATATTTATTATATTATATTATATTATTATTTTTATATTATCTGGATTGTAGAGACCCCATAGATGTAAGGACTTCTAATCTAATATTTTTTTCAGAACTACTAGACTCTAGAATTACTATTCGCTTTGATGTTTTCCCAACTGTACTGACATGCAGAAGTGTACGTGTAATATGAATAGACGTCATGCTGCTTATCTCCCTATATAGTCGGAGGTTACAAAAACAATCAAGAGCTGGAGTGGGCGTAGTTTAGCATAATATCTTTTCTTCCTGTTAATATGGGCAGCCTCTTTCTTTTCTTTTTTTTTTGATAAATGTCTGAGGAAGTATCTGTACAAAGATGTTATTCCAGAGATTTAGCTTTGTACGACAGCTAGTCTCTGTCTCAGTTCAAAATGTTGATATCTAGCAACAAGCAAGAGCAAGATAGCCAGCAACAAATCAATCTGCAGACCAGCTTAATGCGGGTACTGGTCTTCCGCTTTATGTTTTATTAGATCAGAGATTTGCTTCTCCTAGAGAGGCTGCCTTCACCATGGCTTTCTGGAGCCCTCTCCACGCCAGATAAAACAAATCCATGCAACATGTAAAACAAAGCAGCCATGAATCTTGGTGTTTTGTTTTTTTTTTTTAATTTAGAGAAGCGTTTAAAAACGGTATAATTCCTCAATGGTCATGACGATAGTGATGATGCTTACAATTCAATGAATACACACGATAATAAAAATAAAAACAAATCCAACTTGCTTACATACATACATACATGCATACATACATGCATGATGATTGCAACGTCTTGTCAGACGAGTGCCACTCCCTCAGACATTTAAAATCCATGAGCCCAAATGCCTGAGGGAGCATCTATACAAATATGATGTTACAGAGTCTTAGCTTTGTACGACAGCTAAGTCTCTCTCTCGGTTCAAAATGTTGAGATCCAGCAACAAGCAAGAGCAAGATAGCCAGCAACAAATTAAACTGCAGACCAGCTTAATGCGGGTACTGGTCTTTCGCTTTATGGTTTTTTTTTAAATCAGAGATTTGCTTCTCCTAGAAAGGGTGCCTTCACCACGGCTTACGGAAGCCCTCTCCACCCCAATACACATATACACACACAAATATACACGCATACATGCATACATACATACATACATACATGCATACATACACACGCACACACACATTTTGATTTTTATATATTAGATTCCATGAATGGCAGTTTTGTGACGATCACGTTATACTAAATTAAATCGGAAAAGATAAAAATATGACTGATCCTTTCGGGTCTCTCATCGTATAATGCCGGCTTAGCATGTTGTGTTTTTTTATTATTATTTAAATGCTGCCAACTATCAAGGTCAAAATGATTCGCCTCTCCAAAGAGATTTATTCAGATTACGATTGAAATAAATCAATTGCTCAGCACTGAGCTTAAGGCGGCCCTCCGATTATTTTATCTTTTTCTGATTTCGATCAATTTGCAATGAATAAATTTTAAATTGTAAGCCGCGTTTAGTGGTTTGGAAATAAGATGCGTGGAATCCGTCGTGGGCGGAAGAAAATACGTTTTCTTACCCATCCCACCAATTGTTAACATCGTTGTGATTTTATTAAAATGTTGTAATAATTTTGAAGTTGTTCGTTGTGTGTCTGCGAGCCGTCGTGTTGAGTGTGTCGCGTAAACTGTGTACTTGTGGGTGGTAGCGTCGAGAGTATGTTTGCTAGTCTCCGCACGAAGGAGTCTCTAATGGTTTGTGTCTCTATCTTTTTGTAAGTAGAAACTCTTGATTTTTTTTTTACAAAGTAGTTACCACTTATAAAGGTCCGAGGGCCACTCAGGGATAAGGGTTAAATGAGTATGCATTAGTCAATGGGACAATATCGTAGTAATCGTTAGTATTTGGTAAATTGATTACTTAAGGGGACGGCCCATTAAGAATTTGTGTATGTTGGACTTGAAGACAACCATATTGTAATCAGCTGGAAAGAAGGCAAATGGAACAGATTTCCACAAGTTTGAAGTTCTAAGAAAGAAGCTTTGTTCGTAGAATCTACGTTTTTGTTAAAATCAGTGAAAAAAATGGTAAGGTTATCGAATGTAGATACGTTGAAAAAATAATAACGAGTTTGACCTGTCAACCTTTTGACCTGTCAACCTTTTGACCTGTCAACCTTTTGACCTGTCAACCTTTTGACCTGTCAACCTTTTGCCAATAGTAAGGAGGTGCATTTATTTAGATTTTAATAAAATGGAAACAACACAAAAGGTGCGCTGAATCAACATGATCATCGCATAGAGTGCAAAGTTTGACACAAGACATTGGGAGCAGTCAAAGAAATTGAAGCCCAAATACTTAATTACGGCCCTAGCGATTGGCTGCTCTAGAATGACCAATCATATACGAGTTCGGAGAAGGGGCGTTTCTTCTTGCTCTTCTTCGTGATTGTGGCGTTTAATCATTCGTCAACAGTCCTGATTGGCTAACAAAGCAGAAAGCACATTTGCGAAAATTTGGGGCCATAAAAAGGGAACACCAAATTGAGAAATCGAGTTGGTTCGTTTTCCGTTTACCGAGAACCAAGTCCCTTGCTGACAACTCTACCGTTGCGGTACCTGCCATTTTTGACTATCAAAGATTTTCTATCAATCAACTATATTTTCCCATATCGCCTTTATTTTAACCAAGTTTTCTCCACATATTATTGTAACACTAACATTATTGTTGTTATTGTTGTCAATCTGCTTTTTCCACTTAAGTTGCTAAATCCATTACAAGCATTGCACAATCTTTTGGCCGAATCGCCCCAGGTCTTCTTTTGTGAAACTATTCTGACACAACGTGTGGAACGAAGGAATGTTTGAACGGCCGAAACCCCCACCACCACTCTAGTAGCGTGACAAAATAAGGACCAAAATATATATGAAACTTAGGCATCTATGAAGGCTGAGTATGAAGTTAGCCCCGTTTTTTTTCGGTTTTGTGAGAAGACTAAATTTAAAGAAGGAAAATATTTGCTACTACCTATGTGGGATTATGTAGCTAGGCGAATTAGGGCAAGGAGAGCAAATTATATTTTAAACGGTGACGAAATGTGTGTAATCTTGCTCTGAAAAAAAGCTGGTAAGTGCGAAAGATTGACTCTTTGTTTTTTTATAGTGTCAATAGTTACGCTACTGTCAAATGACAAAAGTAAGGCGCTTAGTTAGAAAGAGGCAAAGATGAATGCGACACACTATCGTCCTTTAAAACAGTAGGAATAATAATATGGTTGACACTTTTTGCATCCATTATCTTTAGATGGTTCGGTTTACTGTAGTTTTCTTTTTCTTGTTTTTTTTTTGTTTCGTTGACGGTGGTTTCATGAATATCTAATCCAGATCTTGATGGGAAGAATATATCCTGCGAGAGATATTTATTGCTTTTATTAAATAAGAAATAAAAAAAATTATTCACGTGCCTATCATGTAAAGCGGCCAGTTGGTCTGCATCGTATTGTACGGGGACAGTTTGTCGCGGTTCCAGAAATCTGCAATGAATAAATAAATTAGAAGTACACCGAGTTGGGGCGAGATGAGTTGACATATTTGGAAAAGGACGACGACAGTGGAGCCAGCCAATTCTTGATCTTAAACATCTCCTTACAATGTAATCCGTCATTCTTGACAAAAACATAGCATTTTTTTTATTTTAGCAAATATATATATATATATATATATATATATATATATATTAGCATATATATATTACCATATATATATTACCACATATATATTACCATATATATATATATATATATATATATATATATATATATATATATAAGAGCAAATAGTTAATAAAACATGTTAAAAACACTTTGAAAAAGAGTTTTTAACATATTTAATCTGAAAAGGAAACACTAAATAAGTGGATAGTCCTTAATCCGCGGAGTTTCGAACTATCCATTCACGTGAAATCACCTTTTTCCTCACCATATTCCCTCTGCTTCACTTTTTGTTATCAAGTAAGATCTTTGACTTATTTGCATTTTCATCAAATACTTTTGTATGCAAAATCCGATCCCGCATTTTGCTAATTCCTACCGTCTGATGAGAAGGAAAATATTTCTTCGAAACTCCGGGGATTAAGAACTATCCACTTATTAAGTGTTTCCTTTTCAGATTAAATATGTTTTTAACTCGTTTTCAAAGTGTTTTTTTAACATGTTTTATTAACTATTTGCTCTTATTATAAGCTCTATCTCCTATTTATTTATCGAGCTTTTACATCTGGTTGAGATTACTTTATAAATATTAATTCTTTAATATTTATAATATACTTTAGTTTTACCATCTTGGATCATTTTGGTGAATTTAATTGTAATTTATATATATATATATATATATATATATATATATATATATATATATATATATACATATACATATATATATATATATATATATATATATATATATATATTACATTTTCACCCCAAACAAGGCACATTGCCACTTTGGTGTAGGGGGCTACTATCAGGGACATAAGCTACTGTGATACTATGCAGAGAGTTGGGCAGTAAGATGTCAGTTCAGTTTATACTTGAACTTCTGCATGTCAGTACAATTGGGGAAGCAGCGAGCCGGATGCTTTCAATAAATTTCCAGCTGTTTTTCGTGTGGGCACTTTCATTCATAGTACGCATATGAAACTCTAGTTCGCTTCAAAGTAATTTCCTCCGGCTGTAATACATTTGTTGTTCCGTTCCAGAAAACTTCTGTAATCCCCATGGAAATTATCTTGTGTGAGCGTGTCAATGACACTCGTCACATCCTCTTTCATCTTCTCAACTGTCTCATAACACCAGCTGCTAAGGTTGTCCTTAAGCTTAGGGAATAACCAGAAGTCACAGGAAGCAAGATCGTGACTTTAGGGGGATGAGGAACTGCCTGGATGCCCATCTTGATCAACTAGTTAAACGTAGAGCAACTTTTGGAACAAACTTACGTACAAATCACCCGTATCTTCAGTTCCTCGCGAATAATTCTGTGAAAAGTTTGATATCAAACTGTGTACTTCGTGTCTATAGACACACGACGTTCCTTATCCATGAAACTCTTTATTTGGCCAATCAACTCTGGTGTTCTAATTTCCTTACTGCTCCCACACGTCTAATTATCCTCACAGACTCCCTTTCCTCCTTGAATCTCTTATGCCACTCAAAAGCTGATGCTCGATTCATGCAAGATGGTGCAAAGGCTGTCTAAAGCATTCCATACGATTCTGTGGCATTTTTTCAAGTTGCAACAGAATTTTTTTGCTTTTCTAAAATGTCATCACTTCCAGATTGCGCTTTTGAAATCTACGATCTGTGACATTCAGGCTTTAGTAGGGTGTATTCCAATTCCTGCTAATGCTGTTCATTTGGACCATAAAAATTGATCAGTCATCTCATAAGATGTATAGCAATAACATACTGAATTTTCAAGAGTCTACGACAAATTTAAATCTATGTATAAAAAATGTCCGGAAACATATCTAAGGGACGTCAGTTCCTTTAAGAAACTCGTTTCTTATCGTTGAGCACTTTCAGCTGAAATAAAAGTCTGTCAATTTACCTCATATGTACAGGTCATCATATAATGTTTAGATCACTCTGACAGACGTTAAAAACATTTCAAGGAATAAATGTTTAAATTTCAATAACATTTCTCGCGGTTAACGGTAGCCAAAGGATTAGGTCCTTGCTAATGAACCCAGTGATGGCTTCTGTTTCCGGGTTCGAATCTATCGACTGGTGTTAATCGTGATACCCTGCACTGATGATTCCCGAAAGGATGACACTAGTGTCTGTCTGTAGGTATTTGATTATCATTATAGTAAATAATTATATATATATATATATATATATATATATATATATATATATATATATATATATATATATATATATATATAGTGATATAAAACGAACAGGAACACAGAACTTTTGGAAACAAACCTGGGTACTCCTGCAGTATTTTACCCAGCGATTTCACGATCTTAGCCGAGCGTTGATCGACATCCGTCGGAAAACGCCGGAACATGGCGAGCGGTACGATACTCTATCAGCCAATCAGGGCGCTTCAAACGAACGCGCAGCAGACGAATAATTTTCATTGAAATTACACACATAGCGTTTCATTTCAGTTATTTTATTGTTGAAAGTAAAAATACGCAGCCTTTCATTTCAGCTATTTAATTTAGCGATAAAAAAAAACCGGGAGCTGTTGGAAACATATTTATGCGAATTTATGTGGAGACAAAAATTTGGACACAACCCTTTTGTCTCCATAATAAATCAAATCGCGGAAGGCTACCCGGTTGGGAAGGAGCTTCTTTCCACATCCTCTGAAAACCCTTTGCTCCCTACTTTGCCTCTACAGTCAGTAGAAAATCTGCCAGTCGGAACTAAAGATAAACAGTCATTGTTGTCCCCCCCCTACAAACATTACTGAAAAAAAAAACAAAAAAAAACATTGTTGTTACTGTTTAATAACGTTTTGTTAAAAACAAACAAAAAAAAACATTGAAGTGTTTATTACTGTTGCTTACCCCCCCCCCAAAAAAAAAAGCTATTGGAAAACAAAATGAACCAAAAAAAAAAATATTCAACAAAATAAATTTATTTTACTTTAAAAAAACTTACGGTAAGTGTTTGTGATTTATTTTATCCAAATTTTTTGTATTAATTTTATCCATTTTGTTGTGTGTGTGTAATATCTTTTCCTTGTAATGTTGCTATTCACATACTTTTAGCGTTCTTGCACCGTAGCTCCGAATTCTCGGCTTTCGTCGGCGTTAACGCCGAAAGCGTTCGTCAACGCTCGGCTAAGATCGTGAAATCGGTGGGTAAAATACTGCAGGAGTACCCAAACCTGTATTCACATATATTACAGGCGAGGCGGGTTAATACCATTCCTCCACGGTTGGGCGTTTTCACACGCCCTCCCTAGGCCTTCCCATTGCCGCGTTCCATTGCCGGGCACTGGTACTCTATACCGGAAGTCACGTCACCAGAGGAAGTGACGTCATGAGATAGTGCATTAATCTCATGAAGGCGTGATGTGTTGTTTTTATAACTTTTAAAAAACACTCTCTCACCTGATATGGAACATTTACTTGGTACACAAATGGTCACTAGTGGCCCTGACTGTTTGAGTAAGCGCGTGTCAAAAACGGATCTCATTTTCTGTGCAAACATCGTTTCTGCAGGTGAGACTGCTGTTTGTGTGTTCGGGTTGGGTGTAATCTGATACACGTGCAGAAATTGTTGAAGTGCTTCAGCTCTTGGGGTCCCTTGAGCCTTCTTAGATTGCTTAAGCTCGGGGAATTCTTTTGGTGCAGTTTCAGTTTTTTGGCTTCCTTTGACAGATTCCGTTGAAGCTTTTTCGATTTTTCCGTTGCTGCAAATGGGACGTTTCTTTTCTTCTTGAAAAAGGGCAAAGTGTTTTCTTTTAGTTCGAATCTTGCTATAGCCTTTGTACATTTCCCTAGTCCTGCTGAGAATACTTCTGGAAATTCCTCCTTTAACTCGCCCCTCAGTTGCTGCGCCTCCGTAAACGAGTCTTCTACCCTATGACAGAATTTATTTATAGTTGGTCCTACAATTCGAATCGCTCAATCCAGTCGGTACAGGTTTTCGGATGACCTATGTACATACACTTTCACTTTTTAGCAACACCATTTAAGGTCACCGGGAGTGTGAGCTCTCCCTCAAATTCCACTTTGTCGCCTGTCACAACTCGAGCTGATTTGTTCGTCTTCCGCATAGTTGGTTTCCTTAGCCTTTTCCATGTCTTAAGATTAATGATGGACAGGTCTGATCCGGAATCCAATTGTAGATGCACAGTTTTATCTACGATATTAACTGTGACATGTTTGCGCCGGTTCTTATCCGAATCCAAGTCGAATCTAGTTTGTCGGACGCTGTTCTTGTCCTTGTTCTTCCTGTACTGGATCGCTTTGTGGCCCACCCTTCCACATTCGTTGCAGTACTTATATTTGGAAAAACATTGACTCGACCAATGTTTCCCTCCGCGGCGATAGCACGGCTTGTAAAGGATCCAGGTCTTGTAACTGGTTGGCACTTATTAGGTGTAGCTTGAGTTTTCTTATTTTCAGCTTTGCTTTTTAGGAGTGAGTATTTTTCCGGTCTGAAGGTCGTCCTTCTAATGAATGCTGTGCCTGACTCATCAACGTGTCGAGATGTTCATTACGCAGACTACCCGTTGACAATCCTCGGCCAACTTCTGGACGGTGAGGCCCTGTTCGCTCTCAAGCCTACAGAGAACACGTCGTCTAATCTCAGCGTTTTTGGATCAGACTAGACCCTGCGTAAAAATTAAACACTTGAAATCATCTGCCGATAAGTCAGATAGACAGAAATCATCGGAGTGTTTATTAACCACGGACGCGAAGGTCAGGTAATTGTCGTCGTTGCTTTCTTGCAGGTTAATGCACTGTCATCTTCTATGAAAGAGCGTAAAATTCGTGCTGAACAGTTCGGATAAAAGTTTGACCGCCTCAGAAAATTCCAATTCACTCGTCTTCCTGGAGACAATATAATCCACAAACTTTCTATGTTCTGTGGTCCCTAATTTCCTCAGAAGTAGGCGAACTTTCTTAGCGTTGCTCCACTCTTGACATTTCACGGTAAATAGGTCCTCATATCTCCGATAGAAAACGTCAAACGTCCCATCCACCTCCGGTTGGTAGTTGAACGTTTCTATAGCGTTCCATTTGGTACTTTGGGAAAAAGCAAAACTCTTGTCTCTGTGTTCTGTTCCATCAAATATTTTTAACAATAGCTCTTCTTGTCTCTGTTGTTGAAGTAGCATTCTCTTTTCCAACGCTTGTTGCCTCTCTTGAAATTGTAACTGAGGCTGTTTACCACGTTCTTTTAAATTTTCCTCACCTTCTGCTGCTGGTCCATCTGGGCCTTGATTAGCTGTATTATACTGTTTTAACCTCCTCCATCTTGTAAAGGCTTTTTTCAAACGCACAAAAAACTTTATTTCCGTTTTTGACTGTAGAAGAGAGATAAAATAATGAAAAAAAGAAAATGCCCTTTCTTTGAGTGTGTGCATATGAGGCGGGAGCAATGTATCCCTTACTTCTTGGTAAAACCCTTAGAGATAACCCAATATGAGGGTGGACAAAAAAAGTTTTACTTGCGCAACAAAAACAAAAATATTGCAGTTGCAAAACAATAAAAAAATAATTGTGGAATTGTCTGGAAGTTAACCAAAATGGCTGTTTTTATGTGTGTGGGGGAGGAGAGTTGTCCCCACGCGGAACATTATTTTCACTTTAGAACCGACAGGTAACAATGGAATATTTCAAAAAAATTTCTTTTATTCCAAGTAAAACGAAAAGTGAAGAAAACATAAAGTCAGCAGCACAAAACAAAGGCAAAAATGTTCAAATTTACATACGAATAAACAGTCGACAAGTTACAATAGAATTGTTGTCGTGGTGAAATTGGGTCAACATTTTTCTCTTTTTTTTCTTCCAATAAGCAACCAACTAACTTTTACGGCCTTAACCAAAAAATGCGTTTAGCACAGTTCTTTTCAATTCTCACGGACACACAGACAAAGTTCATTATATATATATATATATATATATATATATATATATATATATATATATATATGTATATATATATATGTAATATACTGAGTTCGTGTAATTCAGTAAATTTTCATATACCAATAGGTTTTAAGCCAAAAATGGTCGACTTAAGGATTAAGCTACAAAATTATCACATTTTATAATTGAGCATTAATATACTGTGTGTGAAAAACAAAACTTCAAAACAAGGTGTTGGTGGCAACAAAAAGTGTATTTGATTTTATGTTACAATTATGTCGTTTGAAAATTTTCAAATCCAGCATTTCTTCAGACTTTATGAATAAACACACTTTAGGCAATGTAGTATTTTTTGAATAGAAAGAAAAAAAGCGGGGGTGGGAATCTCTAACGAAAAATTTTCAAACAATATAATGCTTGAAATTGTCGGACTAGACATTGAAACAATTGTAACGTAAAATGAAATACACTTTTTGTTGCCATCAACACCTTGTCTTGAAGTCTTTAATTTGCACACACAGTATATATATAAGTGTAATAGAAGAGAGATGTTGTTGTAAGAGAGATTGTTCGTGTTATGATGAGATTCATATATATAAAGTGTTCATACTTAGAAGTGTAATAGAAGCTCTTTGAGTGATGAGACAGTGTTCAGACAGTCTTAGTGTTCACATTGTAGATATGAGATGTCGAGACGTGTATGTAAAGACATTTTAAAACACATGATATACAAGACATATAATAACAATTTCACTTTACCTTTGGTAGAATTACAACACAAAGACGACGTTTATAAAAACACATGATGGGTGTATTTCTTCTCCCGACCGGTCGTGGTTTTCTGGGTCAAGAATTCAAAGCTTCACATTCTAAGTTTCAAAAGTGACCGTCTTGCTTCTAGACGTTCGAATCCCATGTCTGGACTGTCGTCTGTCCTCCTCAGACTCTCACTCTCAGACTCCCCCTGACTCTCTCTGACTCTTCCTGCTTAACTCTAGAGCTTCTAACTATATCGAAAACTTCCCATTTTCCATGACGTCATGCACATGTTAAAACATGTGTCTTCTTTCACGTGTTCTGGAAATGCGTGTCCAAAACTTTTTCCTTTGTTTACAAAAGGAATTTTAACCTATACTCTATAACCTATATTTCCAATATGTTAAAAACATGTTTATTAAATTATCTTATAGGTGCATTCTTCAATTGAATTTTCATAACAGAATTGACAATTCACATTCTTTTCTTGAAACTATTTTATCTCTAAGCTAAACAATGGTTTGTTTTCACATTCCATTTGCTAATTCTCTCTCGTAATCTATTTCTAAACCTAAATTACGAGGTTCGAATTTCGTCTATGCTATTTCATTTTCATTTTAACTAAATCTCTCTATTTTTATACTTACATGAAAAGGGGACAGCCCTTATCATGTAACACAAACATGTTTTCATAGCTCCGGCATTAACGTGTAAGGAAAAAGTACATCGTAAGCTAAACGTTTTGGTTTCGATTTTCGCTGGTGGCACACGACTCATTTTATTTTTACTTTTTAAATCATTACTATATATTGTCTGTTTAAATATATGTATGTATGTTTCTATGTCTGTCTGTATGTATGTATGTATGTTTGCATGTATGTATGTTTGCATGTCTCGCAAAAACTTTCGACAAAGGCGACTGATTTTCACGAGATCTGTATTGTTTTAAAGCTCGACAAATATCGAAAACATTGGCCAAAAACATTAATTCTTTCACTCTCATCTTTGCATTTTTCTACAGGGAGGGGTCAATTTCTTCGCCGATATTTTCGAAATTCATCGCCTCTTTTCGATTGTCTAGCCTTAATTTAAACATACGGCTTATTTAAACATTCAGTTTCACGATGGGCGCAGCAGCAAACACGTTTTTTTCACGTTCTTTTCCTCCTCCGCTGTACGGGTTCGAGCCTACCTGCCTACTACCACTTTTTTTTATTTTTGCTCAACGCACAATTCCAAACACCCGGGCAACGCCTGGCACCTCGGCTAATATAATAATAAATACGAAAATTGCATTAATCCAAATATTATATTAAAGCGTATTTTACGACCGAGCAATGTCGAGCGGCCTGCTAGTATATATATAATCTAAACCATTATTTACTTTCTCTCCTCCCCCTCTCTCTCTCTCTCTCTCTCTCTCTCTCTCTCTCTCTCTCTCTCTCTCTCTCTCTCTCTGATCATCTTATTTTAAGATCTTACTTTCTCAGGCGCTCTATTCAAATTGCTCTAATTCCTCTCTCTCTCTCTCTCTCTCTCTCTCTCTCTCTCTCTCTCTCTCTCTCCCTCCCTCTCTCCCTCTCTAGACCCTTCTCTCGATCTCTCAAAATGTCACTTTTTCGAAACTTTTCTTCCTTAAGGTGCCCAACTTTTAAAATAAAGTTTGTTTTTTTTTGTTTGTTTTTTCGCGGGAACCATTCGCGTCACAGTTATTGACGCTTAACTAATCATTCGTCTTCATATATTACTAGAAGAGTAACGACGTGTTTTTTTTTTCTTTCAAAAAATATCATCTGCATTTGACAGGAAAAAACGAATGAAGATTTTTATCCGACTAAAAAATAAAATATAAACAATTAAAAAGATGCGAATTTTCGGTGAAAAAAAAAACGAAAGTAAATTTGATCGATAACACGCGTGAATGTATCGCAAAAATTACGAGTTGCTATGAAAGCCGGGTTATATAATGTAATACTTAATCAAGCAAATATTGACAGCGAAAATAAAATCTCATACGTTGCTAAATTATTTTTCCTTAGCAGGACTCGTTAACCGGCGTTGCCCGGTGGTAACATGCCGCATAAAAACATTCAAGTACTGCTATTGTTGTTGTTGTAGCACAAACTCCAATCTCCTCATCTTAAGAATGCCTTTCGGAATGGACACCCCTAACCTCTCTATCTAAAGAACGGCTTTCGGAATAGATACCTGATTTTATGAGTGCCCGAAATGTAACTTTGATCATCGCTGTCAGGATTCCCACGCGCAAATACTATACTAATGTCGGTCGGCCCGAGTTTACTAATTTGGCTACCTGAGTATGGTTCAGTGTGTGGTATTTATGTTTGCAAAACTGGAGTTTAGGTGGCAAAATACTCTCGAACCCTCTATCACTTAAACGAACTAAATTTTTGCTGTCACCTCTACGTTTACCATGTCAGCATGTAAACGACATTGAAAGAAAAGAAACAGAACAAATGATAAACAATTATATAGAACTTTGTTTATATTATAAACAATATCGTTTATTATTATAATTATATAGAACTTTGTTTATATTATAAACGATATCGTTTATTATTATAATTATATAGAACTTTGTTTATATTATAAACAATATCGTTTATTATTATAATTATATAGAACTTTGTTTATATTATAAACAATATCGTTTATTATTATAATTATATAGAACTTTGTTTATATTATAAACAATATCGTTTATTATTATAATTATATAAGAACTTTGTTTATATTATAAACAATATCGTTTATTATTATAATTATATAGAACTTTGTTTATATTATAAACGATATCGTTTATTATTATAATTATATAGAACTTTGTTTATATTATAAACAATATCGTTTATTATTATAATTATATAGAACTTTGTTTATATTATAAACAATATCGTTTATTATTATAATTATATAGAACTTTGTTTATATTATAAACAATATCGTTTATTATTATAATTATATAGAACTTTGTTTATATTATAAACAATATCGTTTATTATTATAATTATATAGAACTTTGTTTATATTATAAACAATATCGTTTATTATTATAATTATATAGAACTTTGTTTATATTATAAACAATATCGTTTATTATTATAATTATATAGAACTTTGTTTATATTATAAACAATATCGTTTATTATTATAATTATATAGAACTTTGTTTATATTATAAACAATATAAATGGAACACTTTATAATTTGAAACATTGTACATCTTTGTAAATTTAAATTCTAGACAACAGAAACAGGATTTTTATAATAAATTTCAAAGTAATATTGTTCACAGACATTTTTTTAATAATAAAAAATGAAATTGAGGGAAATTAGGTAAGATAGTTATTTAGGTTTGTGACCTATTTGCATTTTAAAATAAAAACAAAACATTTAAGATTAGTCATAAGTTTTAAAGTACACAAAAATATTTTGAGATATATACAATGGTATTTTGCTTTGTGACCTATTTGCGTTTGAAAAATAAAAATAAAACATTTGATATTAGTAATTACCCGCGCGAGCCCTTAGAATTTTTTTTAAATCAAGCAACCGCCTATAATGAAAATAGCCTCGAGTACCCTTTCCAGCGCATAAAAAGGAAAAATATACCTGCAATAGTCAGGTTCGAACGTGTAACGCTAAGAGGAAAAGGGGTGAAGAAATACCGACTTAAAATATGACTTTGCGAGCAAAATGAAATGAGTACATGATGCTTACGATGCTCCTCTCTCTCTTTCTCTCCTTCTATCTCTTTCTTACTCTCTCTCTCCCTGTATATTTGCTTAACCAAATAAACTGAGTTCAAACGTTTAGCTAACGACTGTCCTTTTTCTCTAGCTCTCCCTCTCTCGGTTTCCTTTCTCTCCCTTTCTCTCTCCCTCTCTCTCTCTCTCTCTCTCTCTAACTATTTCAGTGTATATTTGCTTCCATAGTCTCTAGCTCGCTCGCTGTTCTGTAAAGCCTTCAAGTTCGTGCTTGCATGCTTGTTTATTTATGCAGAAAAAAGTGTATAGTAAATTAAGTATTATATTTAAGAAAAAAAGGAAGAATATTGGTTTGTTTTAGATTAAATTTATTGAGGTGTAGAGAGAGCAGCCATGTTTTTAAGGTCTAGCGTGTTCGTTTATTTAAGAAAATGTATATTCCCGAATAAGTAATTTGTAAACTCGCAGCCAATGAGAATTGCTGTAACTATATAAGGGAGAAATTTTTATTTTTGTAACAAGAAAAGTGAAAGGCAATGGTTTGTGTATGAGTTTATGAGCCAGTTACGAAGGTAGACAGGGTGGTATATGTATAATGTGTTTATTAGTTCCCGGTATTGACATGAATTAAAGTTTAAAATGCAAAAGTCAAGTATCATGCTTCAAATAGACTCATTCATTTCGACCGCGCCCTTGTCATACCAAAGAATCTACTGTTTATTTTATATGCCTGCCAATACTGGTTGTGCGGTGCTAATAACTTGAATGTAAGTTTAAAATTAAAAGTTAGGAATCATTATGAAATTAGCTTTAAAAAGAAACATTAATTTAGAAGGCGCCCCAGTCATATTAAAGAACCTACTATAAATTTTATATGTTGGGTCTTTTAGTAAAAAAACATTTTCGGTGCATTTTTGATGTTAAGCTTTGTAAGGTTAAAAATTTGTAAGGTTAAAATCGCCTGCTTTTTTTCATCGGATTATTTCGATTATCGATTATCGATACTTATAGAAGACATTTCGACACAAAACCTATATAAGAACACTGTCAGGTACATGAGGTACATTTATATGAAATTGCATAAAAATCGATCCCGCCATTTTCAAACTCACGGACAGACACAAACGTACTTTTATATAATAGTACAATATAGATAGATAGATAGATAGATAGATAGATAGATAGATAGATTTTTAATTTTCACCCCAAACAAGGCGCATTGTCACTTTGGTGTAGGGGGCTACTATCAGGGGCAGCAACTATTGAGGCACTATGTTGGGATTTGGGCAGCAAGATGTCGGTTCACGTTGCACTTGAACTTCTGCATGTCAGTACAGTTAGGGGAGCAGGGACCTGGAATGGAATTCCAGAATCTAGCGGTTCTGGGAAGAAACTACTGGAGTAGAAAGATCTTTTACATCTAGGGATCTCTACAGTGTGGGGGGGGGTGATTTAGCAGCCTGTCGGGTTTGTCGAGGGTGTCTACGTCGTGGAGGCACAAGTGTCTTCAGTTCGTCAGAGCATACACCATTAAAATACTTGTAGAACAGGCAGAGGGATGCAACGTTTCGTCGATGGGACAAAGACTGAAGCTTAGATGCCAGTTCAGGGCCTATCAGATTGGCGACTCTTTTTCGAACCTTGTCTAGGAGCGAGAGACTAGTAGTAGATGCACCAGCCCAAATGTGACAACAATACTCTATACATGGGCGAATAGTGGCCTTATAGAGGTACAGGATACTTTCGGGTGTCAATAGTTTTCTAGCACGGTAGAGAGAGCCTACCTTTTTCGCAGCGGCCCTGGCAATGTTTTCAATATAATTGTTCCAACTAATGTTTCCTGTGAACGTTAGGCCAAGCAGTTTGAAAGGTGTACTCTCAGACAGGGAGTCACTGGCCATTGCTATTGGTGGCAGAGAAGGTTTCTTGTAATTATTAAAGGAAACAAGTTTAGTCTTGGCAGCATTGAATGTGACCATCCATTTATGTCCCCATTCCACTACAGATTGGAGGTCATCCTCTAGTGTTTTTGCCATTTCTTTAGATATGTGTTCATTTGTTTTCCTGTCATGCCTGTTATAGAGTGTGGTGTCATCAGCATATATACCCATCTCAGAGGCAGTTTTGTCTGGGAGGTCATTAATAAATATTAGGAACAATAGAGGTCCAAGGATAGACCCCTGAGGCACTCTCGCATTTATATCACACTGTTTAGATGTACGACTGTCGAGGACAACCTGGATTTTTCTCTTATCTAAGAAGGATTTAATTATGTTAAGTATTCTACCAGTGATACCGTATGATTTAATTTTCCTGAGGAGACCCTTGTGCCATACCCTGTCAAAAGCCTTAGATATATCTAGAGCTACCGTTCTGCCCTCCCCCGCTTTGTCCAGTGAATGGTATATACGTTCAGAGATTACAGTGAGGATGTCAGCTGTGGAACGGGCTTGTCTAAATCCATATTGTTTGTCAGTCAGAAGTTTAGCATCTGTAAGGTGCCGGACTAGAGCATGGTTATATATATATATATATATATATATATATATATATATATATATATATATATACTTCATGTAATATATACGAAACCTTATTTAAGAAGCTCAATCTAATTACAGAGCAATATAGTGATTAAATGACAAAAAACTATATTCCAAAGTTCATGATGTGGACCATCTTATAATTTATTCCTTTAATTCACTTAACATTTACAATTCTTGGCTGTATCTGTTTCGTAGCGCAAAATCAATCACTTAATTATTTAAGTTATTGAGTTAAGGGCAAAATAGATTCACTGATTGATGTAATAATTAAGTGATTGATTTTGCCTTGATTTGAAATATGAAGAATTCAATACGTATTTTATTCTTATATATATATATATATATATATATATATATATATATAGTCATCCACATACAGTACTGTTTCGCAGCTGATCAGTGCGGCTAGACAAGCAACTACCTCAAGCAAGGATTGAAACGCGACCGTCTGTACGATAGTTAAGGCTCCTAACCATTACGCTATTGGCAGCTGCTGAGCGGATATATATATATATATATATATATATATATATATATATATATATATATATATACATATATATATATATTATATATATACATATATATATATTATATATATACATATATATATATATATATATATAATATACTAGCTGTACTCGGCCACGCGTTGCTGTGGCTCAGTTTGTTAAAATGGAACACATGTGAAAGTAGAGAAAAGTTCGATTCTTTTTTTCAAGAGAATGTACAAATTATTTTTTTAACAGATGTTAAGAAAATAAACAGAAAAATACTTCCATCATTAATTATGCAAAAAAATAAATAAAATGTTGATTTAGTGTTTCAATATGCTTATAAATTACGATAAAACTTGCTGAGTATGTACTGTTTTATGGTTGTTGTAAAAATGGAACAGAAACTTAAATTTCGCTTCATTTTAATCTTTCTTAATTTTTTAATTGTGCCCCCCAAACGAATATAAGCAAAACAGTAACATTCAACAATTGTACTTTATGTATATAAAACACAAAATGGGTGTTTGTATTACTGTACACATAGATTCGAAAAAGTTGTCAAAAAACAAATATATAACAAATAAATGTTATCAAAGGCAAGGTAAGTTACTTTTCTGCCAAACTGGATATATTTTTTGTGTTTTTATTCAATGTAACATATTTATTCAGCTCGAAAAACATACAGTGTTTACCGATGTATTCGAAAATTCAAGATGGCGTCTCACACTCTCTTTAACACCGTAAGTATGGAAAAAGGTGTTATAAATAAAAAACTATACAAAATACTATTAAAAACCCGCCGAATATATGTCAACCTATGTCACGGTAACATATATTGAGCGAGTTTTTAACAGTATTTTATCGGGTTTTTTCTTCCAACTGAAACCAAATTCCCCTCTTTCCTCATTCGATTCTTAGCTTTTAATTTATCATTCTGACGTTTCCTCTTAGAGGGTCAGACGATAAGGCCGTAAGGAAATTTTAATAATTTCACCTGTCCGTTTTTTTTTTTTTGTTTCTTTGGTATTTAAATTAAATTATGTTTCCTCTGAAATTTCTCCTTCCATTTTGCTGTACCAAGAATTTACTTATATATATATATATATATATATATATATATATATATATATATATATATATATATATATATATATATATATATATATATATACGTAGTTTTTGTTGTTCAAACGATATTAAGGTTAACATCTATCATATCTATAAAAGTGAAGTGTCTCTGTGTGTCTCTCTGTGTGTCTGTGTATATTTCTCTACGCAATAACTCTGTCAATTTTAAGTCTACAGGCTCAAAATTTGATATACAGGGTACTGAGATTTGGGGAAATATTTGTGATCGGGTTTCGGCCAAAAATTTGGCTGTTAAGGGGTCAAAGTTCAAGAATTTGACCTTTCAGAACTCTACCAAACTCCTCCGACAATTTTGGGTCTACGCACTTGAAATTTTAGATATAGGTTTCTTGAACATTGCTCTAACCTGATAAGTTGATTTGAGCCCAAAGCAATAATTGTTAAGGGATAATAATAGGGGGCAAATTTTAAAAAATTGACCACTTTCTTTTTTTCAACATACATCTCCAAACACCCAGACAACGCCGGGCTGAAATGCTAGTGTATATATATATATATATATATATATATATATATATATATATATATATATATATATATATATATATATATATATATATATAATTTTAAAACCTAATATTTGTTAGAAATATCAACTGTAAAAAGCTGAAATTTTGGCAACTGTTAGTCGTTCCCTTACTTTTGGACGTTCCTATCTTGAAAATAAATGATTGTTATAATTCTTTTTCTATCCTTTTCAAATGATTCAAATTTTAGTATGTTATTATGGATGATAACGACTACCAGTTGTCAAAATTTCAGCTTTTCGCAGTTGTTATTTCTAACAAATATTAGGTTTTGAAACTTTGTCCCTTAATTTTGGACGCTACTGCATTTCTTTTGCTATTTACATATTCCATTTCAAGACATTGTCTCATACTGCAGTGCCAAAATTTATATATATATATATATATATATATATATATATATATATATATATATATATATATATATATATATATATATATATATATATATCGTTGAACAGAGGGCATTTCTACCTGCGTAGACACAAGAAGATTTTCAACATCTTTCGCTTTTTTTTTTTTTTTCGTTTCTTTACTCTTTTGTCGGCTGACGTCTTCTAACAAACGATACCTGCAAAAACAGATTTTTCCTTTCACGTCTATTGTCGTGTCGCAGACAGAGACGGGAAAGTGATGAACGCCTTCAGCTATTTTATTTAGAGAAACAAACACAATGGCCATCGATGTCAATTCAATCTTCAAAAGTTATTCTTCTCAGCTGCGTCCTAGCATATCTCTGACGATTGTTGTTTGTCGGTCAATTAGTCACGTTTAATTATATTCTATACGATAAAGTAAAGTTAGTCAGATACCTAGGTTTGCGTAATCAATGCGTTCCCTTTTTTATAATCTTTCTGTATAAATATTTAGTAGCGATATACTTTGAAAAAAATGAAAATTGATGTTATCGTTGTTGTTGTTATTATTGTTGTTGTCGTTGTTATTATTGTTGTTGTTGTTGTTGTTGTTGTTGTCGTCGTTGCTGTTGTTGTTGTTGTACGGCATTGACCATATCGTTGTTGTCGTTGTTGTTGTTGTCGTTGTTGTTGTTGTTGTCGTCGTCGTCGTCGTCGTCGTCGTTGTTGTTGTTGTTGTTGTTGTTGTTGTTGTTGTTGATGATGATGATGATGATGATGATGATGATGATGATGATGATGATGATGATCCAACAATATCTGCGATTTTGTGAAGTTGTTTGCTTGCTACGCATATCATTAGGATGTACTGTTTAATATTTAATTCCCGGATAGCGCCGGATGACCCGGTGAAACAAGAGGTTGAAGATGGCGCTGTAGTATGTGACAATGTCTTGAAATGGATATGTTAATAACAAAAGACATAAAGGATAAATAAAATAAAATAATAGTCATAACATAAATTATCACTTCCCGTGCTATAAACAATAGTTTCGTAGTGGATTTGCTCTGTCTAGCCTTTTTGAGTCTGGGAGAGCTAACATACTTCCCCCGGGAACTCTGTCTTTTGATCTCTGGGTCATAACAGTAGATCCAGATTTCATTGCAGGTCACCAAGGCATCAAGAACTGCGGGATCTGGATTGACCAGCTCAACCATCTCCCCTCTATTATGACAACATCTTTCTTTCTGATCTCTTCAGACACACTTCGCGCAAATCTTTCGCATCTTCAGTTCTCATGAATAATAGTGTATACAGTTCCCGCACTGACATCAAACTGTGCACTTATCTCTATGAACACACGACGGTCCTTATCCATGAAATTCTTTATTTGGCCAATCATCTTTGATGTTCTGACTTTCTTACTCCTCCCACACCTCTCGTCATCCCTCACAGCCTTAATTTCAACGTTCGCGACCTCCGGTTTTGCCAGGGGCGCAGTGGTAAAGACATCACTTTCTGTTTTTACCTTCTTTTCCTCCTTTGCGTTACGGGTTCGAGCCTGCCTTATTACAACCACTTTTTTAACCTCTCTCCACCCGGGCTACTGTTGTTTTGATATCCCCCACTACTACCACTTTTTTCGGGGTTATTTATTACACTACATACACACATCCGAGCAACACCGGATACCCCCGCTAGTCATATAAATCTCACCTGTCTGTTAGTATGTATATATGTATGTATGTATGTATGTATGTATGTATGTATGCCTCGCTGAAAATTTCGACATACGCGACCAACACTGACAAAATTGGTATTGTTTTAAAGCCCAGTCTCTCGGCCGACAAATATCCAAAATTGGACAAAAACATTAATTCATTCACCGTCAACTGCCCCGTTTTTTATAAGAAGGAGTCAATTTTTCGTTGACATTTTTGCAAAGTCATCACACAGCTTGCAATGACTAACCTTAATTTGAACTGGCTGCTACCTACTTTTTTTAGCGCTCGCACAGGTACTTGTTGCTATTTACATTCTTTTAGGGAGTTGAGTAATTCTCTAAAAAAAACAAATTTTTTTTCAGGCTCCGTTGATCAATAACTTACCATAAAACCCCTCCACACCCGGACAACGCTGGGTACACCCGCTAGTATATAATATAAAAGTGAGAATGTGTGAGTTTGTATTTCTGCCAAAAACTTTTAACACACACGACGGATCCTGACGAGACTGGTAGTGTTTCGAAGCTCGACCTCTTGGACGACAAATATCGAAAAATTGGCCAAAAACATTGATTCCTTCACTCTGAACGGCCGTACTTTTTACAAGTAGGGGTCGCTTTTTTCGTCGACAGTTTTCCAAATCATCGTCTCCTTTCGATTGACTTCCCTTTAATTCCAACGCTTGTGATTTCCGGTGCGCGATGGACACATCGGCTAAGACGTTACCTTTTTTATTTTACCATTTTTTTTTTTACCTCCTTCGTGTTACGGGTTCGAGCCGGCCTGCCTACAACCACTTTTATAAAACACCTTTTTCCACCCAAACTGCCTACTGTTGCTTCGCTTTCACCCCCCCCCTCCCCGCTACTATCAATTTTTAACACCTCTGTTACCACCCACCCCTGGGGTGCTACACCACCTCGACATACCCGGTTAACACCGGGTACCCCCGCTAGTATATTATATGAATCTCCCCTGTCGCGCTAGTATTATATATGTACGTTGTGTTGTTGCATAACGGACTGTTGTCTTTAAATCCTTAATGTCTATTTTAGCGGCCCGTGATTCGTCTAGTAGTGCTGATGCGTGTTTGCGTGTTAGAACTTAGAATTCACATCCACATAAAAAATACATGACGACATGCCTGTTTCTGCTTCTCACTCCTGGCGGATTCGCCAACCTTTATATATATATATATATATATATATATATATATATATATATATATATATATATATATATATATACTTTCTTAATACTTTATAACTTAATAATCCTTTATTTTAATTCTTTATTTCTTCTTTGCTTGGCCGGTTTTTATCTGCAATTTCCGTTTAAGTCTTACAATATTCCTATCTATCTAATATATCAATCTACCCACACATTCATATCCTGTATTTTTACTTATATTTTACTATATGCATTTACTTACATACTTACTTGCTTTATCCGGAATTTGCAGATACCGGCCATGCTCTCCCCTTAACCTTAAAAAAATTTATTTTTTATTTTATATTTTATTTTTTATTTATTTTTTATTTATTATTTATTATTTATTTATTTATTATTTATTTATTCCATTTAGTGTCTTTTAACAACTTTTGCTGACATTTTCTTAAGTAATAAACTGTACATTTCAGTTGACCTATTTTTGCCCTAGATTTTTCGCGCCTTTTAACATTGTTTGTCTGCGTCATTTTGACATTTGCTTTTCTATTTTCTATTTAATTTTATCACCATTTAATTTTTTCTCTTCTTCTTCACTGATCTTTCTTAATTACATTATCTCTCGACAGCCGTGTGAAACGCATATCTTATTTTTCTTTTATTAATATTATTGGAATTTTTCCCCTTTTCCCTTGTACATATTTCTGAATTATTCTATGAATTTCGGCCTTTTGGATTATTTTGGACCATCTTCTTATTGCGTGATTTCCTTGGATTTTACTTGTGCGAATGGAAATTCAATTAACTTTCTTGGATTTATATTTTTGGATTTTACCGTCATTAGATTATTTACCTTTCACCAGACTATCTATTCACGTGAAATTACCTTTTTCTTCGCCATATTCCCTCTGCTTCACTTTTTGTTATCAAGTAAGATCTTTGACTTACTTGCAGTTTCATCAAATACTTTTGTATGCAAAATCCGATCCTGCATTTTGCTAATTCCTGCCCTCTGATGAGAAGGAAAGTATTTCTTCGAAACTCTGCGGATTAAGGACTATCCACTTATCAAGTGTTTCCTTTTCAGATTAAATATGTTTTAACCCTTTTTCAAAGTGTTTTTTAACAAGTTTTATTAACTGTTTGCTCTTATATATATATATATATATATATATATATATATATATATATATATATATATATATATATATAGTTTCGATTCAAGCCGATTCATCCAAGTCATATGGATATATTTTTTTTATTTTTGAAATCGCAACTTTATAATATATAAAAATCGATGGAACATTAACTCTATAATAATTACTGCTATCAAAACAGAATATTATTTTCATTGTTTTGACTCTTGAGTGTGTATTCGTTAATATCTTATATGCTTTTATATCGAGTGATATGTTTCTCAATTGATTAAATGCGTCTAACTGTGTCGGATATATACTCGAGAGTCAAAACAATGAAGAGAATAGTCTCTTGTCATAGCCTTAATAATAATATATATAAAATCTGCAAGAAGTAAAATATCATACTTATGCGTACTTTACGACCAGGCTACGCCGGGTGTCCTTGCTAGCTTAGATAAATACTTCTGCAGTTTTAACAAAAGAGCTACAATAATACCGGAGCGTCTCCATTTACACTGAACATCTACAAAATGCCAACATCAATATATTACATATGAATGAGTCCCCTGTTGAATTTCCATAGGCCCCACTAGTTATTATTATTATTATTATTATTATTCGATTTTTAGTATTTGCTTCAACATTGCTCACTGCAAATAGAACTAGATTGTAAGTTATGAAAATATATTTATGACAATTAAACTATTTCCGCCTTACATTCTTTCGCCTGATTATTTTCTATAAAAGGGATGTAATGGCAATAAATATACTTTAATCGACTCCAACATTTATCCTGTTTCCAAATAACGGATTTTTTTTTTCTAAATTCGACATTCGTTTTCTGATTTTTTTTTTTAATTTCTGAATATTCAATCACAGAGTATTTTGTCTTTTTTTTTTTTTTTTTTTTTTTTTGCTTTATCATGAATACCGTGTCATATGCGTGCGTTATTTGTCAAACGTAAAAATATGCCTTGGTGTTCTTGGCTGTTCTTGGATACTGCCATGCTTACCCAATTTCCAACATGCAAACTACAAAGTCGCTGTGTACCAGTTAAACAAGCTAATACATTCAAATATTTGTATGAATTAGAAAATACACTTTTAAGAAATATTTATACCTGTTATTTTTCAAAGTGACTGAAAATAGTTGAAAAACTAAATATTTTTCCCGATTGTTCAATTCACCCTAATAAAGGCGCAGTGGTTCTTGGACGTAAGGGGGTACTATATGGGACCAACACTACAAGAATACTCTGTAGGGAGTTGAGCAGCGAGATGTCTGTTACACTTGAACTTCTGCATGTCAGTATATTAAGAGAAGGAGCAACCCGAGATAGAATTTCAAAGTCTATCAGTTCGAGGGAAGAAATTATTAGAGCAGAAAATTTCCCGGCATCTATATATCTTTAGAGTGAATGGGTGGAATTTTGCTGCTTGTAAGTTTAGTCGAGGAGTATTTACATTGAGGGAGTACAAGTGCCTTAAGTTTTTCAGAGCACATTACATTAAAGTAAACGGAAAAAAGGCAGAGAGACGCAATATTTTGCTGATGGGACAGAGGTTGGAGTTTGGTTAATAGTGCGGGCTATATTAGGTTGGAGACTCTTTTTGGACTCTGCATAACAGATGATAGATGCGCCATTCCAGATGTAGCAACAGTACTCCATACACACGTGAAAGGTGGCTGTGTAAAGATACAGGATACACTGTTATGAGTAGTTTTCTAGCAGGGAAAACAGAGCCCACCTTTTCGCCGCAACCCCGGCAATATGATCAATGTTTTTGTTTTGAAGGTTTAAATTTAAATTTAAAAATGTTTCAAAAGCCAACAAAATGCTATTTTTTGTAATAAAATAAATGTAATGTTTATTTAAATATAAATTTTCGGTTTGCTAAGAAACCTTCAGGTAGAAATAAATTTAAGTGCTTTTTTTATTATTTTTTTTTCTTCAGTATAAGATCTTTTTGCTTGTCTTTTTGCTGGCAATTTTTGCTGGCAATTCTTCTATTGATGATTCTGATGCTATTATTTCAGATTTTCATTTGAAAACTAATCAGTAATCTTTAATTATCGCTTCAAATATAGTTGCTAGAATTTTTTTGGTCTAGGCAAATCTAAGGCTTCCAGTTCTGATTCGATTCCTGTTGTCACAAAATTATTCAATCTGTTTTTATCTCCGTCATTTTCAAATTTTCATCGTTCCGTCATTTTCAAATTTTCATCCATCCGTCATTTTCAAATTTTCATCCATCCGTCATTTTCAAATTTTCATCCATCCGTCATTTTCAAATCTTAACTTTCAAATGCTTTCTTACGAAGCAAATCACATGACATAAAAACGCGTACCAGCGTCCCTCCTCGGATTTACATAAAAAAAAAATAAGTGCTCATTACTACCGTTATGACAAGATCATTTTTTGAGTCTCGAGTATATATCCGACACAGTTAGACACCGTTAATAAATCGAGAACCACACACTCTATCTAAAAACATATAAGATATCGACTGATACTTGTCAAAAGTCAAAATAATGAAAAGAATATGCTTTTGTCATAGCCCTAGTAATAAACATACTTAAAAAAAAAGTCATTATATTACCAGGTAAATAAATTTGACAAAAAAGAAAAAGAAAATCTCAAGTCCATGTAATTTCGAAATTATGGTCATGGTAAGGCGGGAAAGCCGGCATTATAAAAATATTTAGATTAGAAACAGAAACAAAGACGGGAAATCATAATAAAGAACATGAAATAATGTCGGAAAGTAGAAATCAGGTGAGAACTATATAAGGAGGAATAATATATGTGCGTGTGTCTGTGTTTGTGTCTGTGTGTGTATCTGTGTGTGTGTGTCTGTGTCTGTGTGTCTGTATGTGTCTGTGTGTGTGTCTGTGTGTGTCTGTGTGTGTCTGTGTGTGTCTGTGTATGTCTGAGTGTGTGTGTCTGTGTGTATGTCTGTGTGTGTCTGTGTGTGTATGTCTGTGTGTGTCTTTGTGTGTGTCTGTAGGTGTGTGTGTGTGTGTCTGTGTGTGTGTCTGTGTGTATGTCTGTGTGTGTCTGTGTGTGTATGTCTGTGTGTGTCTCTGTGTGTGTCTGTAGGTGTGTGTGTGTGTCTGTGTGTGTGTGTCTGTGTGTGGGTGGGTGTGTGTCTGTGTGTGTGTCTGTGTGTCTGTGTGTGTGTATCTGTGCGTGTGTAAGAAATAAATAACAAAAAGAGTTTAAGTGTTTTCATTATTCTGACTCTCGAGTATATATCCGACACAGTTAGACACCGTTAATCAATCAAGAACCACACCACTATCTAAAACCATATAAAATATAAACTGATAAGATATACTCGAGATTGAAAATAATGAAAAAAATATTCTCTTGTTATAGCCCTAATCATTACATCTGACACTCGTATCTGTCAACAACACCAAGACAGAACGATGAAGAAGAATAAAAAAAAAACAGTTAAATTTATTTCTACTTGAAGAAGGTTTTTTGTAAACCGAAAATGTATTTAAATAAACATTACGTTTATTTACTAAAAAATATATCATTTTGTTGCCTTACTAAACATTTTTAATTAGTTTTTTATGTTTATAGTTTTTTTAATTTTTAAAATGTCTGATAGTGTGTGAATATGATTTTGCTAAATTAAAAAAAACTCATAGGAGCGGCGTACGAGTAGATATTTTCAAAATATTTTTTGTTATTTACTAATTTCCGACAACTACAGATTTATTTAAGAGGATTTACTAAGTCGACAATAATAATTCGGTGTTTTTTTTTTTAGATCGAAATTCGAAGTGAAACCAAGGGTGTTTATTTAATTGCTATTTCGAAAAATGAACACAAAAAACAATAAATATCCTAACTGGCTACAAAAGAAAATAATGAAATGAATGGAAAGAAGGAAACAAAAGTCAATTGCTGGATAAAATAAACGTGTTGTTTATTTACTGTTGAAGAATGAATGTTTTAGATGTAACACGTGTTCATGTCCGCGCGGGTGTCACCATCGTTTGTTGCGGGACTGGTGCTATAGAAAGAAAAGGAAATGCGTGTTCATCTCACGTTCGGGTCACCAACGTTTGTTCGCGCGTGGCAAGAAAAGAAAATGGAGTAGAGAAACGAGAAATGGCAGTCCGGCATGTAGAAAAAGAAAGAGAGAGAGGGTTGACATCAGTTAAGCTGCACGCCATGTTAGCAGTCAGCTACGCGGAGGTGTTTTGAGGCACAAGTTGTAGATACGAGTTGTCTGGTTGATTGACCAAAGCAAAAAGGGAAAAAAGAGTGAGAAAGTGAATCCAGTTCATGGAGAGAGAAAGCATATAAGGTGTACGTACTGTTTGTTAGCTTTTGCCCCACATAGTAACTGGTGGCGTGTGGCGCGCGGGCACGCGCACCCCAAAAGGGAGGCAGCCGGTTCGTCGAACCTCTCAGCTCGGAAGCCGAATTGAAAAAGAGTAGGAAACAGCTTGTCTCTTGCTTTTATAGTTGTTTCCGGTGGTCTTTTGCGCATGTGTGGATTTCCTTTGAAAGAGGAAGTGACGTTGCCCATGTGTGCGTACGTGTGCGCGTATGTGAGTACATGTGTGTATGTTAGCGTGTGTGTGTATACACGTGAATGTTTGTGTATATACGCGAACGTGAACATATATACGTGTGTTGACGTGTGCACGTATGTTTATGACAAGAAAAGTGGCTTGAAATGTGATCGCGTGTTTTTGTGTGAGACTAGAAAAGGATCGCGCAAAATTAATTATTAATGAAAATAGTTTACGAATAAAATTTACGAAAATCGAACGTTTTGTTAATTGAAAATTGGATGCTTTGTTTTAAAAATAATAAACAGTGACAAGTAATTATCTTCTGAACATATTGAACATCTTCGGCCAATTCCAAACTATGAGTCACTTTCCTTGGTTTTTATGCCACGTTGACTTGTAAATTCACCCTTGTCCGTTCGTCCGTCCGCACTTTTGCTCAATAACTACGCCTTGGAATTTCTTGAAATTTTGCACAAACATTAAACATGGTATGAGTAAAAACGTAACAGAACGGATTTTCCGGGAAAAATCCGGTTGCCCTCCTAGGGGTGCCTATCGGGTAAAAGTGGGTAAAATTGACACTTTTGTGCTTATTAAAAAAATTTGATGCCTTGGGGGCTTTTGGGGCTAAATAGCGGGGGGGGAGCAAATGATGGACTTAGTCATTTTGTTTTTGTTTTTTCTGTTTTTTTTTTTTTGCAATGTGTAGAACTCATATTTTAAGGCTTAAAATGCACTGTTTGTTCACTTTCACTAGGATTTGACGCCCCCTAGAGACTTTTGGGGGCTAAATGGGGGTGCAAATGCTGAACTTAGTCATTTTTTATTTCACTAAAAACATCCCGATATTATTCAACTGTTGATGGAGCAGCCGCTCTAAGTGCTACCAAAGAGCTAGGGCGCCTGTACTACCAGTTGGGAACAGCAGCCAGGAACTCTAAATCCGGTACCCTCAAACCATCAGACGATGGTCAACCCAATCTACTTGTACTGGCATTATGATGTTCAAGCACTCCCAACTGCCCAGTTTAGAGGGGGATGGGATGTGTCGTGAGAGGGAGAAATCGGCTTCATTTGTTTTATTCAATAAGAGACATGACAATTAAGAGCATGGCTTTTGGTTGAAACTGACACAAAAAGTAAGTAGACAATATAGGTTTGTTAATGAAAATTAATTTTTTCGACTTCCTAATTTTATTATTATAACGAAGAAGCACTAATAATTATTTGTCTTATGCGACCAGTTTATTTTCAAAAATTATTCAGTCATTCGAATTGTTTAGAATATTTCTACAAAGTAGATGAAAACTTCTCGGATGTTAGTGTCAATATTATCACATTTGCACAAATCAAAAGAAAACGGCAATATCGATCAATATCTAAGAATCCCAGAGTGTCAAAACAACACCACCGCTCGGGTTTACTTGACTTATTATTATTATTTTTTATTTTTATTGCTTTTCTTTTTTCTTTTTCTTTTTTTAATTCTTTCTGTCATTTATACTTCTTCCTTTCCTTCATTTCTTTTCTTTCATAATTCATGTTTTTCTTTCATAATTCATTTTTTATTTAGATCCGAGAGCAGTTCCAGAAGTAAAGTTATAGGGATGCGTGTCGAACTACTATTCAGCCTCGCTCGCACACACGGTCACAATGCACAGAACTCTCAGGTTTGAGACGTTTACGGTTATCTGCCTTTATTTCCAGATATGCATGTTAAAACCGATAGGTGGCGATATCGACTTCCTTTCTCTATCCATCTATCTCACTTTCTTTCATCTGCGACGCCATGCGGTATGGACCAGTGGAGATTTTCCTCTCCTGACTTTCTTATAAAATATGTCTTTTAACAAGTCGCCTGTAATAAATTTACACAGTTTGTAATTTACATGTTTTGATGAGTGTTCTTTCTTTATTCGTTGTTAGTTCATTGCTTTTGCCTTTGTCGACGTGGTAGATAGCATTTACCGATGTCCACTGCAAAGCTTCCTATTTTTAACTCAGAAAGTTGTAGAGCTACAAAGACAGTAGTGGTAGCATTAGAATAATCGACATTTTGTGCCCCAAAATTTATTTCCATTTTTGCTTGCTAGAAATAAACGATGGATATGCACGGGCGTCCGGATCACGCTTTGTTCATGAGGGTCGTTCCAAAAGTAATACCTGCTATTTTTTGACTCAGAAAGTTGAAGATCTACGATCACGGGAGTAGCACCATTAAAACGAGTTCTTTTGTGCCCAAGAATTTATTTTTCTACATAGTCACCAACATTCTTAATGCACTTTTGTGAGGAAGTAAATGGCGTATATTTGTTTCAGACGCACGTCGATTACAGATATTGCTTTTTATGGTCTCACACCGTCAATATATGTAACAGACATATGAAACTTTCAGGTTATAAATGCATAAGTTGAGGCATTATAACAATGCACTTTGCAATCTCCTGTACTCTCCTTCGACTGCATTAAAAAAATAGGAGGCATTACTTTCGGAATGCCCCTCGGATTACTTTATCTTACTTTACGAGTCTAGTCTGGCGGTTGAAACTTTGTTTGCTGGAGCGCCGAAGACTGAGGGGCGGCCTTATTTTGGTCTATAAACTTCTTCCTGGCCATTACAACCTCCCTCGGGATCTTCTCTTTACCTTGGCACCTCAACGTGAACTGAGAGGACATGACCTGAATGAATTATGTGTTTCATTGGAAATTTTGGCTAAACCGACGCAAAGCCGCATTAGCTATTCACATATTGGCTTCCTGAAATAGACTGCCGTTTTAGGTTATCACTACACCAACAACGGATCAGTTCAAGATGAAATTGGACAGATGCTGGTTAACTGTAATTCCGACCGTCTAAATTCGCAGCGCCATGCCATCCCTTTTTGTTCGGTTTCCTCTCTCTCTTTCTCTCTCTTTCTCTCTCTCTCTCTCTCTCTTTTATGGCGCTTTTACACTATCGGAACGACATTTCGGAAATCGCAATTTCATGAACACAATCGTATCTACGTACTCCTCGTATTTTTTTAGATTATTATATCCAAAATTTATGAAAATTTAATAGGTAGAAAAAATTTTATTAAAGAAAATAAAAATAGAAGTTGAGAAAAGCGATTGTATTTGCTTATGTAATAGAAAAGGAGGTAATTTTCCGGTTCGATTTAAACAAGATGGCCATAATTTTTCACCTGCTAACACGATTGAAGTTGATTTTTTTCGGTAATATTCAGGTAATTTGACTGTATAATTTAGAAGCTAACATTGATTTATTAGAATAGACAAAATATCATTGTTTTTTCTCTGAAAACTCCATTATCAAGTACAAAATTTCGTTCTGATAGTGTATATATTTATGTGCAACTTTTACCTTTTTTCTGTTTTTGTAAGTTTTTTCTTTCTTTCATGTTTTTATTCGTTTTTGTATACATATATATATATATACATATATATATATACATCTATACCGTCTGTTTTTGTAATTCCTTTGAACTTTCTTCTTGTATTTTAGCCATCTTAGTTTTGCATTCATTTGTAATGTGTATATCGAATATGTTGCAATATATGAGGTGACTTAAATAAGTTCCCAAGCGAAACTGGCATTAGGCCGACCATTTCCCTCGATGCGCTCATAATTAAAGGATACTCTAACTTAACATCTAAATCTGACCCCCAAGATCGCCATAGGCATGGAATATGTGCCTACATTAAATATATATTTCCATGTGGTAGGGATATCTCCAGAGAAGACCCTAATTTACCTTATATGTGCTTCCGGGTTTCACTTGCATACATCACCGCATTCATATTTGCCCTCTATCGCCCACACAACAGCGGAGTTACTATCTTTAAGAGTATATCTGAGAAAATTGACCACATCCTGTCTGCTCATCCTTCGGCTAACATTCACATCTGTGATGAATTCAATGTCCACAATGTGGAATGGCTGACCCCACCAAACAAGATAGATGATGAGGGGAGGTTCTGTCATGATTTCTCCATTGTTTATGACCTTATGATTGTTGACGAATCCACCCACGCCCGTTTGTCCGATAATAACGGTCAGTATGTAAGCTTTCTATAACTTTTTCTCACAACTTTCCCCGATCTATTTTCATGTTCCGTTCTATCTCCTTTTGGATCTTCCGACCACTCGGTTGTATCAGTTAAGATAAAAACGAAATGTAATAAGTCTTCAGACGTACTTCTCGACAGTACAGTATATCGATAATCTATGGCTGACTGGGATAGCTTCCGTACATTCAAATCTGGTCTACCTCTGCATTCCATGTATAAAAAGAATGTGTCCTCTATATTATCAGACCTGACGAAATGGTTAATTGTAGGTATAAACCGATTCATACTATCAAAAAAAAATTCCAGCAAAAACCTAACAGCCAGACATGGTTAATTGTAGGCATAGACCGATTCATACCATCTAAAAAACTCCAACAAAAACCTTACAGCCAGCCATGGTTCTCCCCAGAATGTGCTGCTGCCATCGCGCACAGAAATCACTTTCCCATAGCTACCAACATAATAGATGTACTGAGACTAAAGTTGTTTTCAGGACTGCCAACAACCATTGTAAAAGAGTAATAAAAAATACAAGAAATTTATATGCTTAGTCCGTTAAATCCAAAGTAGCTGAGCAGTGGCTTGGTTCCCACCAGTTTTGGAAAATAGCCAACAGCATCCTGAACAGAAGCGTGCGTTCTATCCCAACCATCATCAATGGACCTGAAGTCATCTCGTCAGCATCAGACAAAGCCAAACTATTTGCCAAGAATTTTGCAGTTAATTCTACTCTATGCGATCAAGGCCATAAACACCCCGTATTTCCTTCTATAACAGACAACACGTTATGCAACATACAAATATCTGTGCGTGATGTCGCCAAGCTAATTAAGAACCTTGGTTCCAGTAAAGCAACTGGCCCTGACGGCATTCCAATTATTGTGTTTAAAAAGCTTCAACCAGAACTTACCCTCATACTTACAAAACTGTTTAAGCGTTGTCTTAATGAGAATTGCTTCCCATCACACTGGAAAACCTCATCAATATGCTCTGTATTTAAGAATTCAAGTGATAGGTCATCTCCCTCTCAGTACAGACCAATACGTCTCCTGTGCGTCATAAGTAAGTTGCTGGAATCCATATGAAATAAAGAAGTAGTCATATGAAATAAAGAAGTAGTCAACCACTTCAGCAGAAATAACCTTTTTAGTGGCATGCAATATGGTTTCCGTTCTGCTAGATCTACAGCGGATGTGCTAATGGTTATATCTCATAGGATTAGTGAATCTCTCGACAAACGCTTCCTTGCTAGGGCAATTGCTCTTGACATATTCGATAAGGTATGGCATAAAAGCCTACTTCACAAGATTTCCAGCTACGGTATAACTAGAAATTTTTTCTCAATTATTGAATCACTTCTCTCTGATAGGCTCATAAAAGTAGTGGTTGATGGACAGAAATCAGAAGCTCGCAGTATTGATGCTGGAGTCTCTCAGCGGTCCATCCTGTGCTGGAGTCTCTCAGGGGTCCATCCTGAGCCAAACTCTCTTCCTGATCTACATCAATGGTCTCCTAAATCACATCCTAAGATCATTCGTAGATATTTTTACTGATGGCACTACCATCTATGGCAACAAATCAAAGGCCGTAAATGACAAAGTTCCTTCTGATTCTCTCTCCTCTGATCTTGAGCGCGTGATACAATGGGGGAAGAGGTGGCTTGTTACTTTTCATGCATCTAAAACCAAAATTCTATCTTTACATCATAAACGCTCTGATCCTTATCTGGCATCAATTGGAATCGATGGCTCTCGTCTTGGGGAGGCTCCATGTTTTGACAAGCTTCTGGGATTATCCTTTACCCCTGATCTGATATGGAACAGATACATCAAATCTGTTGCCATGGTCGCTGGAAAATGCTGAGATCCTTCTACCGCTCCAGTAGATATCTCAGTGCTGATGCAATTCTCTATCTATATAAAAGCTAAGTACTTCCTCCAAGGATGGAGTACTGCTGCCACATATGGGCAGGAGCTGCTAAAAACAGCTTATCTTGCCTTGACAGTACAACCTAGTGGGGATGCCCTTTTCTCTTCCCTGCAATCTCTCTCCCACAGAGGGAGCGTCGTTGCGAACCTCTCTTTGTTTTATCGTTATTTCAATGGCAAGTGCTCGTTTGATCTCCAATCCCTGCCCCCCCCCCCGCCAATCTTTCACGATAAACACCCATCTTGCTGAAACCACTGTCAGTAATTTCCCCCACTCTTTATCTGTGCCTAAATCAAAACGTAGATTCCATGAACAAAGCTTCTTTCTTAGAACTGCACGTCTGTGGAACTCTCTTCCGTTTGCCTATTTCCCACCTGACTACAACTGTGATGTCTTCAAGTCCAACATAAAAAAAAATCCTGATTATCCGCCCCGTTAAGTAATTCAATTTATCAAGTCTCCATTACTAACGATTACTACGATATTACCCCATTTATTACTGTACACGCAATAAACCTTATCATCGAGTGGCCTCCGGGCTTTGGTGACTCCCATGTAAAAAAAATAGAGACAGATTTACACTTATCGTAGACTTCTCAAATTCAGTATTTTATTGCTATACATCTTATGAGATTACTGACCAATTTTTATGAGTTCAGGCTCAAATGAACAGCTACAGCAGGAATTGGAATAACCCCTACTAAAGCCTTATTATCACAGCTGGTAATTTCAGCAACGCTATCTGGATGTGAGGATATTTTAAAAGCACGATATAAAATAAAATTCTGTTTTAAAGTTGCAACAAATGCCACACAAACGTATGGATTTCTTCAGACTGCTTTTGGACCATCTTGCAAGAATCGAACATCGGTTTTTGATTCAAGGATAGCAGTGAGTCTTTGAAGTGCACTTATTGTCTTTATAGACACACGTAGATCCTTATCCATGAAAGTCTTTATTTGGACAATCGATTCAGGTATTCTGACTTCCTTCTCCTCTCACACCTCTCATCATCCCTCACTGACTCCCTGTTTTCCTTGAATCTCTTATGCCACTCAAAAATTGATGCTCGATTCATGTAAAGTGGTCCAAAAGCAATCTGAAACATCCCATATGTTTCTGTTTCATTTTTTCAAGTTTAAAACAGAATTTTATTGCATATTTTTCTTTTAAAGTGTCCTTGCGTCCAGATTGCCTTTTTGAAATTCACCAGTTTTGACAATCAGGCTTTAGTGGAGTGTATTGCACTTCCTGCTGTAGCTGTTAATTTGACCCTGAAATCGTAAAAAATGTTCGGTCATCTCATAAGATGTATAACAATAAGATACTGAATTTTCAAGAGACTACGACAAAGTATTTGACCAAGATGAATATTAAAACAGTTCCTCACCCTCACTATTGTTCAGTCCTTGCTCCCTGTGACTTTTGGCTATTCAAAATGGCTGTTATTGTTCTGAAGACGTTTACTTGATTAAATAAATTAAATTTTAAAAAAGTAAAATGTTTTAGTAAAATATTTTGATAACATTCTAAATTGAACGTTAAATTTTTATTCTGCATTATAAAAAATATCTACTTGAAAAATAGTTTGGAAATATAGACAACTGAATCAACAAGCTTAACATAAACTTAGCAATTGTCAATGAAATATAGAATACTATATTTTATTTGTAAATTTTAAAAATTTTTTTTAATTATTTACTGTGAAATATTGTTGTTTAATTTTTAAAACATTCAATTACATTAACTGTTTCCTTATTTTATGATTTTTTATTTTTATTTTTTTTTGCGAACTGTTTTCATAATTGTTTTTAATCACTTTTCAGCCAACTCATCGTTTGGCATTCTTCAGTTAATTAATCACGACGAGATAGGAATGCTGAGTCTTGTAACTGTATCCCAAGTAATTACTGCCTTCCATAGTTGTTGTCTCGCCACGTTTTGACCAACTAATCCTCTGGCCTGCTTTTGGTAGGATTCAAACCGCTATCTTCAGACAATGTTCACCTAGAACGGTAGAGATGCAACACTTCTATCCACTGCGTTAGATTCTAAAGAAGATTCAAAAGATTCTCAGAAAGATCCAAAAGATTCTCCTGAAGATAAAAAAGATTCTCAAAAAGATCCAACAGATTCTCAAAAAGATCCAACAGATTCTCAAAAAGATCCAACAGATTCTCAAAAAGATCCAACGGATTCTCTAAAAGATCTAAAAGATTCTCAAAAAGATCCAAAAGATTCTCAAGAAGATCCAAAAGATTCTCAAGAAGATAAAAATGATTCTCAAAAAGATCCAAAAGATTCTCAAGAAGATCCAACAGATTCTAAAAAAGATCCAAAAGATTCTCAAAAAGATCATAAAGATTCTCAAGAAGATCCAAAAGATTCTCAAAAAGATCAAAAAGATTCTAAAAAAGATCCAAAAATTCTAAAGAAGATAAAAAAGAATCTAAAAAATATCCGATTCTCAATAAGATCCAAAATATTCTCAAGAAGATCTAAAAAATCCTCAAGAAGATAAAAAAGATTCTCAAAAAGATAAAAAAGATACTCAAACAGATCCAAAAGATTCTCACAAAGATCCAAAAGATTCTCACAAAGATCCAAAAGATTCTCAAAAAGATCCAAAAAGGTTTCAAGAAGATGCAAAAGATTCCCAAGAATATCAAAAAGATTCTCAAAAAGATCCTAAATATTCTCAAAAAGATCCAAAAGATTCTCAAGAAGATCCAAAAGATTCTCCAATAGATCCAAAAGATTATCAAGAGGACCCAAAAGATTCTCAAGAATATCCAAAAGATTCTTAAGATGCTCCAAAAAATTCTGGAAAAGATCCAAAAGATTCTCAAAAAGATCCAAAAGATTATCAAGAAGATCCAAAAGATTCTCAAAAAGATCAAAAGATTATCAAGAAGATCCAACTAATTCTCAAAAAGATCAAAAGATTATCAAGAAGATCCTAAAGATTATCAAAAAGATCAAAAAGATTATCAAAAAGATCTAAAAGATTCTCAAAAAGATCAAATAGATTATCAAGAAGATAAAAAAGATTCTCAAGAAGATCCGAAAGATTCTCAAAAAGATACAAAAGATTCTCAAAAAGATCCAAAAGATTCTCAAAAAGATTCAAAAGATTCTTAAGAAGATACAAAATATTCTCGAAAAGATCAAAAACATTCTGCAAAAGATCAAAAAGATTATCAAAAATATCAAAAAGATTATCAAAAAGATCCAAAAGATTCTCAAAAAGATCCAAAATATTCTCAAAAAGAACCAAAAGATTATCAAAACGATCAAAAAGATTATCAAGAAGATCCAAAAGATTCTCAAAAAGATCCGAAAGATTCTCAAAAAAATCCGAAAGATTCTACATGAGATCCAAAGATTATCAAAAAGATCAAAAAGAGTACAAAAAAGATCCAAAAGACTATCAAGAAGATTTAAAAGATTCTCAACAAGATCCAAAAGATTCTCAAAAAAATCCAAAAGATTCTCAAGATCCAAAAGATTATCAAAAAGATCCAAAAGATTCTCAAAAAGATCCGAAAGATCCTCAATAAGATCCAAAAGATTCTCAAAAAGATCAAAAAGATTATCAAGAAGATCCAAAAGATTCTCAAAAAGATTCAATAGATTCTCAAAAAGATCAAAAAGATTTTCAAAAAATTAAAAAGATTCTCAAAAAGATCAAAAAGATTATCAAGAAGATCCAAAAGATTCTCAAAAAGATCAAAAGATTATCAAGAAGATCCAAAAGATTCTCAAAAAGATCAAAAAGATTCTCAAAAAGATCCAAAAGATTATCAAAAAAGTCCAAAATATTCTCCAAAAGATCCAAAAAAATATCAAAAAGATCTAAAAGATTCCCAAGAAGATCCAAAAAATGCTCAAAAACATCCAAAAGATTATCAAAAAGATCAAAAAAATTCTGAAAAGATCCAAAAGATTCTCAAGAAGATCAAAATGATTCTCAAGAAGATACAAAAGATTATCAAAAAGATCCAAAAGATTATCAAAGAAGATCCAAAAGATTCTCAAGAATATCCAAAAGATTCTCAAAAAGATACAAAAGATTCTCAAAAAGATACAAAAGATTATCAATAAGATCCAAAAGATTTTAAAAAAGATCAACAAAATTATCAAAAAGATCCAAAAGATTATCAAAAAGATCCAAAAGATTCGTAAAAAGATCCAAAAGATTCCTAAAAAGATCCCAAAGTTTATCAAGACGATCAAAATGATTCTCAAAAATATCCAAAAGATTATCAAGCAGATTTAAAAGATTCTCAAAAAGATCCAAAAGATTCTAAAAAAGATCCAAAAGATTCTCAAAAAGATCCTAAATATTATCAAAAAGATCCAAAAGATTCTCAAAAAGATCCAAAAGATTATCAAAAAGATACAAAAGATTATCAAGAAGATCCAAAAGATTCTCAAAAAGATACAAAAGATTCTCAAAAAATCCAGAAGATTCTCAGAAAGATCAAAAAGATTATCAAAAAGATCTAAAAGATTCTCAAGAAGAGCCAAAAGATTCTCAAAAACATCCAAAAGATTATCAAACAGATCCAAAAGATTATCAAAAAATCCAAAAGATTCTCAAAAAGATCCAAAAGATTATCAAAAAGATACAAAAGATTATCAAGAAGATCCAAAAGATTCTCAAAAAGATACAAAAGATTCTCAAAAATATTCAACAGATTATCAAGAAGATACAAAATATTCTAAAAAAGATCCAAAGATTATCAAAAAGATCCAAAGGATTATCAAGAAGATCCAAAATATTCTCAAGAAGATTCAAATGATTCTCAAAAAGATCAAAAAGATTATCAAGAAGATCCAAATGATTATCAAAAAGATTAAAAAGATGATCAAGAAGATCAAAAAGATTCTCAAAAAGATCAAAAAGATTCTGGAAAGATCCAAAAGATTCTCAAACAGATTCAAAAGATTATCGAGAAGATCCAAAAGATTATCAAAAAGATCAAAAAATTCTGAAAAAGATCCAAAAGATTCTCAAAAATATCCGAAAGATTATCAAGAAATCCAAAAGATTCTCAAAGAGATTCAAAAGTTTCTCAAAAAGATCCAAAATGTTTCAAGAAGATGCAAAAGATTCCCAAGAAGATCTAAAAGATTCTCAAAAAGATCCTAAATATTCTCAAAAAGATCCAAAAGATTCTCAAGAATATCCAAAAGATTCTTAAGATGCTCCAAAAGCTTCTGGAAAAGATCCAAAATATTCTCAAAAAGATCCAAAAGATTATCAAGAAGATCCAAAAGATTCTCAAAAAGATCAAAAGATTATCAAGAAGATCCAACTAATTCTCAAAAAGATCAAAAAGATTATCAAGAAGATCCAAAAGACTATCAAGAAGATTTAAAAGATTCTCAACAAGATCCAAAAGATTCTAAAAAAATCCAAAAGATTCTCAGGATCCAAAAGATTCTCAAAAAGATCTAAAAGATTCTCAAAAAGATCCAAAAGATCCTCAAAAAGATCCAAAAGATTATCAAGAAGATCTAAAAGATTCTCAAAAAGATCCAAAAGATTATCAAGAAGATTTAAAAGATTCTCAAAAAGATACAAAAGATTCTAAAAAAGATCCCAAAGCTTATCAAAAAGATCCAAAAGATTATCAACAAGATCCCAAAGATTCTCAAAAAGATCCAAAAGATTATCAACAAGATCCAAAAGATTCTCAAAAAGATCCGAAAGATTCTTCAAAAGATCCAGAAGATTCTCAAAATATAAAAAAGATTCTCAAAAAGATCCAAAAGATTATCAAGAAGATCCAAAAGATTCTCAAAAAGATCAAAAGATTATCAAGAAGATCCAAAAGATTCTCAAAAAGATAAAAAAAGATTATCAAAAAGATCCAAAAGATTATCACAAAAGTCCAAAATATTCTCCAAAGGATCCAAAAAATTATCAAAAAGATCTAAAAGATTCTCAAGAAGATCCAAAAGATTATCAGAAAGATCAAAAATATTATCAAAAAGATCTAAAAAATTATCAAGAAGATCCAAAGATTCTCAAAAACATCCAAAAGATGCTCAAAAAGATCCAAAAGATTATCAAGAAGATCCAAAAGATTATCGAGAAGATCCAAAAGATTATCAAGAAGATCCAAAAGATTATCAAGAAGATACAAAAGATTCTCAAAAAGATCCATAGGATTATCAAAAAGATACAAAAGATTCAAAAAATATCCATAGGATTCTCAAATAGATCCAAAAGATTATAAAATAGATCCAAAAGATTCGTAAAAAGATCCAAAAGATTATCAAAAAGATTCCAAAGATTATAAAGAAGATCCAAAAGATTATCAAAAAGATCCCAAAGATTATCAAGAAGATCCAAAATGTTCTCAAAAATATCCAAAAGAATTTAAAAAAGATCCTAAACATTCTCAAAAAGATCCAAATATTCTAAAAAAGATCATAAACATTCTCAAAAAGATCCAAAGAGATTATCAAAAAGATCCAAAAGATTATCAAAAAGATCTAAAAGATTATCAAAAAGATCCAAAAGACTCTGGAAAAGATCCAAAAGATTCTCAAGAAGATCCAAAAGATTATCAAGAAGATCCAAAAGATTATCAAGAAGATCCAAAAGATTATCAAGAAGATCCAAAAGATTAACAAGAAGATCCAAAAGATTCTATAAAAGGTCCAAAAGATTATCAAAAAGATCTTAAAGATTCTCAAGAAGATCCAAAAGATTCTCAAAAACATCCGAAAGATTATCAAAAAGATCCAAAAGATTCTGAAAAAGAACCAAAAGCTTCTCAAGAAGATCAAAATGATTCTCCAGAAGATCACAAAAGATTTTCAAAAAGATCCAAAAGATTATCAAGAAGATCCAAAAGATTCTTAAGAAGATCCAAAAGATTCTCAAAAAGATACAAAAGATTCTCAAAAAGATACAAAAAATTATCAAGAAGATCCAAAAGATTATCAAAATGATCCAAAAGATTATCAAAAAGATCCAAAAGATTATCAAAAAGATCCAAAAGATTCGTAAAAAGATCAAAAAGATTCTCAAAAAGATCCCAAAGATTATCAAGAAGATCCAAAAGATTCTCAAAAATATCCAAAATATTGTCAAGAAGATATAAAAGATTCTCAAAAAGATACAAAAGATTCTAAAAAAGATCCCAACGCTTATCAAAAAGATCCAAAAGATTATCAACAAGATCTCAAAGATTCTCAAAAAGATCCAAAAGATTCTCAAAAAGATCCAAAAGATTCTCAAAAAGATCCGAAAGATTCTTCAAAAGATCCAGAAGATTCTCAAAAAGATCAAAAAGATTATCAAGAAGATCCAAAAGATTCTCAAAAAGATTCAAGAGATTCTCAAAAAGATCCAAAAGATTCTCAAAAAATAAAAAAGATTCTCAAAAAGATCCAAAAGATTATCAAGAAGATCCAAAAGATTCTCAAAAAGATCAAAAGATTATCAAGAACATCCAAAAGATTCTCAAAAAGATCAAAAAAATTCTTAAAAAGATCCAAAAGGTCCTCAAAAAGATCAAAAAGATTATAAAGACTACAATATTCTCAAAAAGATCCAAAAGATTATTAACAAGATCCCAAAGATTATCAAAAATATCCGAAAGATTCTCAAATAGATCCCAAAGATTATCAAAAACATCAAAAAGATTAACAAGAAGATCCAAAAGATTCTCAAAAAAATCCCAAAGATTCTCAAAAAGATCCAAAACAGTATCAAAAAGATCCAAAAGATTCGTAAAACGATCCAAAAGATTCTCAAAAAAATCCCAAAGATTATCAAGAATATCCAAAAGATTCTCAAAAAGATCCAAAAGATTATCAAGAAGATTTTAAAGGTTCTCAAAAAGATCCAAAAGATTATCAAAAAGATCCAAAAGATTATCAAAAAGATCAAAAATATTCTCAAAAATATCCGAAAGATTCTCAAAAAATCCCAAAGATTATCAAAAAGATCCAAAAGATTATCAAGAAGATTCAAAAGATTCTCAAAAAGATCCAAAAGATTCTCAAAAACATCCAAAATATTATCAAAAAGATCAAAAAGATTCGTAAAAAGATCCAAAGGATTCTCAAAAACATCCCAAAGATTATCAAGAAGATCCAAAAGATTCTCAAAAAGATCAAAAATGTGCTGAAAAAGATCCAAAATATTCTCAAAAAGATCCAAAAGATTCTCAAGAAGATCCAAAAGATTCTCAAAAATGTCAAAAAGATACTGAAAAGATCCAAAAGATTATCAAAAAGATCCGAATGATTCTCAAAAAAATCAAAAAGATTCCCAAAAAGATCCAAAAGATTATCAAGAAGATATAAAAGATTATCAAGAAGATCCAAAAGATTATCAAAAAGATCCAAAAGATTCCCAAAAACATCCAAACGATTTTCAAAAAGATCCAAAAGATTATCAAGAAGATCCAAAAGATTCTCAAAAAGATCAAAAAGATTCTAAAAAAGATCAAAAAGATTATCAAAAAGATCCAAACGATTCTCAAGAAGATCAAAAAGTTTCTAAAGAAGGTCAAAAAGATTCTCAAAAAGATCCAAAAGATTATCAAAGAGATTCTTTAAAAGGTCCAAAATATTCTCAAGAAGATCCAAAATATTCTCACGAAGATCCAAAAGATTCTCACAAACATCCAAAAGATTCTCAAAAAGATCCAAAAGGTTCGCAAGAAGATCCAAAGGTGCTCAAAAAGATTAAAAAAATACATTTTTTTGTTTAGTATTTTATGTTTTGCATAAAAACAGTATTATACATTTGTAACAGATCATTTGTATGAGCGCGTGTGAAAATATCAGCAGGAGCTGTAGGATAGCTGGCTTGCGATGATTTCAGCAGCAGTAGCCGAAATAGTACGTATACAAATTAGGAAGTGTGCGCGGCTTGTGTGAGAGAAGAAGAAAAATGCCCCACGTGGTCTGGCAGAAAGGAAAAATTTTATCAGGTGAGATTGATGTGTATCCCCGAAGTGTCGCAAGTGACTTTTAAGCTGGTGTCGAGACAGCAGGGATTTGTTAATCTGATGGCGGACGAAATGAACAGTTAGAAAAAAAAACAAGTAAGTTTTTTGTTGTTGTTTTATGGTTGTTCCTTATTCAACGGTACCAGACGAGGGAGGTTTGAACTTTAATGAGTTCGGGCATAACGTTACGTCACACATTCGTATCACAAAAACAAAGAAAATCAAACCTTTTCTTTTAAAAAAATTATTAATTTTTATTACGAAAAAGAAATAATTAACAGAAACACCGAAATCATTATCAGTGAGAACATTGCTGATTCACTGGGCGAATCAGTTTGTTTATACGAGCAGCTGTTTCTGAAAATGCGATTTTGATTATTCGTTTTCTGGCCTTTATCTTTACTGCAATTTTAACTTGAGAACCCTGATTCAGATAAGTATTTTTAATTATTAGCTACTTCAATTACTTACCCCCTACTAGATAATTTTTTTACGCCTAGGGGTAAATTTACCTTTGGTTGAGAGCCTCCGGCCTAATATAACACTTCCGAAAATTACTTCCGGCGAAGTAAAGTGCTTTGTGTCGACATTTCTTCACTTTCGACTTAAAAAATACAACAGAAAAACTAACACTTTTGGTATAATTACATATGGGGAGCTATGATGTTCACTCTTTCGCTGCCGGAAGTTCAAGTGCCCCGAAACGTTTTCTGCGCATGTGGCGAGAGGCGCCTTTTTACTAAATTACTTTAAAAATTCAATGTTTTGGTTTTCTGACCAATCAGAGAATTTTCCAAGCTGTCGGAAATTCGGTGTCTGTGGGAGCCGATGAGAATCTTTAAAAGAGGTCTGTATTTTCCAAAAAAAAACAGTTAACAAAAATTCAGAGATAGTGTTGGAAGGCATATATCACTACTGTCTGCAACTCAACTCTAACACGACAACACTTTGAACATAACAGTCAGCTAATCAGACAATGTAGGCGAACACACAGACACAGAAACAGTAACTAACTTTTGCATTCCCCCTTTTATTATCGTATGCTCACTTGAAATTAAGTTTATGAAAATAATTATTTTAAAACTTCTCACATTTTTCAATGAACCTTCCAGAGTGATTAATTAACTCTACTCAAAAACTTTCAGTGAAAATTATTTTATATAGTTGAGTGAGGAAGCTTTCTTTACGATTTACAGACCCGTGAACTAATCACGGCTCTTGAATTATTAACTCAAACTTCCTCGAAATCTCAAACTAATTTCCCCCTTTTGTTCACTCATAAATGAACTATTATTTTCAATGAAAATATTTCTTAAAATGTAATCAATCTTTTTCCTTTTATAAATTGAGAGTTAACCTTGTTTGTTATGTTGATATATTTTCTACGAAAGAACCTCGTAAATTCGACTCTCTGTCTCGCTTTCTTTACCACTTTTCCCCACAATAATAACATTAATAAATAATACAAATTAACAATAAAAAAGGAATAGGCCAAACTGGCGACCCACCGACGTGATTATTTTGAACACGCAAACAATTCTATAAACAAAAAAAAGCTACCTTCTGATGCTTCAAGTAACCAGTCTTTTGATGTGAATTTCAACGAAACTAAACAAAATGAAAACAACCCAAGGAATAATTTCACTACTAATTCACCACGGACCAACAACAAACAAACAAACAAAAAAACTGCCTTCTTATACTTCAAATAACCAACTTTTGATGTGAATTTCAACAAAAGTAAATAAAAACTCAAGACACAATTTCACCAAGGTCGCGAAAAACTACGGAAATTCAACAACAAAAATAAAAAGGGAAAAATATTTTTTATGAAAACGGTAAAACAAATCCTTCTGAATATAAAAATCTACTTTTCAAAAAAAAAAAGAAAAAAAAATTTCATTTTAAATACAATCCTACAAACATATTCCTTTTTTTCTTGAAAACGAACAAAATATTTCAAACAAAAAAAAATTATTCTTTTGAAACAAAAACATATTTTCACAAAAAAAAAATATATATATATATATTTTAACATAAAAACCTATCTTCATTACAAAATTTTAAAAGACAACACACAGCAAAAGTGTGTATAAAAAAAGGCAAACTAAAATGGCAGAAAACTAAGTCGACATGGCAGCAGAACAAGATAAACCAGTGCAGTCAATAGCGATTAAAACTCCGGCATTTATTGATTCAAATGTACTAGCTTGGTTTTCAATAATGGAAGCCCAGTTCAGTATTAAGAACATTAAACAACCAAGACAAAAATTTTACCATATTTTCGCGTCACTACCAACGGATATAGTTGAAAAATTACAAAACAACATACTGGAATCAAAAGACTTTGATAAGTTAAAAGATGCTGTGATAAACCAGTATGAAAAATCAAAGCCTGTAATGCTGGACAAACTAATGTCATCTTCAATCATGACAGGACGTCCTTCGATTTATTTGAACGAACTCATGTCGCTAGCAGGTAGAATTGGTGTTGGAGAAGACATTGTCCGACATAAGTTCATCCAAGCCCTACCTCATTCGATCAAACCCGTGATAGCAGCACAAATTGATCTCGATCGGGAAAGACTTGGAAATGTCCGATGATCTGCTGTTATATTTGAATAGACAGGAAGCCACGCAAATACAACAGATATCATGGAACCAAAACCATCGTAACCAGAGTGATGACGGATCTCAAAGAAAAAGTAATCCGTCACAAAAATCATATAATTGTCCAAATGGAGGTCGTCCTTTTAACAAGGATCAGAGACCCAAAATCTGCCGTTCACATCTATATTTTGCCGAACGTGCAAAATATTGCAAACCATGGTGTAAATGGCCAGACAAACGGAATGTGCAACTGAAACCCAGTTCTCGTCCTGCCTCCCCTGCTTTTAGTAAAACATCGGAAAACTAACCCAGCGAAGCGTGATAGCTTCCACATCTTCCACCCTTCTTGAAGTAGCCGCACGGTTAGGAGCTATAAAATTGAATTTCGTTGTGGATACGGGAGCTGCAATATCTGTAATCCCAAGAAAATATATAAGCGGTATAGTTATATACCCAACAAACATCTCAATTGTGTCAGCTAACGGTCAGAACATTGAATGTTCCGGTCAAGCAGTATTAAACCTGGCACTTTATAACTTAAGGCGTGATTTCACTTGGACCTTTCTCATTGCAGAAACTACCAGACCTCTCCTAGGTTATGATTTTCTGAATCATTTTGGATTGATGGTTGATTGCACAAATAACAAATTGATTGATCAAACAACCAAAAGATATTCAAACGCACAGCCATCACCAATGCTTATGAAAATTGCTTTATGCTCGGATAACGTTGCTGACACAACTGTTCACACAATTTCGCAAAAATATCCCAAATTAATTTCTCCACATCGCGATTCCAACGTAACAAAACCTAACGTGTTTCATAGAATTGAAACTGGCAGTAACCCTCTATCTTTCTCTAAAACGAGGCAGTTATCAGCCCAGAAATACAACATAGCAAAAGAGGAATTCAGGAAACTCCAGAATGCCGGAATTATATCCCCCTCTAAATCAGAGTGGATTTCGGCCTTGCACATGGTGAATAAATCTGATGGGATTTATAGACCTGTAAGTGACTACAGGTTACTAAACACTATAACAAAACCAGATCGATACCAAGTGCCAAACATAAATTCCTTGTCATCAAAACTGCACGGTAAGAAAGTGTTTTCAAAAATTGATTTATCTTCTGCTTACCACCAAGTACCAGTCCATCCGGATGATGTATGCAAAACAGTCATCACAACACCCTTCGGTTTATATGAGTACAATTACATGCCTTTCGGTTTGCGGAACGCATCTAGTACTTTCCAAAGGATGATGGACAATATTTTCCGCGACATCGATTGTATTTTTATATACATCGATGATATTCTTATTTTCTCAAATAGTGAAGAAGAGCATTCCAAACACCTCGATACTGTTTTACAGAAACTCAGTGAGTACGACCTTAAAATTTCCCTTTCTAAATGTATTTTCAATGTTTTTCAACTTTGATTTGTGGAATTTCACATATCTGTTGATGGTCTTAAGCCAAGTGAGAAGAAAATCCGCGAATTAAATGAATTTCCTCAACCGAACGATTCAAAATCACTGCGTCGATTCCTTGGCATGACAAATTTTTACAGAAAATTAGTTCCAAATTTCAGTGAAATCAATTTACCACTCACCGAGTGTATTCGGTTGAATCAAAAATCTAAGAAAATAGATTTTACAAAGGAGGAAGTTGAATCCTTTGAAAGGATAAAAACAAGTTTATCAGGTGTAACCGCTCTACCTTATCCCGATTCAAAAGCTACTAATTATCAGTTTGTTACGGACAGTTCCAGTTACGCTGTTGGAGCAGCACTTCATCAGATGATTGACAATCAACCAATTCCTATTGGATTCTTTTCAAAAAAGTTATCACAAACTCAACAAAAATATTCTACTTTTGACAGAGAATTGCTAGCTGCTTATTTAGCAGTCTTGTATTTTAAACATCAGTTGGAAGGCATAAACTTGTTGTTATAAACAGATCATAAACCGCTCTGCAGCGCCTTTAAAAGCCAAAAACCTTTAAAATCCGATAGACAACAGCGTCACCTTTGTTTCTTGAGTGAATATGTGACTGATATTTCACACATAAAAGGTTCACAGAACATTGTAGCTGATTGCTTATCGCGACCAGCGTATGCAATCACAATTGATATTTGTGACTTACAGGAGATGGCGAATCACCAAACCACTGATGAAGAAACGAAAACTCTATGTGATCAACTGAAGCCGTATCAGATTAATGAACATAATACAATCCTATGTGACGTGTCATTACCTTTTCCACGACCTTTTGTCACACAACTTGTCACACCCTGGAATTCCTGCTTTAACTAAAATGATAACTTCCATATAGTTTTGGCCCAAAATGGCCAAGTCAATAAAGGAATGGTGCAAGGAATGTCAGCATTGCCAACAAGCAAAGATAAACAAACACACAAAAAGTGACGTGCATCCGTTTGAATTGCCATCCAGCAGATTTCAAACTGTGCACATTGACATTGTTGGCCCTCTACCACCAGTCAAGAGCAAAACAGACCCATATTTCTTTCCCTATCGTTATTTATTAACATGCATTGATACGAGATGGGTAGAGGCTTGTCCATTGACTGAAATAACTGCAGCGTCAGTATCAACTGCTTTTGTTGGTCTGTGGATATCGCGATTTGGTGTGCCCCTCCATGTCGTTACAGACAGAGGTAGCCAATTCGAGTCTGAGCTGTTCTCAGAACTGTCTAAAATTATAGGGTTCCACAGGCTGAGAACGACTTCGTACCATCCCCAAGCAAACGGAATGATCGAGCGAGCACACAGAACATTAAAGACAGCAATTATTGCAAGAAGAGAATCTTCGTTGTCTTCTCTTCCTATAGTTCTTCTAGGTATCAGGATTACACCCAACGATTCCAATTATTCACCATTTACTGCAGTTACGGGTGCTAATGCACAGATACCTAGATTGTTAATCGATGCCTACGATAATAAAAGGGGTAATGCAAAAGTTAGTTACTGTTTCTGTGTCTGTGTGTTCGCCTACATTGTCTGATTAGCTGACTGTTATGTTCAAAGTGTTGTCGTGTTAGAGTTGAGTTGCAGACAGTAGTGATATATGCCTCCCAACACTATCTCTGAATTTTTGTTAACTGTTTTTTGGGAAAATAGAGACCTCTTTTAAAGATTCTCATCGGCTCCCACAGACACCGAATTTCTGACAGCTTGGAAAATTCTCTGATTGGTCAGAAAATCAAAACATTGAATTTTTAAAGTAATTTAGTAAAAAGGCGCCTCTCGCCGCATGCGCAGAAAACGTTTCGGGGCACTTGAACTTCCGGCAGCGAAAGAGTGAACATCGTAGCTCACCACTGGTTCATACGATACATAGCTTCTCCAAATGACATTATCTCTAGTCACAGCACGAAGCTGGATACTCTGCTAGACTAGATGAATCCTAGAATCATCTAAGACTAAGAGAAATGAAGACGTAAATCAGTTAACTGATCACTTTTTTACTAGCTCAACATTTGGGGTGTAAATGCGACCCTTTACATATTCATGTGTCGCATATAGAAATGAAACAAAAAAGATACTTCCGGTGAATTGAAGTATACTTGTGCCGACATTTCTTCACTTTCGACATTAAAAATACAACAGAAAATCTTAACTTGTTTTGGTATAAATCCTGATGAGTTTATTCAATAAACTGAAACGTGGGTTTGACATGAAACGTTAAAGAGGAAACGCTTAATATATACGGGGATACCTTCATTATTGCGAAAGTCGGTGACAGATTCCTGGGGAGACGAGCGAAGAAACGTCTAATTGCGTCTACGAAAAAGCAAAGGCGATTCTCTCGATTCTCGCTCCGATTATTGAATCATTGTTAACATAAACACTTAGCCAATCGGATTATTTCGAAAAAGAAATATTATAAAATATGGCTTTCGAGCTGTCAGCTCGTGATATTTCAGTTGGAAGAGCAGCTGATAAGTTAGACATTTCAATGAAAGCTTACTGATATTTAACCCTAAATAAATAATATTTCCTTTTCATCTCTTCTAAATAAGCCATCTATTATATAAATCTCAGCTGTCTGTTTAAATGTATGTATGTATGTATGTATGCATGTATGTATATATGTATGTATGCATGTATGTATGTATGTATGTATGTATTATGTATGTATGTATGTATGTATGTATGTATTGATACAAAGATCAGTGTCTATCAATCTTGTATTTTACCATTCCTGCTTTACGCTTCTGAGGCCTGGACAACTTATGGTAGACACATAAAAGTCATGGAGAGAGTGCACTAGAAATTCCTGAGATACATTCTGGGCATCAGGTGGAGCACGTTTATACCTGATGTGGATGTTCTCATGCGGGCTGATGTACCTTGTATCGAGAAGTTGATTGTACGCAACCAGATGAGGTGGGCTGAACAAGAATGTACGATGGTAGATTGCCAAAGCGCCTGTTCTATGGGGAAATGACACAAGGTAAGCGTCCACAACATAAACCGAGGAAACGCTTTAAGGATAACATCAAAGATAATCTTAAAGCTCTTGGTATTGACGTGTTCAGTTGGGAAAGTGTTTCCAATGATCGTAAAAAGTGGCGCTCCTTGGTCTATCATGGCTGTGATAGTTTTGAGAAGAAAAAATATGAGCATGAAAAAATGAAGCGTGATATCCGGAAGAAAAATCTGTGAGATGTATCAGGTCTGTCGGAGGATTTCATGCAGAACCACACCTGTGATTTATGCGGTAAAATGACTTTATCCGGAGCTGGCCTGGCTAGCCACAAGCGTTCACATGGAGATCAATCTTTCTTTGATGGGGTAAACTTTGCAGGGCACAGATGTTCTGTCTGCTCTGTGGTCTGTAAATCGAGTGGAGGCCTAAAGCGTCATATGAGCGTCCACAGTAGAGCAGCACCAGTTGGCATCCCTCAATCTCAGTTTAAGTGTGACCTTTGCAACAGACTGTGTCAAAGCAGGGCTGGTCTGAAGAGCCACCTTTGTTCGCATAGAAAATAGGAATTGATGCATTCTTGATCACATCTCCACATGTATATATGTGTGTGTATATAAGTGTATATATGTGTACATAATTATAATATATATATATATATATATATATATATATATATTCAAAAATACATGAAAATAATTGAGTAATCAACAATAAAGCAAGAGAAAGATGGTCTTCTTCTGTCAAGAAGTGACAATCATTATATTTATGTATGTGTGTATTTTGGGGGGGAGAGGGCTCCTGTAAGCTGTGGTGAAGGCACCCTTTCTAGGAGAAGCAAATCTCTGATTTAAAAAACCATAAAGCGGGAGACCAGTACCCGTATTAAGCTGGTCTGCAGTTTAACTTGTTGCTGGCTATATTGCTCATGCTTGTTGCTGGATCTCAACATTTTGAACCGAGAAAGATACTTAGCTGTCGTACAAAGCTAAGACTCTGTAACATCATCTGTGTATAGATACTCCCTCAGGCATTTGTCTAAAAAATGCTCCTGTGGCGATGGAAAAGTTATGACGCATGGAGGCTTGAAATGGAAGAGTCGTAACGTGTGGAGGCTTGAAATGCTGGAAACATGTAATAAATTGACCTCAATCACCGTCTTCAGTGGCATGCCTGCTTGAGCATGTTAATTCACCCGTAGGACTAAAAAAAAGTCATTTTGGGGCTCATGGACTTTAAGTGCCTGGAGGAGTGGCACTCGTCTGACTAGACGTTGCAATCATCATGTATCTATGTATGTCTGCCTAAAACTTTCGGCAGAGGCGAGAGATTTTCACAAAATCGGTATCGTTTTGAAGCTCGACCCTTCGGACGACAAATATCGAAAAATTGTCTAAAAACATTAATTTCTTCACCCACCACTGGGCACTTAACCCTAAACAAATAATATTTCTTTTTCATCTATAAATATAAAAGCGAAAATGTATGTATGCATGTATGTATGTATGTATGTATGTATGTATGTATGTATGTATGTGTGTTCGCTTTTTCTGTATATCTACAAAAGGCTTTTTTCAGAGAAGCGGTCACTCACCTAACACTTTTTAAAACTTTTTATATCACATATAAATCGTAATATCTCACAGTTAACAACGAAGCTCGCCTATTTATTTAATTTGCTCGACTTTGGGAAGATAAATATTCAACATTTGTCGCTCGCCGCATGTGGGTTAGTCTTTTTCCTATAAAATCTTGGGAAGCGTTCCCGAAGTAAATGAAATACTATCCCGCAGTCAAACTTGACCTCATTAACTCATTAAAACGGGCACCTTTCAAATCTAAGTAATTAAATAAATTCAAACGTGTTTCCGTTAGCATCTCGCGGTGGGGCAATGGTTAACGTTGCACTTTTTTTTCACACTTCAATTTACAACTTTGGCTCAAGGGTTTCGATTCGATCTTCGTACTTACTTTTTGTAAACCCCCACCCCCCCCTCCCACTCCCGGAGTTTCCACACCCACCTCCAAACACCCGGGCAACGCCGGGTACCCCTCGCTAGTCTCTTCTAAATAAGTCATCTCTCCAATAAACGAATAGATTGAAATGTATAGAAATACCTGTAGAACCCCCAACTTTGCAAGCCGCATGAACATGCCTGTGGCATAGTCTCTGCCTGCTTTTGGACGACTATAGCGTCTTTTGATATAGCTACGAACTCCAGCAACCCTATGAATATTAATCAACTTGTTTGTTCGTCCAGTGTCACAAAAACATCATGATCATCGCAATAATTAATTAATGAGAAATTAAATACCTCTCTTTATAGTCGCTCTTTATCAGTTAAAAATCATTAAAACAATTCCAAAAACTAGAAAGAATCATGACTGTCTGTTTACGGTTTCAAATTGGTCATGTTTAGAGGAGACTGTCAGTATTTTTTATTATAGATTGTTATAATAATTAAAAAAAATAATGTGCAAGTGAATTGACATCTGTTCTTTTATAAATTATTATTTATTATATTCAGAAAAGAATAAAAACATATGTGTTGTGTGTTGAATTTTTATTGAAAAAAATCTAATTTTTTTAAATAAATTATTTTTAGCTTTAAAAGGTTAAAATAATTTGCTATAAGTTGTTTTAAATTCGCCGTCAATTGTTTTATTTTTTTATTAATTTTATTTATAATGTGTTTTCAACTACTGTCAAATTCCTCCGGTTCTGTAGTCTATATATTAATACCGTAATACCTTTAACGTACGTACGTATGTCACGGTTTGAATATTAAAAATTATTTGATCAGGAGATCCTATTTATTAAAAAAAGAAGGCTGGAAAGTGATAACATACTACAAACATTAAATTCGTAGATAGATATGCTAATTTAATTTTCATAGTTTGTTATCACCCTCTATCCTCCTTTTTAATAAATAGGATCTCCCAATCACCGAAGGGGCAATATAAATGTAAAAAAAATTAAATTTGAATAATTATGTCACTTTTGGGCCGTACGTGAAATTAAAATTTTCCGTTTGTGCCGGGTGTCAATACAATAGATATCGGACGCCTATAAAGACATTGGAGATAATTCTTTTTATTTTTAAATTATTAAAAAAGGAATTTGCTAAAAATTGTTTTTAATTCGTTGTTATTTTTTTATTTTATTTTTTATTCATTTTATTTCTATGTTTTTAAAATTTTCAACTACTGTGGAATTTCTACGAGTTCTATATATCAATACTGTAGTACCTTTAGCGTACATACTACGTACGTACGTACGTACGTGTGTCACGGTTTATAGATTAAAATCTTTCGATCGGCGATCCTACTTATTAAAAAAAGAACATACTACAAATATTAAAACAGTAGATAAATACGCGCATTTAATGTTCGTGGTGTTTTATCACCTTCTATCCTCCCTTTTAATAGGATCTCCCGATAACTGAGAAGACAATGGAAAAAAAATTAAATTAAAATAATTTTGTCGCTTTTTAGCCGTACGTGAAACTAAAATATACCTTCTTGGTTTTCTGGCTATGATGCAAGTTTAGTTTCTATTCTGTCTAATTATGGTATAATGATATGGGGTTTCCGTTTGCGCCGCATGCTCATACAATAGATATCGGACTCCTATAAAGATATTAGAGATAATACACCGTAATAACCAGATATATTCTGACACTACTCAGATTAATTGGAAAATACTGTTGAACAATTTTAACAAAAGGGCTACAATAATATCGCGGTGTCGCCATTCACGCTGAACGTTCACAGAATGCCTATCCGCAATATATTGAAAAAAATGAAAATTAAAGGATGTATATAAAATAAAAAAAATGTAAATAAATGAAAAATTAAGAAAAGAGAAGGGTCACCAGTTAGCAAGTGCTAGTTAAAGCGTAAACAGATATTTGTAATGAAAATTTGAGAAAAGCGAAATGTTATAACAAAACATGTTTATATCTAAATTTTTCTAAGATAAAATTATTTTCGATTTAATAAATGTCTATACTGCCAATATGTGCTTAATAATAAAGTTAAATTCGTAGTCACAAGTAAATATGTTTATGTAGGTAATGCACATATGTAAGTATTTGACAGCGTTGCATTGTGTATTCAGCGTCTTTTAATGTTGCTAAGTAAATATAATTTAGGTATAAAGTTATGTTTTAGCGAAGGAAGAAAAGGAAGCAAATATGCTTGCTTAAAAAAATGTAAATAAATTAAACATTAAGAGAATAGAAGGGTCACCAGTAAGCAAGTGCTAAATTAAGCATAAATAGATTTTTGTAAATTAAAAATTAAGAAAAATGAAATGTAATAAAAAAAATACATGTTTATATCTAAACTTTTATAAGCATATAAAAGTTATTTTCAAATTAATAAATATCTATAGTACAAACATGTGTTTAGTAAAGAAAGTAACGTTAGTAGTCACAAGTGAATATGTTTTTAGTGTAAATATGTGTAATATACTATGTGCGTATTTGGCAGTGTGGCATTCTGTATGTGTGTGCACCGATATTCCTTGTTCTTATGTAGTACGTGTAAATGGGAGAATTTAGTTTCTGTTCGCTAGTGCGTAAGTATCTGGGCGTGAGTTGAAGATAGCAGGTATGTGAGTACTTGGATCCCTTCTACGCTCTCTCCCCGGGCGAAGGTATGCAAATATCTTAAATGCACCCACACCATCGTAAAAAAAACGTGAAAATGTTGTTTAAAATATAAGCGTGACAGATCGAAGCAAATCGCCTTTTTCGATGTACAGTTGGATAATTCAATCTCAAACTTCTATAAAAAGAAGATTGTATTTCAAACTTGACCACAGGAAACCAAAATAAAGTGCGCTTCCTATATAAATAAAAGTAGGCGTATGTGTGTCTAGTCCGATTCGTAGTATGAAGGATGTGTTGTGTAAAATTTAATTCCGTTTGGAAAATCAACTAATTAAGATGCACAAGTCTCTAGGAATACATGTGTCGCGGACCATAGTTCGCGAGCGCTGGTTTCGACATCCCACTCTCCTGATTGCTGTTTCCTGAAAGAAACTACTAAAATTGGTAAAGAAAAATACATATATGTAATGTCTTTTTTCGACTCAAATCTTCCTTCCTTGTCTTCCTTCCTCTCTTTATCTGTCGGTCAATGGACGGAGAGCGTAACGCGGGTAGTGGAGTAGACAGCCTGACTCTCAGCTTCAACTGTATTTTTCTGTTCTTGGCAAGCGAAAAAACGCTCTGCGCTCCCTCTTATAGGGCGGAAAAGGTGTGGGGTGTGAGGGAGCTGGGTTTTTCATTCAGCCAATCCATCTTCATGATGTCAAATTTGGATTCGACCTAATTGGCTAAATTGGCTAAATCACTTGTGCAACTTAATTAGGTGATTTTCTAAACGGAATTGAATTTTTCCACATAAGTTTTTCCACACAGCAAAATCCTAGAAACTTTTAACCCAAGGTTCTATCCCATACAAAACACTACTATTCGACACCATGTAATGGTTCCAGACAAAAAAAAAACAATATTATTATTAATATTCTTATCAGTTACCTCATTCTCGAAGTTATTTTCTTTTCTTGTATTTTGCGACACCAACCAAACATTTTTGATCAGTGAGACTATTGGTTATTACCCGGAATTGTTCACAAAAAGTTGTGATTCAGCTCATGTAATTTTTCAATCATCACGGGAGATGGGTCACAAAAAAGTATAAATCACATCTGATAATACATACGCACAGAATGAAGTGAAATAAGAGGAAGATTTGAATTTGAAGGAAGATGGGAAATATTTTAGATACAAATGTATACTAAACCAATTTTTTTACTTAGAATATTAAATTATTGTAAAATGTAGAACTATTTTGACGGTAAAGTAAATTAGCCACTGTATATTTGAATTTTTAGTACATTTTCATCTCAAACAAGGCGAATTGCCACTTTAAAGTAGGGAGCTATTATCAAGGACATAAGTTGCAGGATATTATGCAGAGGGTTAGCAGCAAGGTGTCTGTTTACATTATATTTGAACTTCTGCATGTCAGTACACTTGAGGAAGAAGGTACCCGGAAGAGAATTCCAAAGTCTGAACCAATTTTTAAACTTGAAATAAAATTTTAAAAAGTAATTTTGTTAAATAGATTCATTCATGTTGCTACTATATAGGAATTTATAATATATATATATATATATATATATATATATATATATATATATATATATATATATATATATATAAAGGTAAAGTGTGCGTGGGTGTTTGTATGTCCGCAAAAATCTTTCGACAGACGCGACGAATGCTGACAAAATCGGTATCGTAAGAATGATCGGATTCTCAGATAACAAGCATCCAAACATTGGCCCAAAGCATTAATTTTTCACCGTCAACTGGACCGTTTTTTATAAGGAGGGGTCAGTTTTGCGGGGGGGGTCAGTTTTTTGCGATATTTTTGCAAAGTTACGCCTTGTAATGACTGAGCTTATTTTGAATAGCAGCGACGTCGTCTGTCGCGATGGGTGCGGTGACTACACCGTTAGCTTTTTTCACCTCCTTTTTCTCTTAGCGTCACATGTTCGAGCCTGGCTACTGCGGCTATTTTCTTTTGTCTGTTGCACTCGCACGGGTACTCGCTGCTATTTACGTTTTTTTAGGGGGTTGGTAAATTTTTTTTGCGCTCGCAACTATTTTTTAGGGTACCGTTGCTCAGTACGCTTACCATCAAACCTCTGCACACCCGAGCAACGCCGGGTAACCCTCCTAGTATAACAGAAAATATTTAGAGAACAATGTATCTGGTGTAGAAAATAAATGCGATAACGATCGAAATATAATTGAATGATTAATGCACTGCACTTCAATAATCTCATCCGTATTAGGATAAGGAAATATTCATAATTGAATATCAATTAAATATACTGAAACTAAAATCTAAGGATATAAAAAGGAAACAGATTTTTTAAATCAATATAGAATTTATAACATTAAGGAGATTTGATATCGATTAGATAGTGTAAGATTAATAAGAAAAAGAATTAAACGAATAAATTATGTAAGATTCGACGAAATAAAATGTTCAATTATATATATTTATTTTTTACACAGTGATCAGCACTTATCAACGCCCGGAAGCCACTCAGGGATAAGGGTTATTGCAAGTAATTAATTTGTAAAAGAGTTGCTTCCCTTTAACAGTTGACAATTTTTTTTAGACAAAATCTATTTCAAATAATCAAATTAAATGATGAGAGCCTTCAACGAAAACAAAGCGATGTAAAAATATAGCTCCTACAACAAGTACTTTAATGGCGAATGAGCTGATGAACTGCAAGCAGTTGTGTCCCCATGTCGTAAATACCCAAGAAACACCAGACAAGCAGCTAAATCTCACCCCTACACAGTAGAGATCCGTAGATGTAAGAGGGCTTTCTACTCCAGTAGTTTCTTCCCCAGAACAGCTAGACTTTGGAATTCCCTTCCGGGTCTCTGCTTCCTCAACTGTATTGAAATGCAGAAGTTCAAGTGTAACATGAAACGACATCTTGCTGCCCAACTCCCTATATAGTACCCCAGTAACTTATATCCCTGATAGTAGCCCTCTACACCAAAGTGGCAATGGGCCTTGTTTGGGATGAAAATGTAATATATATATATATATATATATATATATATATATATATATATATATATATATATATATATTAAGTAATGTGATTTATAATTTAAAATTTTAAAATTTAAAAAAAATTTTTAATTTAAAAATCAAGTTTTAATTAAATTAAAAATCAGTTTCATAAGAAGGAACAACAACAAAATCAATTATCTGTACGATCGTTTCGGAAATCCGTGCTTTTTATTGTGGTATACATGAAGTTATGTAGAACAATTATATATAGTTTTTTGGTAAGCAAGGTCTCCTCATCAGCAAATTTAGGAGGGGTTTTATTGAATTTAAAAGACACAATAAATAAACCTAGCATTAAAAGTAAGGCAGATGAATCTGAAAAAATTGAAATAAAAGGTTTGGATTTAAAATTTATAAGAAAATTAATATGGGTTAGAGATAGAAATAAGTGGAGAAAAATATATATTTTTGAATTTACATAATAAATTTGATTTAAAAATATAGAGAGATAGTTACCTTTTAATTTTTCTTATTTTGAAATCAGGAACTGTGTTTAAAGTAGTCATTTAGATGTTTGCTATAGCTTTTTATTTTATTGAATGATGAATTTTTAAAGGGCGACGCTCGTGCAATAAATTGTTTCAGTTAGCGTATTTTTGATTTAAAGACGCTACAGTTTATATATAGAGAGAGAATATTTCTATTATAAGTTTTTAAGGGGAGATAATTGTCATGTGTTCTTGACTTTATTTATTATTTGTTTTACGGGTCTAAGGGAGGTAATTGGTAACATATATATATATATATATAGTAATATATATATATATATATAACTGAAGTTGTGTGTGTGGTAATAAATAGGCTCCTATATCGTTGACTATTTTAAAAAAAAAACTAATTACATATAATGATAGAAGGCGTATCGAGACACAGGAATGGGTATGTTTGATCCTGCAGAACGGTGGTTCATTATAATTGTGGGGTCTGCGTTCGCGCCGGGTCGACAAAGTATGAAAATAAAAAAATTAAAAATTAAAAAAAAAACGTTTACAAGTGTTTTTGATATAAATGTACATAATAATACTTTGATAAGTATGTTTTAACTTAAATAGGGATGGTATAATAAAATTGTGGGGGTCTGCGTTCGCGCCTGGCCTCCATAGAATGGAAATAGCCACAAACTTTAATAAAGACTTTTCATATCTATCTGCGTAAGTATACTTTGATAATTATGGTTCAGTTTGAAGAAATATGGTATAATAAAATGATGGGGTGTTCGTTCGCGCCCGACCTCCATAAAATGGAAATATGTCACAAAGTTTAACAAGATTTTTTAATATAGATCCACAGAATATTGTGATAAGTGTTTCAGTGTGAACAGGTATGGTATAATAAATTCTGGGTTTATCTATTTTATTTTTACTTTCATCATATTTTGCTTTGGTTTTGATACCCCCAAATTCAACCCAAATTTACAACCCTTCCTTTTCATAACCTATCATACTTCCATAAATCAGAGTCCATTTTCTGTAGGCTGTTTTTGAACCCAGTCAACGACTGGTACTTTTGCTAGTATATATACATATATATATATATATATATATATATATTGACTTGATTGTAATATACTGAATTTTACTGAATTTTACTGGGTTCGTATAATTCGTATATTCATTGGTATATATATATATATATATATATATATATATATATATATATATATATATATAAAGGGTGGGCCAAAATAAGGGTCCTATCTTTAAATTTGAATAACTTCCATAAAATAAAAGTTAAACTCACCAAACTTTATGTGTGTGTAGACTGACCCTTCCGAGATTTTTTTGAAATAAACAAAACAAATTTTGGCCGAAAAACACTTTTTAAAACTTACAAAAACTAAAGCATTGTTTTTTACACTGTTTTGAGTTTTTTAAGCAAAAATAAGGTTTTCTAAATGAGCGCCGTTGGCGGCTTCACACTCTTCGGCTCTTTTTAAAACATTTTCCATAACAGTTTGCAACATCTGAGGACTTATGGCTCTTATTTCTGCTTCAATATTTGCTTTCAGTTCCTCAATATTGTTTGGTTTATTGGCATAAACCTTGTCTTTTAGGTAACCCCATAAGAAGAAGTCAGGAGCTGTAAGGTCGGGTGATCGTGGAAGCCATTGAATTTCGCAACTGCGAGAGATAATCTGATTTCCAAATATACCCTGTAAAAGTGTAAGGGTATCTCTCGCAGTGTGTGCTGTGGCTCCATCCTGTTGGAACCACATCCTGTCAGGTTTGGCGGCAACCCACGGTTGCAAGAAATTTTGCAGCATTTCTCGGTAGCGGTCACCCGTTACTGTTACCTGATTTCCGGCATCGTCTTCAAAGAAATAGGGGCCAATTATCTCTTCAGCAGTAACGCCACACCACACCGTGCACTTGAGTGGATGTAATGTGTGCTGCTGAATTATCCTTGGGTTCTCCGTACCCCATATTCGGCAATTTTGTTTATTGATGAACCCATCAAGATGAAAATGGGCTTCATCCGAAATTATTAGTTTTTTGAGAAAATCGGGATCATCATTGGCCAAATCCTGGAGTCGCATAGCGTACTCAAGTCTTTTTTCATTATCTCGAGGTTGAAGTTCTTGAACTAGCTGCACTTTAGATGGAAAATATCCTCTTTCTCTTATCATTCTCCGAAGTGAGGTTCGAGAAATGCCAAGTTCTTTTGATCTCCTCCTTGTGGATGTGGATGCATCCTCCTCCAAACTTCTCTCCAATTCCTCGAAATTTTGAGCTGTTCGTACAGTACGAGGCCTACCACTTCTCGCCATGTCGGATATTCCTTGTTGGTCCCTAAAACGAGCAATAATTCCTCGGATTGCTTTTGCCGAAGGAGAGTTTCTGGTGTTGTAATGACGCCGATAGATGAGTTGAGTCTCCGAAATCGACTCATTGGATTTAAAGTACCACTATTATGAGGGAACGTTCCTTAGGGCTAATACGGCCCATGCTTCCTTCGGAAGGGGTCCTTTACTTATTCTGAAAAAAAAATCAATAAATAAAAAAGTTATGAATTTTTAAAAATAGGACCCTTATTTTGGCTCACCCTGTATATATATATATATATATATATATATATATATATATATATATATATATATATATATATATATATATATATATATATATATATATATATGAATTTACTTGATTCCTCCAGCCTTGACAGACATGTTTTAAATATTCTCTCCAGTGCTTTTTCTTTTAATTATTTGGCATTCATTCCATTTGCGATTTTTTCCAAGGAACTCTGCCTTTTGGATCATTTTGGACCATTTGGAATTTACCCATTGGATTGGAAATTTTAAATTCGACCGTGTTTGGATTTTACCATTCTTGGATTTTTTTACCCTTCACCGGACTATCCATTCATGTGAAATCTTTTTATCATTTTTTTCTTTTACCTCCTATTCCCTTTACCTCATCCTTTTTTTTTTAACCAAGTAAGATCTGTGACTTACTTGTAGTTTCATTAAATACTTTTATATGTAAAATCCGATCCCGCATTTTGCTAATTCCTGCACTCTAATGAGAAGGAGAGTATTTCTTCGAAACTCCGTGGATTAAGGACTATCCACTTATCTTGTGCTTCCTTTTTTAAAATTAAATATGTTTTTAACTCTTTTAAAGATGTCTTTTAACATGTTTTATTAATCATTTGTTCATATATATATATATATATATATATATATATATATATATATATAATGAATATATATAATGAAATCAAAGGGATGTAGTGTTTACTTGATATACGCAATGGTAAACTTCAAACTAATATAAATAACAGTATCTATATATAGTAAATTTAATCCCAATCTCTTCTTACTGTTAGATTCCATTTGAATAGGGACAGACTTCTCTTTGGACTACTGCATTGCCCGGAAAAAAAAAACAATTTTCATTATTTCAGCTGTTTTGTCAACTTTTTAATCGGATTTTTGTCAACTTTCCAACCGGATTATATACATCGTCACGCTGGACTTATTTTGGAATACATTCTATCTAAAGAACTATTTTGCATTTTGGATCAACTCTAGAAGAGTTTAATTCAAGCTGAAATATTATGCGTGGTTTGTTTTTATATTAGTTTTTTACATATCCAATATTTTTTCATTGTTTTATTTGGCAATTTATAACTACAATAAATTGCGGTTTCGCTTAATGTCTTAACTAGCAAATTGCTACAAATATAATTTGCTGATTTCTTTATGTCCTCTGATGAGAAAAATAACAAGAATAGCATAAATAAGGAATAAAGACTTTGTAATTTTTTGGGGGGGGGAGTATTCAGTCGAACAATAAATTTTGATTGTAAAGTTCAACTTACAGTTTTAATTTTCTTTCTCTTTTATATATATATATATATATATATATATATATACATATATATATATAACAATTAATCTTATATCTAGTGTAAAGTTTAACAAATAAATTGTATTACATCCAGGCCTTTATTTAATAGATGTAAATATGTGATACAAAGTTTACATCTTTTCGATTTGGCTTATACTCACTAGCACTCCCTATTATGGAACATTTTAATTTATATTCAGTTTTATTTCCCTAATCCACTGTGTTGCTAATTTTTTACTTCTCCTGATTTTATTATTTATTCTGTTATTATTATTATTATTATTATTATTATTATTATTATTATTATTGTTGTTGTTGTTGTTGTTGTTGTTGTTGTTGTTGTTGTTGTCGTCCTCACTGTTATTGGTGTTTTCTTCATTATATATATATATCCCAGCGTTTAAAAAAGATGTACTTCCCACGCTACAAAATAGTTTAATAACATATGAGTTTAGATGTCGGTGCGATGCTGACTACGTGGGTCGAACTTTTCAGCGTTTAGGGGTCAGAGTGGCACAACACGTTCCTGGGTATTTACGCAAGCTTTTTATATCATCCGGGTCTTTAAGGAATTCATCCGGGCCTTTACGGAATACATCCGAACGACCACCAATTCTCGAATCGTCAATTGGTGTTCATTTGTACGAAAATAAAACTTGTGGCCAAGCATATTCTGATGAATGTTTTCGCATTTTACATAAAGCCCGGAACAAACAGCACCTCAACATCTTGGAGGCCGTCAGTGTGCTGATGCGCAAACCAGCTTTATGTAGACAAAAAGAACTTTCACATAAATTAGAGTTATTTAAAGAACTCTAAAAAAAAAAAAAGTCTACATATACGCTGGTTTTTCTGTTTTGTCTTGTAGACAACGGATTTTCTTAAGTATATATAATTTTTTTTCTCTCGACTTCATCTTCTCCCCTTTTTCCATTCTCATTCGTTAATTTAATGCAACTTACCGACGAGATCTATTGAAAAGGGTCGGTCGAAAGGTTAACCTCTAGATCCCTTAATTTTTTTTTCCACGAAATTTCGTATGGATCCTTTTTTTATTCGATGTTTTTTTTTTTTTTTTACCTATAATTCTTTTTAGCCGATCTGTCTCTATACAATTTCCCGTTTTTTTTTTTGTTTTCTTTTTCACCCATAATGACTCCATTCATACTTTTCAAAGCAATATATATATATGTGTGTGTGTGTGCGTGTGTGTGTGTGTGTGTGTGTGTGTGTGTGTGTGTGTGTGTGTGTGTGTGTGTGTGTTATCCCGCATTAGACTAAATTAAAGGAATTACAAGAATAGAAGCTAAATAAACGAATAAGTAAATAAATATACATAAGAAAAAAAAAGAGATTCGAGTATAACTTATGGGGGAAAAGGTGGCTGGTTACTTTTGATACATCTAAAACCAAGCTTCTATCTTTACATCATCAACGTTCTGATCCCATTTGGCATCAATTGAAATGGATGGCTCTCGTCTTGGAGAAGATTCATGTTATTACAATTTTCTGGGCTCGACCTTTACACCTGATCTGAAATGAACCATGTACATCTAATCTGTTGCTAAGTCGCTGGAAAAATGATGGGATCTTTTTACCGCTCCAGTTGATATCTCACTCCTGATGAAATTCTCTATCTATATAAAAGCCAAGAATGGAGTACTGTTGCCACATCTGGGCAGGAGCTTATTCTACATTGACAAAGTTCAAAATAAACTCCGTCGCTTAGTAGGGGATACCCTTTATTCTTCCCTGCAACGTCTTTTCCGCAGAAGGACGTTGCAAACCTGTCTTTATTTTATAGTTATTTCTATGACAAGTGCTCGTCTGAGCTCCAATCTCCGCCCCCCTTCGTCAATCTTTCACGAAAAATACCCGTCTAACTGAAACCACTGTTAATAATTAATTTTCCCCACTTTTTAACTGTGCCAAAATCAAAACGTAGATTCCATGAACAAAACTTCTTTCTTAGAATTGCACGCCTGTGGAACTCTCTTCCGTTTGCCTGTTTCTCGGCTGACTACAACTTGGTTATCCTCAAGTCCAACATAAACAAATTCTTGATAAACCGCCCCTTAAGTAATCCAATTTACCAAATTTCTATTACTAACGATTACTACGATATTATCTCATTGATTACTGTAGACTCATTTATCCTTATCCCCGAGTGGCTTCCGGGCCTTGATAAGTGGTGACTCCTATGTAAAAACAAAATAGAAAATATAAATCTAATATAAATGATAGGGAAACCTACCCTTGAAATATTAATAAAGTAAAACCGTAGCAAATAATGAGAAATGCCAAAAATATATAGTTAGATTAAACAATTTTAGTAACAGTTAATTGTAAAACAGGTGATTGTAAACGCATTAATGTCTTAAATCTATATCTATCTATACTCCTATAAATTCGGTTTTTCTTTCAATTAGTATTTATTTGCTTTCTCACCAAAGCAAAATGTGACATAATCTTCCAGATGAGCATTGTCTGAAGATAGCGGTTTCAATCCCACCCAAAGCGTGCCAGAGGTTAATTGATCAAAATGTGGTGAGACGACAACAACTACGGATGGCAGTGATGGCTGAGAATGTAGTTAGGAGATTCGAAGCTCCTATCCGTCGCGGTTACCACCTGACGAAGGCCAGAGGAACAGGTGGCCGAAACGTTGTGAATAAATAAACCAATAAAAAAATCAAAAAACAACAACTAATAAAGATGAGAGTAATAGTCCGAAATAAAAATAAATTAATATATAATGCTCATCTCAAAAAAATGAATTCCAATTAAGGAATAATATATATATATATATATATATATATATATATATATATATATATATATATATATATATCTTAAAACATTAATTCTCTATTAGTTTTTTCGGTTTTCTTATAGGATGATCAGCTTTAGTTAACTATTACGTGTAATTATATTCATGCAGATATTCTACATGATTTATACTTGCTCAATATTTGGGTAACAAGTTTATAGTAAACACAAAACTGCATACGTATATATTTTTGTTCAATCAATCTATCTATCTATCTATCTATTTATCTAATTATATATCTATAAAAGTGAACGTGTTTGTGTGTCTATCTGTCTGCGTGTTTGTGTATATTTTCCTTCGCAATAACTCAGTCAATTTTCAGTCTACAGACTCAAAATTTGATATGCAAGGTTCTGAGATTTGGAAAAATCTTTGTAATCGGTTTATGGCCAGAAATTTGGCTGTTAAGGGTAAAAGTTCAACGATTTGACCTTTCAGAATCTTAACAAACTCCTTCGACAATTTGGGGTATAAACACTTGAAATTTTCGATATAGGTTTCTTGGACATGTATCTAACTTAATAACTTGATTTGAGCCCAAAACAATAAATGTTAAGGGGTCATAATAGGGGTCAACATAAAAAAATTTGATCGCTTTTTTTTTTGTGCTCAACATATACCTCCTAACACTCGGGCAACGCCGGGCTAAAATGCTAGTAGCTTAGAAACGCATCATAAATGACAGTTTAAGAAGAAGGATAGATAACACATTATATAAAGAAAATAATTTTTTAGCTAGATACTATAGAAATAGATACTGAAAAAAAGGGGGAAAAGAATACATAAATATAATAACATAAAAGAACAATCCACAAATGTTAATATGAGAAATAAGTAAAGTGAAATAACTAAGCAAAGGATATATTGGGAAAATTAAATTAGAGTTATCTCCCCTGGATCTCCCACAGTATATACAACTAAACAGAATGTTTACTCGCAGAAATATAAACAAATACATTTCAAAGATATTATAGATTTTAATACAATTGATAATAATATACCATAAGAGTATTTATCTCTTATGGTATATTATAAATTTTAAATAAAATGAAAAGAAGGAATTATTATAAATACGAAAGTGCGGCTATTTCAGCGTTGACAAACAAACAAGTGGAAAACAAATTGTAGTAAAAAAGAATCAGAACATTTTAAATTGAAAATAATATATAATAATATAAAGAAAATAAATTTTGGACTGAGGTACACCACCTGGGTAATACCTAGGAGGTCCACCCTCCCAGGCCTTGCCACCGGGCTTTCCGGTGGGGGAAGTTTATTGCTTGCTGCCTGAGGCGCCCCGACTGGGGAATGCCGACGGGATTACTCAGGCAATTTTTTAGAATTGCAGGAGTGCCCCTCCTTTAGGGGAGCCTGCGGGGTTCCCACTTTCGAGGCCTTGTGCCAAATAATGCTGATGTGGGCAGCATTTAAATAAATACCCCATTATAAGCCTCTTATGATGGGATGTGTCTCCTAGCGGCTTCGGCTGCAGGGAGACAGGGTAGAGTACAAGTCAAGGAACTGTTCTTGACACTCAGCCCGATGGCGAGGGACCGAGAACCGGCCCAGCATCTGTCGGACTGAGGTATACCGCTTGGGTATCACCCAGGAGGTCCACCCTCCCAGGCCTTGCCACCCGGCTTTAAGGTGGGGCAAGTTTATTGCTTGTCGCTTGAAGCGCCCCGACCGAAGAAAATAAAAATTTAAGGAGGTAAGTTATATAAAATAAAATGCATAACAGGAACAATTATAAATACGAAGGTATGGAAAAAGGGGATAAAAATTGAATATAAACGTGGAGACCTGACTAACAGGATTTGACTGTTTGTAACATGTAAAGATTGTGCTTGTATATGTTTTTTTCTCCCTAGAATTATCTGAATTAGAATTATTCAAAAAGGCAGTAATAACATTGCTACTGAAACAGATCTATAACATATACTCTTATGAGAAAATAAAAGAACATGTATTTTCAAAAATTGTAAAATACAAACACACACAGAGATTGTACTTGACTCCTCTTCCCTTAACCCCCACTATACTCCCTTCTTTCGCCACATCTCCCTCCAAAACCTCTATTATTAATTTTCACAAAGTATACACCTCACTTTCTTCCAAAGCGGAAACCACACCCGAATATCTTATAAAAATGTAATTTTGACTCTCTTTTCAATATCGCTCCTGTTATTCTCTAATAAGTTGGTGTCCTTGAATTAAAATTTCACTGAAACATGTATGTACATATGTAACCAATAATGTTTGTATACTAAAAAACTATATATATATATATATATATATATATATATATATATATATATATATATATAGTAAGTTATTTGGAGTATTCTGTGTTTCATCCTCGTAAGAATTCGTCAGGCTTTTGCACGATGAATTCTCACGAGAATGAAACGCGGAATATTCATTGTAACTTAATAGCCATATATATTTTCATAACTTACTACCCAGCTCTACGTATGTATTGAGCACTGTTGAAGTAAATACTGAAACATTTACGCATAAATTATATCTTCGTATGTTAATTTATGTGATTAAATGAAGTATATATATATATATGTGAGTGTGTGTGTGTGTGTGTGTGTGTGTGTGTGTGTGTGTGTGTGTGTGTGTGTGTGTGTGTGTGCGTGTGTAGACCCCGGAGTAATTTATGTTTTGAAAGTGAAATACAACAAAACAAATAACTACAAAGTTGGTATTTTCTTGACAGACCTGTCTCCGGATGGATAATATCAAGACCGTCAGAAATACATTATTCATTCTTTAATCGTAACTGGCGTATGTTTCATCACGGGGTTGCATTTTTGCAGATAATTTGTGTACTAGAAAAAAAAGATTACTTTCATTTTTAATTAAATAATTAAGGAGTTTTAAACCATTGTCTCAGGATATGAACGAACCAAGCGAAGTTTCTTCAATGCGAATCAGGAACAAGCGACTGGTTAGGCATATTTAAAATAAAATACCAACTTTGTGTGCATTTATTTTGTCCTATTTGACTTTTAATTGGACATACGTGCATACACACTGGCTGCTTCGAAACAGGTGAACTTTTTTCCGTTGTTCTAAAAATTTACTCACAGTTGTAAAGAGTCTAGAGTTGCAGGTCATATTTACTTTCAGAACAGTTTCCGATGGTTAGTTGCTACACAAGTCCTGGAGGTGACTGGTTCTCAGTAGACAGAACAAAAGATTCTTCACGTGTTGACACGAAGAAAACATATGCGAAGTTGCTACAGGAAATGTTTAATATTTATTGAGCAATTCTGGTTTCTGATTGGTTGGTAGCAGAACGTGAATTAATTTGATTCGTCAGTTCCTAGCAGCATCGTTTATAAATAGAATCTCCCGACTGTGCGAGATCATACCCCCATTACACCTCCATTGTGATGGGATGTGTCTCCTAGCGGCTTCGGCTGCAGGCAGACAGGGTAGTACATGTCAAGGATTCGTCACTTGACACTCAGCCCAACAGGTGAGGGGCCGGGAACCGGCCCAGCCCCTGTTGGACTGAGGTACTCCGCCTGGGTAATACCTAGGAGGTCCACCCTCCCAGGCCTTGCCACCTGGCTTTCCGGTGGGGCAAGTTTATTGCTTGCTGCCTGAGGCGCCCCGACCGGGGAATGCCGACGGGGTTACTCAGGCAATTTTTAAAATTGTAGGAGTGCCCCTCCTTTAGGGGAGCCTGCAGGTATCCCACTTTCCAGGCCTTGTGCCAAATATTGCCGATGTGGGCGGCAATTAAATATATACCCCATTACTACTCTGATGTGATGGGATGTGTCTCCTAGCGGCTTCGGCTGCAGGGAGACAGGGTAGTACCAGTCAAGGATTCGTCACTTGACACTCAGCCTAACAGGTGAGGGGCCGGGAATCGGCCCAGTACCTGTTGGACTGAGGTACACCGCCTGGGTAATACCTAGGGGGTCCACCCTCCCAGGCCTTGCCACCGGGCTTTCCGTTGGGGCAAGTTTATTGCTTGCTGCCTGAGGCGCCCAGACCGGGGAATGCCGACGGGGTTTCTTAGGCAATTTTTAAAATTGCAGGAGTGCCCCTCTTTTAGGGGAGCCTACGGGGTTCCCACTTTCCAGTCCTTGTGCCAAATATTGCCGATGTGGGCGGCAATTAAATAACTACCCCATTATAAGCCTCTTATGATGGGATGTGTCTCCTAGCGGCTTCGGCTGCAGGGAGACAGGGTAGAGTACAAGTCAAGGAACTGCTCTTGATGCTCAGCCCGATGGCGAGGGACCGAGAACCGGCCCAGCATATGTCGGACTGAGGTATACCGCTTGGGTATCACCTAGGAGGTCCACCCTCCCAGGCCTTGCCACCCGGCTTTAAGGTGGGGCAAGTTTATTGCTTGTCGCCTGAGACGCCCCGACCGGGCAATGCCGAAGGGGTGGCTCGGGCAATTTTTGTAATTGCAAGACTGCCTTTCCCTTAGGAGAGCTTGCTTTTGATCCCCACTTTCTCGGCCGTGTGCCAAATATTGGTGATGTGGGCACCAAATAAATAGTTACCCCATTATACTTCAAAAATATTGCAATACCAGAGAGTATTCGTATATCTTTACAAAGTCAGTATTCGAGTATTGTTTCAACATCTGGGATGGTGCTTCTATTATGATTTACAAAAAGGAGCCTCCAAACTAATACGTCTCGTACTATCAACCAATCTCCAACCTCTGTCCAATCGCTGCAATGTACGATCCATGTGCTTGTTTCACAAATAGTTTAATAGAAAGTGCCTCGACGAACTCAAAACACCTGTGCCTTTCGGTTTAAAAGTTTATAACATGCCCGACAAGCAACAAAAAACAAACCAATTAAATGTTGCGGTCACTCGATGCCGAAAGGCCTACTCTAATAATTTCATAACCTGCAGAAGTTTAAATATCATGTGATTAATCATCTCTCTGCTCAACGCCTCACAGATACGATCCCAGATATGCCTTGTTTGCGATGAAAAAGAAATTTTTAAAAATCTTCTACTCAATCGTGGCTCACGGAACAATAGGTTCCTTAATTTGATCCTTGTTGCAATGCCCAACACAACAGATAACCCTAACCCGACGGAACTCTTTCGCTTATTATAAAAACCGGGAAAAAATCTGTATTTCGGCGTGTGGTTAAATGGTTTTATTTGTGACAAGACTAAGATCTCGTGCAGACAGAAAGATGAAAAGAAAAGAAAAGGAAATGGATGTCTTTTTATGTGCTTGCTTAATATGCAAATGAAACGCTTCCGATTGGATATAAAAGAAGAGACTGATTTTTCAGAGAGCGTGGGTTTGGGACTTGACTATTAAAGTGGCGAATTGTGTCAGATGTGCGTCAGGTTGTGTAGTTAGATTTTGGTCTTTACTATTGAAGTGGCGAATTGTGTCGGTAGTGTGCCGTGTGCTGCAATCGGATTTTGGACATGATTTTTAAAATGGCGAGTTGTCTCATCTGTGCGTCGCGTTTTGCAGTTGGGAGGTTCTTGATAGCAGAACGCAGAGTATTGGAAGTATGGCATTGTTGCCGCTTGAATTTTCACCACATGGCGCTTACGCTCTACTCTTGCACGTATGTCCGCCAAAACTTTTAGACAGACCCAACCAACATTGACAAATTTGGTATCATTTTAAAGTCTGGCTTTTGGATGAATAATATCGAAAAATTGGCCCAGACTGTAAAGTTTAAGTTGGTCATTTAGCCGGTTTTCTGCAGGGGAGGGGTCCATTTAGTGACATTTTAACGTTTTTTTGTATATAATTTCATGTATTTCTAATGATATTTATACATATTTGAAAAAACGCTTTTCACCGGATGTGACGTCAGCTCCCTTTAATGGCGACGTTTATATACTTTAAATAAGACTCGTTATGGCTAAGTTGATATTATAGTATAGACTAAAAGATTCACGTTCACGTTATAAAAATAGTACCAACGTGATTATCGGGTTTAAAATAGTAAAATAATAGGGTATGACGAAAAACGATGAGGGGGAAAAAATATTTACGCTTAAAAATATTTAGCGATGAGGATAACGCGTCGCCATGTTTACAAAACAACACGTTGTAAGAATAACATAGAAAATTGGAACAGTTGTCCGAATAATACCAATTACACAAAAATCCTGAAATTTATGCAAACGGATCGAATAAAGTCACATTGTAAACTCCTTGAGTCAATCGAACCATTATTCTTTACACATCTTTATGATCATTTTCACAAGCGACACAGTGTGTAGTGTGACGGACAATGAAAGACAAGTCACCTGATAATGATTAATCAACAAAGAAAACAAAACGAGGGATTGGTGCATGGAACGAGTTGGCGGAGAAAATAAAGGGTACCGGTCCGGAGTTAAAATGGCGTCTGTCACACACACAGAAACCGGATAAAAACGTCTTGGAACTTCAAATAATGTCTTTCAATTTATCAGACTTCAATAGCTGGTCAAATTGAAAAGCAGTCGTAGAAATGTCGTAGAGCAGGCCAACCCATCGATTACAATGAGCAGAGATTAAACCCAAACGTCGTATACAGAAATATATGAATCGGAATAATCGTGTGTCCTTCTTGCAGGGACGTCTCTGGAAGTATTAAATACGATAAAACGATATGAAAATTTCCTTTAGAAAGGGGTTGTTACGTCTGCTTGACGAGTCTTCTCTTCGAGTTCTCTGCATCATCAGAGGCAGAGTTTTCATCGTCATGAATTCTCTTCTGAGAATTAATTATCTGGGTTGGAATCTTTGATGCTGGAATTGAAATATGAGTACAACACATTTTTATAAAAATAGAAATTTATTTTAATACTGAATTAGCATTTTTAAAACTCACACTATTTAGCTTGCATCATTCGTTCGTCGTTAATAAAAATCGGGTTCCCACTGTTTGCGGCTGCGCGGGAATGAGTCCTGTTTTCAACTTTTTGCGACCGACTCTCGATTTTAGCTGATAGGATCCGAGTCCCAGCTCTAAATGAATAACAAATCAAATACGCACACATATGTTTGCCCTTCCCGACATGGATAGGATTCCAAAACTGTTCTCTTTTTCGTACGATCTATGACTTTTTCTTTCTTGCATTTTTACTTAATATCCTGAAGATGTCCTATGAAATAAGGACGAAACATTGATTATTTTAATAATTTCATTCGGTTTTTCTATTTTTCTCAAAACATATATATATATATATATATATATATATATATATATATATATATATATATATATACTAGCAAAAGTACCCGTCGTTGACTGGGTTAAAAAGCAGCCTACAAAAGATGGACTCTGATTTATGAAAGTATGATAGGTTATGAAACTGATGGGTTGTAAAAAGATAGCTTCGAATTTGGAGGTATCAAAACCAAAGCAAAATATTATGAAAGTAAAAATAAAATAGATAAACCCCATAATTTATTATACCATACCTGTTCACACTGAAACACTTATCACAATATTCTGTGGATCTATATTAAAAAACCTTGTTAAACTTTGTGACATATTTTCATTCTATGGAGGTCAGGTTCGAATGAACACCCCATAATTTTATTATACCATATTTCTTCAAACTGAAACATAATTATTCAAATATACTTACGCAGATAGATATGAAAAGTCTTTATTAAAGTCTGTGCCTATTTCCATTCTATGGAGGTCAGGCGTGAACGCAGACCCCATAATTTTATTATACCATCCCGATTTAAGTTGAAACATATTTATCAAATAAATTATAATTATAAAAGTATTCTTATGTACATCTTTATCAAAAACATTTGTAAGCGTATTTTTTTAATTTTTAAAGTTTTTATTTCCATACTTTGTGGACCAGGCGCGAATGCAGACCCCACAATTTAAATGAATCATCATTATGCCAGATTCCGATACCGATATATATATATATATATATATATATATATATATATATATATATTTAAAAAAAGGTCACTACTTTTGACATTAGTCTTTAGCCTAGAGTTCATAGCTCTAAGTAAATCTATTCCAAGTGACAACAAGCTCTGCACTTTATAACATAGTTTTTAACTTTGCTTGCCTCCTCAAAGGAATAAAGAAAAGTCGGGTATAAAGCTTTTAAATGTGGAAAACTCTAGCACTCTGTCAAACGGGTTTTTTATTATTCTACCACAGGATATGATTTTTGGAATCTGACAATACATTATTTAATAACAAAACAATATACTAACATACTAATGCTACAGGAAAAGGGCTGTTCCCTTTCCATGTAAATAAGAAGAACATTAGATAAGTGGAAGGTTAGGATAAGCCGAGACTCGAACCTTGTAAGGAAGGTTCAGAGATAGAATGTTAGATATCGGAATGTTAAAAAAGGTCTATTGTTAAATTCTCTTATTAAACAGTTAGATATTGTTTACATTGTAAAAAGAATTGATTGTTTATAAAGCCGAATATTGAAAATGTCAGCTAAAAAGAATGAACAATACAAATCAAAAATACATTGTTAAAAATAAATTTAAAAAATAGGTTAGGTTAAAAAATAGGTTAGGTTAAAAAATAGGTTAGGTTAAAAAATAGGTTAGGTTAAAAAATAGGTTAGGTTAAAAAATAGGTTAGGTTAAAAAATAGGTTAGGTTAAAAAATATGTTAGGTTAATAAATATGTTAGGTTAATAAATAGGTTAGGTTAAAAAATAGTTTAGGTTAAAAAATAGGTTAGGTTAAAAAATAGGTTAGGTTAAAAAAAAGGTTAGGTTAATAAATAGGTTAGGTTAATAAATATGTTAGGTTAAAAAATAGGTTAGGTTAATAAATATGTTAGGTTAAAAAAGAGGTTAGGTTAAAAAATAGGTTAGGTTAATAAATATGTAAGGTTAAAAAATAGGTTAGGTTAAAAAATAGGTTAGGTTAAAAAATAGGTTAGGTTAAAAAATAGGTTAGGTTAAAAAATAGGTTAGGTTAAAAAATAGGTTAGTTTAATAAATAGGTTAGGTTAAAAAATAGGTTAGGTTAAAAAAAGGTTAGGTTAAAAAATAGGTTAGGTTAAAAAATAGGTTAGGTTAAAAAATAGGTTAGGTTAAAACATAGGTTAGGTTAAAAAATAGGTTCGGTTAATAAATAGGTTAGGTTAAAAAATAGTTTAGGTTAAAAAATAGGTTAGGTTAAAAAATAGGTTAGGTTAAAAAATAGGTTAGGTTAATAAATAGGTTAGGTTAAAAAATAGGTTAGGTTAAAACATATGTTAGGTTAAAAAATAGGTTAGTTTAAAAAATAGGTTAGGTTAAAAAATAGGTTAGGTTAAAAAATAGGTTAGGTTAATAAATAGGTTAGGTAAAAAAATAGGTTAGGTTAAAAAATATGTTAGTTTAAAAAATAGGTTAGGTTAATAAATATGTTAGTTTAAAAAATAGGTTAGGTTAAAAAATAGGTTAGGTTAAAAAATAGGTTAGGTTAAAAAATATGTTAGGTTAATAAATAGGTTAGTTTAAAAAATATGTTAGGTTAAAAAATATGTTAGGTTAATAAATAGGTTAGGTTAATAAAAATAGGTTAGGTTAAAAAATAGGTTAGGTTAAAAAATAGGTTAGGTTAAAAAATAGGTTAGGTTAAAAAATAGGTTAGGTTACAAAATAGGTTAGGTTAAAAAATAGGTTAGGTTAAAAAATAGGTTAGGTTAAAAAATAGGTTAGGTTAATAAATAGGTTAGGTTAAAAAATAGGTTAGGTTAAAAAATAGGTTAGGTTAATAAATATGTTAGTTTAAAAAATAGGTTAGGTTAAAAAATAGGTTAGGTTAAAAAATAGGTTAGGTTAAAAAATATGTTAGTTTACAAAATAGGTTAGGTTAATAAATATGTTAGTTTAAAAAATAGGTTAGGGTAAAAAATAGGTTAGGTTAAAAAATAGGTTAGGTTACAAAATAGGTTAGGTTAATAAATATGTTAGTTTAAAAAATAGGTTAGGTTAAAAAATAGGTTAGGTTAAAAAATAGGTTAGGTTAATAAATATGTTAGTTTAAAAAATAGGTTAGGTTAATAAATAGGTTAGGTTAAATAATAGGTAAGGTTAATAAATAGGTTAGGTTAAAAAATAGGTTAGGTTAAAACATATGTTAGGTTAATAAATAGGTTAGGTTAAAAACATAGGTTAGGCTAAAAAATATGTTAGGTTAAAAAATAGGTTAGGTTAAAAAATAGGTTAGGTTAAAAAATAGGTTAGGTTAAAAAATATGTTAGGTTAATAAATAGGTAAGGTTAAAAAATAGGTTAGGTTAATAAATAGGTTAGGTTAATAAATATGTTAGGTTAAAAATAGGTTAGGTTAAAAAATAGGTTAGGTTAATAAATATGTTAGTTTAAAAAATAGGTTAGGTTAAAAAATAGGTTAGGTTAATAAATAGGTTAGGTTAAAAATAGGTTAGGTTAAAAAATAGGTTAGGTTAAAAAATAGGTTAGGTTAAAAAATAGGTTAGGTTAATAAATAGGTTAGGTTAATAAGTAGGTTAGGTTAAAAATAGGTTAGGTTAAAAAATAGGTTAGGTTAAAAAATAGGTTAGGTTAATAAATATGTTAGGTTAAAAAATAGGTTAGGTTAAAAAATAAGTTAGGTTAAAAAATAGGTTAGGTTAAAAAATAGGTTAGGTTAATAAATAGGTTAGGTTAAAAAATAGGTTAGGTTAATAAAAATAGGTTAGGTTAAAAAATAGGTTAGGTTAAAAAATAGGTTAGGTTAAAAAATAGGTTAGGTTAAAAAATAGGTTAGGTTACAAAATAGGTTAGGTTAAAAAATAGGTTAGGTTAAAAAATAGGTTAGGTTAAAAGAAAGGTTAGGTTATTAAATAGGTTAGGTTAAAAAATAGGTTAGGTTAAAAAATAGGTTAGGTTAATAAATATGTTAGTTTAAAAAATAGGTTAGGTTAAAAAATAGGTTAGGTTAAAAAATAGGTTAGGTTAAAAAATATGTTAGGTTAATAAATAGGTAAGGTTAAAAAATAGGTTAGGTTAAAAAATAGGTTAGGTTAAAAAATAGGTTAGGTTAAAAAATATGTTAGTTTAAAAAATACGTTAGGTTAAAAAATAGGTTAGGTTAAAAAATAGGTTTGGTGAATAAATAGGTTAGGTTAAAAAATAGGTTAGGTAAAAAGTAGGTTAGGGTAAAAAATAGGTTAGGTTAATAAATAGGTTTGGTTAATAAATAGGTTAGGTTAAAAAATAGGTTAGGTTAAAAAATAAGTTAGTTTAAAAAATAGGTTAGGTTAAAAATAAGTTAGGTTAAAAAATAGGTTAGGTTAAAAAATAGGTTAGGTTAATAAATAGGTTAGGTTAAAAAATAGGTTAGGTTAATAAATATGTTAGGCTAAAAAATAGGTTAGGTTAAAAAATAAGTTAGGTTAAAAAATAGGTTAGGTTACAAAATAGGTTAGGTTAATAAATAGGTTAGGTTAAAAAATAGGTTAGGTTAATAAATAGGTTAGTTTAAAAAATATGTTAGGTTAAAAAATAGGTTAGGTTAAAAAATAGGTTAGGTTAATAAATATGTTAGGTTATTAAATAGGTTAGGTTAAAAAATAGGTTAGGTTAAAAAATAGGTTAGGTTAAAACATATGTTAGGTTAAAAAATAGGTTAGGTTAAAAAATAGGTTAGGTTAATAAATAGGTTAGGTTAATAAATATGTTAGGTTAAAAAATAGGTTAGGTTAAAAAATAGGTTAGGTTAAAAAATATGTTAGGTTAAAAAATAGGTTAGGTTAAAAAATAGGTTAGGTTAATAAATATGTTAGGTTAAAAAATATGTTAGGTTAATAAATAGGTTAGGTTAATAAAAATAGGTTAGGTTAAAAAATAGGTTAGGTTAAAAAATAGGTTAGGTTAAAAAATAGGTTAGGTTAAAAAATAGGTTAGGTTACAAAATAGGTTAGGTTAAAAAATAGGTTAGGTTAAAAAATAGGTTAGGTTAAAAATAGGTTAGGTTAATAAATAGGTTAGGTTAAAAAATAGGTTAGGTTAAAAAATAGGTTAGGTTAATAAATATGTTAGTTTAAAAAATAGGTTAGGTTAAAAAATAGGTTAGGTTAAAAAATAGGTTAGGTTAAAAAATATGTTAGGTTAAAAAATAGGTTAGGTTAAAAATAGGTTAGGTTAAAAAATATGTTAGGTTAATAAATAGGTTAGGTTAATAAAAATAGGTTAGGTTAAAAAATAGGTTAGGTTAAAAAATAGGTTAGGTTAAAACATAGGTTAGGTTACAAAATAGGTTAGGTTAAAAAATAGGTTAGGTTAAAAAATAGGTTAGGTTAAAAAATAGGTTAGGTTAATAAATAGGTTAGGTTAAAAAATAGGTTAGGTTAAAAAATAGGTTAGGTTAATAAATATGTTAGTTTAAAAAATAGGTTAGGTTAAAAAATAGGTTAGGTTAAAAAATAGGTTAGGTTAAAAAATATGTTAGGTTAATAAATAGGTAAGGTTAAAAAATAGGTTAGGTTAAAAAATAGGTTAGGTTAAAAAATAGGTTAGGTTAAAAAATATGTTAGTTTAAAAAATAGGTTAGGTTAAAAAATAGGTTAGGTTAAAAAATAGGTTTGGTGAATAAATAGGTTAGGTTAAAAAATAGGTTAGGTTAAAAAGTAGGTTAGGGTAAAAAATAGGTTAGGTTAATAAATAGGTTTGGTTAATAAATAGGTTAGGTTAAAAAATAGGTTAGGTTAAAAAATAGGTTAGGTTAAAAAATAGGTTAGGTTAATAAATAGGTTAGGTTAATAAATATGTTAGTTTAAAAAATAGGTTTGGTTAATAAATAGGTTAGGTTAAAAATAAGTTAGGTTAAAAAATAGGTTAGGTTAAAAATAGGTTAGGTTAAAAAATAGGTTAGGTTAAAAAATAGGTTAGGTTAATAAATATGTTAGGTTAAAAAATAGGTTAGGTTAAAAAATAAGTTAGGTTAAAAAAATAGGTTAGGTTAAAAAATAGGTTAGGTTAATAAATAGGTTAGGTAAAAAAATAGGTTAGGTTAATAAATAGGTTAGATTAAAAAATATGTTAGGTTAAAAAATAGGTTAGGTTAAAAAATAGGTTAGGTTAATAAATATGTTAGGTTATTAAATAGGTTAGGTTAAAAAATAGGTTAGGTTAAAAAATAGGTTAGGTTAAAACATATGTTAGGTTAAAAAATAGGTTAGGTTAAAAAATAGGTTAGGTTAATAAATAGGTTAGGTTAAAAAATATGTTAGGTTAAAAAATAGGTTAGGTTAAAAAATAGGTTAGGTTAATAAATATGTTAGGTTAAAAAATATGTTAGGTTAATAAATAGGTTAGGTTAATAAAAATAGGTTAGGTTAAAAAATAGGTTAGGTTAAAAAATAGGTTAGGTTAAAAAATAGGTTAGGTTAATAAATAGGTTAGGTAAAAAAATAGGTTAGGTTAATAAATAGGTTAGATTAAAAAATATGTTAGGTTAAAAAATAGGTTAGGTTAAAAAATAGGTTAGGTTAATAAATATGTTAGGTTAATAAATAGGTTAGGTTAATAAATATGTTAGTTTAAAAAATAGGTTTGGTTAATAAATAGGTTAGGTTAAAAATAAGTTAGGTTAAAAAATAGGTTAGGTTAAAAATAGGTTAGGTTAAAAAATAGGTTAGGTTAAAAAATAGGTTAGGTTAATAAATATGTTAGGTTAAAAAATAGGTTAGGTTAAAAAATAAGTTAGGTTAAAAAAATAGGTTAGGTTAAAAAATAGGTTAGGTTAATAAATAGGTTAGGTTAAAAAATAGGTTAGGTTAATAAATAGGTTAGGTTAAAAAGTAGGTTAGGGTAAAAAATAGGTTAGGTTAATAAATAGGTTTGGTTAATAAATAGGTTAGGTTAAAAAATAGGTTAGGTTAAAAAATAGGTTAGGTTAAAAAATAGGTTAGGTTAATAAATAGGTTAGGTTAATAAATATGTTAGTTTAAAAAATAGGTTTGGTTAATAAATAGGTTAGGTTAAAAATAAGTTAGGTTAAAAAATAGGTTAGGTTAAAAATAGGTTAGGTTAAAAAATAGGTTAGGTTAAAAAATAGGTTAGGTTAATAAATATGTTAGGTTAAAAAATAGGTTAGGTTAAAAAATAAGTTAGGTTAAAAAAATAGGTTAGGTTAAAAAATAGGTTAGGTTAATAAATAGGTTAGGTAAAAAAATAGGTTAGGTTAATAAATAGGTTAGATTAAAAAATATGTTAGGTTAAAAATAGGTTAGGTTAAAAAATAGGTTAGGTTAATAAATATGTTAGGTTATTAAATAGGTTAGGTTAAAAAATAGGTTAGGTTAAAAAATAGGTTAGGTTAAAACATATGTTAGGTTAAAAAATAGGTTAGGTTAAAAAATAGGTTAGGTTAATAAATAGGTTAGGTTAAAAAATATGTTAGGTTAAAAAATAGGTTAGGTTAAAAAATAGGTTAGGTTAATAAATATGTTAGGTTAAAAAATATGTTAGGTTAATAAATAGGTTAGGTTAATAAAAATAGGTTAGGTTAAAAAATAGGTTAGGTTAAAAAATAGGTTAGGTTAAAAAATAGGTTAGGTTAAAAAATAGGTTAGGTTACAAAATAGGTTAGGTTAAAAAATAGGTTAGGTTAAAAAATAGGTTAGGTTAAAAAATAGGTTAGGTTAATAAATAGGTTAGGTTAAAAAATAGGTTAGGTTAAAAAATAGGTTAGGTTAATAAATATGTTAGTTTAAAAAATAGGTTAGGTTATAAAATAGGTTAGGTTAAAAAATATGTTAGGTTAAAAAATATGTTAGGTTAATAAATAGGTAAGGTTAAAAAATAGGTTAGGTTAAAAAATAGGTTAGGTTAAAAAATAGGTTAGGTTACAAAATAGGTTAGGTTAAAAAATATGTTAGTTTAAAAAATAGGTTAGGTTAAAAAATAGGTTAGGTTAAAAAATAGGTTTGGTGAATAAATAGGTTAGGTTAAAAAATAGGTTAGGTTAAAAAGTAGGTTAGGGTAAAAAATAGGTTAGGTTAATAAATAGGTTTGGTTAATAAATAGGTTAGGTTAAAAAATAGGTTAGGTTAAAAATATGTTAGTTTAAAAAATAGGTTAGGTTAATAAATAGGTTAGGTTAAAAAATATGTTAGTTTAAAAAATAGGTTTGGTTAATAAATAGGTTAGGTTAAAAATAAGTTAGGTTAAAAAATAGGTTAGGTTAAAAAATAGGTTAGGTTAAAAAATAGGTTAGGTTAAAAAATAGGTTTGGTTAATAAATAGGTTAGGTTAAAAAATAGGTTAGGTTAAAAAATAGGTTAGGTTAAAAAATAGGTTAGGTTAATAAATAGGTTAGGTTAAAAAAAATAGGTTAGGTTAAAAATAGATTAGGTTAAAAAATAGGTTAGGACAGGCTTTTTGTTTGCAGTAGTGTGTTTTGGACAAACATGCATAGCCATGTGAATCAGTCACGTTTGAGAAACACACTTCTGACGTCATAGGAGAAGGGGGATTCTCAATATAGAAGCTAGAGTTAGTTATATCAGGGCAGGAGAACTGGCAGTCAGTCTGCTAGTCAGTCAGAGAGAGAGATTTAAGAGTCAGTCAGTTGGCAGTCAGTGGTCAGCTGACCCTTTGGCAGAGAAGAGTATAACATGTAGATCCCAAATTATAATTCCTGGCGTCATCTGGTCCAATGAATAAAGAATCATATTTGGGTTTTGATAAAACTGTTGTCGTGTCATCTTTCAACACCCAAAAGGTTATGTGTTAAACATCTTATTATGAACACTGCGTAACCCTTACAAAAATATGTATATCCTCCTCCTCCTCCTCCTCCTCCTCCTCTCTATATGCGTTATAAGAAATATAAGAACTGTGTATGTATAAATCTCTCTCTTATCCCTGAGTGGCTTCCGGGCCTTGATAAGTGGTGATCACTGTGTAAAAAAAAATCTCTCTCCCCCCCTCCCTCATCATCACTATCGTTAGATCCGTTGTATGTATTGTCTAAATATGAATACCCCGTCATATCTCTTTAAAAATGTCCCATTCAACATAAAAACATGTAACATTACATACAAATTTAAAAATGTCCCATTCAACATAAAAACATGTAACATTACATACAAATTTAAAAATGTCCCATTCAACATAAAAACATGTAACATTACATACAAATTTAAAAATGTCCCATTCAACATAAAAACATGTAACATTACATACAAATTTAAAAATGTCCCATTCAACATAAAAACATGTAACATTACATACAAATTTAAGTGTTACTTATGTAATGATTCAATCATCGTTTTCTGGCTGTGATGTATCAAAAAAGAACTTTGCTTTATTTTTCAATTTACAGCATTATATATTAAAAAAGACAAGCAAACTTAGGTACAAGGCTTTTAGATTTGAGAAGATCTAGCTCCGCAAAATAACTCTAAAAGAGCTGAAAAAAAATATATATATATATTGATGCTTCTTTCTGTTGTACAGAAATATTTTTAGCACTTTCTTTTACATAATTTTTTAGCTCTAAAAGAGCTAAAAAATTCAGTCGATGCTTCTGTTTACAGTTTTTTAGCTCTGTTTCTGTTTTTTTAGCTCTAAAAGAGCTAAAAAAGATTTTTAGTCTTGATGCTTCTTTCTGTTGTACAGCAAAGAATAAGCAATTGATAATTGTTCTACAGTTTATATAAAATTAGTATTCGGAATGCTGATTTTAAAGGCGACCAGATAAGGTGCGAGTCCAGTTTATAAAAAGTCAATGACACTCCCTTCCTCCCGTGCAAAGAATTAACTAAGGGTAATCTAGAAGTAATTAAAGAATTCCATGTACAGGGTGTCCAAAAAGTCACTAGAGGACGTTTCTAATTTTTTAAAATGAGGATTGGTTACTCGTATTATTTGGATTCATCTTTTGCAGGGACCTGTGGCGCAGTGGTTAGAATGCTTGGAAAAATCAATTGTAAAAAGTTATATTCTCTTGAATATTGACGATTCAATACAATTGCGAATTACTTAGGACCTCTCTCCAGTCATGGCTGACGGAACAAGAGCATGCTACCCCTGTAAAGTAAATAAAGGATTCCGCTCGAAGTTTCATCCAAATTCCCGAGTTCGACAAATTATACCTGAAGAAGGTCGGGGGTTATATCAACCGACACGTTGTGAAAATCACATTCAAGATGAGAACAGTAGTCCGATGAATTACCTCGTTTTGATCAGGTGGATTAGCAGGTTTATGCTTGTTAAACATTTAGAATATGAAGCAATTTCTAATGAAATCTCTACAAAATGTGGTCTTTGCTTGCAGTATCTACTAAAACAGATACTACACTTTGATCTTTGTATTTATTTGCTTCCCCACTGAGCAAATTATGCACAAGGCCATTTTTTAATGTGGAGAGAGAGGGAGGGGGAGGGAGACCAGCTCCCGAGAGGTGGGGAATGGGAGCTGGATAGTAACTGTTGGTATGAAGGGTTGCCCCTACATTGACCAAGGTCTGATATGTGGGGTTACCCCCACATATGGTCTTTGCTTGCAGTATCTGTCGGAACAAAATCTGACTAAGACATTGAGTTTTTTTTATGAAATCTTTATTCATGAAAAATAATGTCTTTTAAATGTTGCCCATTTTCAGCTTCGCATGTGTGTGCTCTTTCTGACAGATTGCAGGTTCACTTCTTTACTAGCTGCAAAGAATTAGCTAAGGGTAACCTATGCTAGGATAGAGAAACCATTTTTATTTTAAAAACCTTTTTTAATGTATAATATTTTTAATTGTAAAAGAAAGTAGTTAAAGAATTTCATGGATAAGGACCATCGTGTCTCTATAAGGACAATAAGGGAACTGTACACAAAATTATTCGCGAGGAACTGAAGATGTAAAAGGTTTGCGCGAAGTTTGTCCCAAATGTGCCGTCCACAACTGAAAATGTATTAAATGTCATATTCGGTGATTTTAAAAGCGTCAAAAAAAACAAAACAAATGTGCAGTCCACAACTGAAAATGTATTAAATGTCATATTCGGTGATTTTAAAAGCGTCAAAAGAACATTTGTCGAGCCAAGTTCATAAATATTTATTGTCTGAAATGAGATTTTGAAGGCGATCAAAAAAGTGCATCGTTTGAGCCAACTTTAAAAATAGTCACTATTCAGAAAGAATCACTGTTCATCGTTTGAGTCCAATTTTAACAGTGTGTAACGTTATGGAAGTCGTTCTCATTTCGTTCTTCCTTTCGTTTGTCGACCCCATCGAAGTGTCAACCAAATAAAATAAATACTTTGAACTCACTTTTTTTAGGGGCTTTTCATTTCACATAATAAATTTTCACACAGCTGTCACCGGCGAGCTGAAATTTTCTGTCGTCTGCTTTTCATGCCGTCACATCTCCGCCACCCCGCTCTCCCTGTCTTCTATCTCCGCGTGAAATCACCAGTCCTGCTACCTCCTACTGCTCCTCTCTCTATTGCACTTCAGCTCCTGCTGTCTACGCGACGTTGCCGCACGTTATGGTACTAGTGTTCAGTGTACTCATTTAAAAGTGATCAGAGATTTTATGAAAAATCATTTATAATGCTAGTTTTCAAATTTATTTTATTTAGTATACTTTTTATACTTGGGATCATCGCTTATTAAGACCAGCAGGCCACTCGAGGATAGGACAATAAGTGTAAAGTAGACGATGAGACAACACTATGTCGATCAGTTATAGTGAAACTTGAGTAGGGTTTCATTATTTAAAATAAGGACTCAACAAAAGCTTTTTTACATTAGACTTGAAAACTTCAATCTACCCCCCGTAAAACTCGTCTTTCTACAACAACCGTCAACAAATTGCCCACAAATTCTACTTACATTCGACTTGAAAACGACTATGTCATAGTCATCTGGGAAGCGGCACAACAGTATTGTGTTCCAAATACGGAATGTTCTAGGAAAGCAGCTCAGTTCATGTTGTTTTCGTTTCGTTTTAGGCAAAGGTAACTAAAACTAAACTGCTTGCCTAGAACCGTATTTGGAACACAATTCCATTGAGCTGCTTCACAGCTGACTATAACATGGTCGTTTTCAAGTCGAATGTAAGTAGGATTTGTGGGCAATTTGTTGACGGTTGTTGTAGAAAGACGAGTTTTACGGGGGTAGATTGAAGTTCAATCGTTCTGTAACAAAGCGCGTATGAGCGTATGTGAAAAATCAGCAGAATATGTAAGATAGCTGGCTTGCGAGAATATTAGCAGCAGTAGCTGAAAAAAAAAACATATATGCTATTTAGGAAGTGTGCACGAGCGTGCACGACAATAAAAAAAAGAAGAAAAGGACACCACGTGGTCGGAGAAAAAGTACGATTGGAAAAGATGGATATGTAAAGTCGAAGACGAAAAATAGCTGTCTATTGCCGGCGTGTAATGAAACAGAAAGAAAACGCCGTCAAGGAAGATGGACGTGTGGGTGGCCCTGCAGTGGCAACGAGAGACTCTTAAAGCTGGTGTCGAGACGGGGAGAAAGAAAAACGGTAACAAACGACTTTTGTTTAAAACGAAAGCAAAACCGAGTCGGGTTTAATTATTTTTATTTGTTTTTTTCCTATTCAACGGTTTCGCCCTTGCTTTCTCAAAGCTGTATCGAGACATTTTTTAAAAAGGCGGGGATAAATCGAAAATATGTACAATTTAAAATAAAATTACGTTGTGTGCCGTTACGTGTGGGGGAAAAAATTTTAAATGTGGGAAAGCGATTAAAATAAAGCAACGTAAGTATATCTTAGAGACTAATTACGCTAAAACCTAAGAGGCATTCCCTCTGTTTGCAGAAAGAAGACCTTCTCAACCGAACGTGAACAGTCTCCAAGATCATTAAATAGAATAATGAGTGAGCACGACTCAGGATTCGTGCTAAATTTGCTGCACATGATGGGTTTGTGATGAGTTGTTAGTTAATGCGTTGGCAAGCACGTATGTTGCTTGGTATGCCTAATTGGTGAGTGTTGATCTATAACTACTCAAGAACTGTGATACAGCAAAACAATCTTCGTGTAGATGACTATATATTTTTATTATTTCACTCACTAGCAATTCTCACAATGGTTATTATCAAAAATTGTTCGCTGACAATAATCGATGGTATTTCTTGGATTCTGAGTGACAACAAGTCTCCCCAGATTACCAGCACTCTTCACTGCTTTCAATAACATTTGTAAATGAATTTGTGTTATCGCAACGGTCGTCTGCCATTGATTTCCTGCCAGCAATAACCAGTGGTCTTCGCTGGAATTTAAGTGGCAATAAGCTTGCGCAAAGTCCAAGCCCCATTTCTTTATTATCCAGTGGAGGTCTGGTTAGTGCTTTCCCTTCTCGGTCTTTCCATCGTCCTTGACGCTTTGGTTCTTCTGAAAACTGAAGCCTCATAATAGAAATTCTTACGGATGATTTCATCTGATCGGAAGTGGGTAGTAAGAATATAATTGACTTCCGTCTTTATATAAGATAGAAAGTTAATTGTGCCTTATTCCTTGTCTAATTTTCTCATAATTGTTCCGACGAAAACTACAAAAACTGTTTGATCTTTCAATCGTTATTTGATGACCAGATGTCGCAGACATTCTGCATCTGGTCTTGTGTTTAGAAATTCCTTTATTCTAATCTAATTATTGAATTAATTAATTCCTTCTCCAAGACAAATTACAATTTTCTTTCGATACAAAATGGTCGCAGAATGGTGGATTTTAAAACGTAATTCCACTTAAGTTACAATGTTCATTTCTGTAAATCGATAAAGTTTACTGGCAGCTGCTCGTGTGGAAATTACGCGGTGTATTCAAGAGAATTAATAGCTTTACTTTTGTCATCTCTTTTTTTTAATATATTGAGTGGGACCATTCCTTCAAAAGTAAAGTTGATCTCTTCCTCCCGGAACAAATAAAAATAACTTCAGGAATTTTTACACAAAATATAGTACCTCACATTTTAAATGACCAGAAACAAATCATCATCATCATCATCATCATCATCATCATCATCAAAAAACAGTATTTGAGCGAATCGTGGAGGCTGGGTTGTCACTTTTCGACCGCGTGTGTTTTATTATTATTGTAAACAATAATTATCACAAATATATATACTTATTTAATGATCACCTCTATCCTCCTTGTTAATAAATAAGATCTCCCGATCGAATGACTTATAATCTGGAAGCCGTGACACAGATATGTACATACGAACGTACATTAAAGGCACTACGGTATTAATATACGGATATAATATTAATTTTAAAAATTAATTTTAAAAATATTAAAAATCAGTTTGAATCGAACATAAAAACATGTAGCACTTCAGCCGCATTCGTTACAGTTTGATATAGATAAGAAAGTTTTAAAAATTAAACCACCTCTTCATTAACAGAATAGATGTTGAATTCAAGGTGACCTTTAAAAATGCCCGGATATTGTTCTGCATGATTAACTGCTGATGCGCTAACTGTAATAGTGCCGTAGATCAGCAAATTTCTTGATACAGACTTTAAAACGTAATTCTACTTAAGTTGCAATGTTCATTTCTATAGATCGATAAAGTTTACTCGCAGGTGCACCTGTGGAAATTACACGGTGTATTCATGAGAATTTAAGGTTTTATTTTTATTATTCTTTAAAAACAAATTAGGTGGAATTATGCGCTAACTGTAATGTCGGGATTATTTCACCAACAAGAAGAGGGGGGTGTAAGAAAAGGAAGTAAGGGCTTGCAACGAAATGGTGACGTCGCTTACAAGCAGTCTTTTCTTTTCTTGTAAAGGTAACAATTAACTGGTAACGTTTGCCGAACAACAGTAACGAGGTAATTAGTCTAAAAGACGCCAACCAACTAGCAAGCGAGGTAACTAGCTTCTTAACTAATCACTAACCTGTAGTGAGACAACTCCTTTTATACATACTAACTCTCAGTGGCGAGAATTCCAACGTGATTTCCAACGAGATTAGAATGTTTATTTAACTTAGTAGGAAATAGACACCCAGTTTCTCAGTAACGGCAAACAGCAATTCAGTGTCTTTTCTTCCCTCCGACCCACTCCCGGTAAATCAAATAAATTTCAATTCTTACAGTAATACTGTCTATGATTCAGCAAATTTCTTGATACAGATGTTGTGTCTCGAGTAACAGTTCTCGACATATTAAAGACTTCCAAGAGGGTTACTACAAAGGGTTGCTTCACAAACGTATCTGTTACAGGATACCTGATAATGTCTTCACATGAAGTTCTTTCTGTAATGTTGATAACTGTTTATAGTTGTTGATAAGCAAAGGTCTGAAGCACATTACATTTTCACTTTTTTTTTCAATTTTCTAATCTTGTTCTAGCTGAGATGGGACATCCCACCGAATGCCAGACATTCTAACCAAGTGATCTTTTAAAAACAAATGCACTTATAAAGCGCACTTGTTTCTTTTCATCTCTATCGCCATTGTTCGCCGGGTATATTTGCCAGGTTGTTTTTTTTTTTATTCTTTGTCATGAGTCTGGTTGCTCTTATAATAACTAAAAAACTAAAATGATTCAGGTTTAATCTCTATAAAGAGAAATATATAAAGATATGTAAAGTATATTTGAAGCTAGATTAGCGACCGACGGGCCTCTTTGTGTAAACAAATCGAGCTAGGTTATTTCAGACGATATCAAAACATCTTTAATTCAAGACTCGTGCAGCAGCCGCCGATTAGCGTAATGGTTAGGAGCCTTGATAGGTTTCAATCCTGGCTTGAGGTAGTTGCCTGTCTAGCCGCACTGATGAGCTGTGAAACAGTGAAACAGCGAAACAGTACTGCATATGGATGACTATAATGCTCCTCATCTTGAGTTGAGCATATTGAGAAGTGACACACGAATAACCATTAGCGTATAAAGCGATGCTCTTTGTGTAAACAAATCGAGCTTAGGTATTTCGGGTGATGTCAAAACATCGTTAATTCATCCAAATTCCGACCAAAGTAGTGTAGAAAATGCTCAGTTAACATATTAATGTACTTAGTCGAATTAATTCGACCTTGCAAGTAAACTATAGGCCGTGGACTATTAGTACTAATAATGACCCACACAAAAACTAAACCTCCACCACCTTGCAGCGTTGAAACTGAGCACCTAGGATTAAATTCTTTGTCTTTCCTCCGACGTACGTACTGCCTACCATCACTGCCTCGCCTATTGAACTTGCTTTCGTCGCTAAAAAACATTTTTAACCAATATGAAGAGTCATGATCTTCATTGCATCTGACAGAGTCCAGACAGCGCTTTCTGTTCTTTACAGAAATCATTGGTTTGCGCCTTGCAACATATCCTCGCAAATTAAATTCCTTTAATCGGTTCTTGACAGTAGAAAGAGAGCACTTTTTAACAAAATTGCACTGTTGTTGGATTTGAGGAGCCGTTTCAAATCTGTTTCTTAAGCTGCAGATCTTGATAGCATTGTCTTCCCTGTTAGAAGTAACTCTAGTACGACCAGATTTAGGGGCATCACGAACATTGCCGGTGTTTTGGTACTTTTGCACAGTCTTTAGTACCGTTTTCTCATCACATTTCAGTCCGAGGCCGATTTCTCGATTGGATAAACAAGAAAGATGGAGATTAATGAGCTCCTGACGATCACTAAGAGAAAGTCGAGGCATATGGACTAAATGTTGCGTTGTATAACCTGGAACAACAACAATTACGATTAGAGATGCTTTGTTTCCTGTTGGTGGATATTTTAAACTGATTTAGGAGCGATAATTTAAGCTGGTTTTAAACGAATTTGTTGCTGCGAACTTTTTTTTTGCCTCCTCAATTTGAAGATATTTTTTTAAATTGACGAGAACACTAGAATATTTCAAGTAAAAATCAGATATGAAGGGGTAAAATTATAGAAGAATAAAAGACGAATCAAATGAGGTATAGGTTCTTAAACAGTTACATGTGCGGACTTCCTTTTTTCCGGCACTATATATATATATATATATATATATATATATATATAGAGAGAGAGAGAGAGAGAGAGAGAGAGAGAGAGCGAGAGCGAGAGAGAGGGGAAGAGAAAGAAAAGGAGAGAGGGAGACACAAAGAGAGAGAGAGATGTCATTTATTTTTTTTGCTATTGCGATAAGTTTTGAATGAATTCAATTATTTATACGAAAGCGCATTTTTACCTAAATGCGAATTGGGAATAATTTTCACTTTTACCAGTTTGGTGCCCCCAAATTAGGAGCGGCATACATATGTTGCATATTGGAGTTATAGGAAAAGAGAGAGATTGTTCTTGTAAGAGAGATTTATTAAGAGGGATGTTAAAAGACTCCGAGAGAGAGATTTTTGTTGTATAGTGACTTAGAGAGATTGTTCGTTTATAACGATTCCTATATATTAAATGTTCATTCTTTAGATGTGTAGATTGGAAGAAGAAGGGGAAGAAGCTCTTTGAGTGAAGGGGATAGTGTTCACTGTTCAGACATTGTGTAGACATGAGATGTCGAGACGTGTATGTAAAGACATTTTATAACACAAATATATAATACAATTTCACTTTACCTTTTTGTAAGAATCATAAGACAAGACGACGTTTTTGTAAAACACATGATGAGGTTTATTTCTTCACGACCGGCCGTGTTTCCATCACCAAGAATTCAGGGCTTCACATTTTAGTTTCAAAGTGACGTCTCGCTTCCTAGACGACTGACTCTCTCTGAGTTTTCTTTTACTCTCAAGTTTTTTTTCTCTATAACTAGAACTTTCTATTTTCCGTGACGTCATACACATGTTAAAACATGTGCCTTCTTTCACGTGTTCTGGACATACGTGTCCAAAACTTCTCCTATACTCAGTAACCTATTTTTCCAATATGTTAAAAACATTATCTTATAAGCTGCATTCTTTCAATGTAAAATTTCATAACAAATTTCATGACATTCTTTTCTTGAAATATTTTATCTATATTCTAAACATGTTTTTGTTTTACATTCTTTCTTTTCTCACACGTAATCTATTTCTAAACCTAAATCACGAGGTTCGAATTTCATCTATTGCTATTTCATTTTCATTTTAACTAATCTCTCTATTTTTATTCTTACATGAAAAGGGGACAGCCCTTATCATGTAACACACACACACACACACATATATATATATATATATATATATATATATATATATATATATATATATATATATGCCGCTCCCTATCTCATTTAAGCGCACGTCTAAACTTCAATCTATGGTCCCCCTTCGCAAACCAATTACAACAAAACTCGCGTAGTTGCAACGACTGTCAACAATTTCCTCCACCCTTTACGTGTGCCTTAATATAAACACAAATACTATGAACAAAACTTCCTTACTGGAAGTGTATACCTGTAGAACTTTGTTCCGCTGGACTGCTTCCCAGTTTACTAAGATATGGTTGTCGAATGTAAAAAGTTCTTGTTTAGTCGTCTCTTTAAATAATGATTTTTTAGCAGTAACGGTACTTGATGACCGTAACCTCATTATCTCTCATATTTGATTGGCTTCGGCTCTTGATAAGAAAAAAAAATATATATGCAACAAGAGGGAATGGACGGACAGAGAAAGAAGAAAAAGAAAGAGATGGAAACATTATTCAATAAAAAATGTTATTATTATAAACATATATATATATTTGTATGTGTGTGTGTATATATATATATATATATATATATATGTGTGTGTGTGTGTGTGTGTGTGTGTGTGTGTGTATATATATATATATATATATATATATATACTAGGAGAGGTGCCCGGCGTTGCCCGGCGTTGCCCGGGTGTTTGGAGGTGTGTGTTGAGCAAAAAAAAAAAAGAAAAGCGGTAGTAGGAAGGCAGGCTCGAACCCGCACCGTGAAAGAGAAAAAAAACGGGAAAGAAACGTGACGTCTTTGCTGTTACAACCACCGCCAAACCGGAAGTGATGTAAGTTTAAATTAAGGCCAGACAATCGAAAAGAGGGTATGACTTTCGAAGATATCGGTGAAAAAAGTTCCCAGTTGATGGTGAAAAAATTAATGTTTTTTAGACAATTTTTCGATATTTGTCGTCTGAAGGGTCGATTTCAAAACGATACTGTCGAAAGTTTTATGCAGACATGCAAACATACATACATTTATATATTGGTGGCTAAAATTTTCGACCCAAACCGATTAAAAAGCTTGAGCCTGAATACCCTTTCTGTAAAATGTCAAATGTTTAGATCAGAAATTGTCTGAGTAATTTGGTAGAGACCGCAGGGGTCAATTTTTTTTTTAGCTTGTAACCCTATTATGACTCCTCACCATTTATTTTGTTTTTGGCTCAAATCAAGTTATTAAGTTAGATCTACGTCCAAGGAACCTATATCTAAAATTTGAAGTGTTTAGACCCCAAATTGGCGGAGGAGTTTGTTAGAGTTCCCAAATGATAAATCGTTGAACTTTGACCCCCAATTTCTGTCCGAAAAATAGATTACAAAGATTTTCCCAAATCGTAAAACGCTGTATATCAAATTTCGAGTTTGTAGACGGAAAATTGATGGAGCTATTGTAGGGAAATGTACACAGACAGACATACACTTTCACTTATATATATATATATATATATATATATAATGTCCCCTATCTTGAGTTGAGCATTTCAGGAAGTGATATACAAACTGCCATCAGCGTATTAAGTGACGCTCTTTGTGTAAACAAATCGAGCGGAGGAATTTGTCAAAATATCGTTAATTCATTACCCACACAGCAGCAGCCGTATAGCGTAATGGTGAGAAGCCTTGACTGTATTTTGGGAGGTCGGGTTTCGATCCTGATTTGAGGCAGTTACCTGTCTAGAAGCGGTGATGAGCTGCGAAACAGTACTGTATGTGGATGACTATATATATGTGTGTGTGTGTGTGTGTGTGTGTGTGTGTGTGTGTGTGTGTGTGTGTGTGTGTGTGCATATTAGCAGAAGTACGCGTCATTGACCGGGTTAAAATATCCTTAAAAAATTGACTCTGATTTATATAACAATATAAATATCTTCTAAATTCTTTGAAACCGATACGATATATGTTTTGTATCTTATATTCCCGTTCGACTTTTAAGTGTACAGGGAGACAGACACGCTGACGTTGAGATTAATTACATCGTCCCATATATGTACAGATAGAAAGACACAGAGACACACCCGGCATTGCTTGGATCATGTTTGTGTGGGGTGGGTGGGGCAATTGCTCAAATGAACATGACTGGCCAATGATAGGAATCTTTATTGACACAAACGTATGAACACTAATTAGGGTTCCCATTATAAGTGTCTACATGGGGGTTTCACCTCCGTTCGTAGGGAGAGGGCAAATTAACTCGTACCCCCTTTTCTATGGTGGGTTATCATGGCAAGTTCGGTAGCTTTACGTGAAACGGTCTGAGAGTGCATACGGTTCCCAGATATAAATGAGCGCTGTAACCCGTCTAAATTTCCTCTTCCCAAGGACGGGTTATTCTGTTAAATTTAGTAGCTCAACATGAAACGGTGTTAGCGTACATAGGGTTCCCCTAATAATGACCTAACTCTTCGGGGCTCCACTTTCTGATGCCCATTTAAGGTACTTGATAACTTTTCTGTCATTGTGTGACGTCTGTTTAGTATAATAGAAAGCCATATAGGATCCTAATCGTGTGCACACACAGAGAGACACACAGACGTTGAGTTATATTTAAATAGAAATATACCTAACTTTATAAATATGGGAAGCTATATATATACGTATTTAAAAAAAAAAAGAGAGAGATAAAATCAAATAATTTACCGAGAGATAAGGAATGTTCTCAGAGACCTTAAGAGATGTAGTATCAATTTCGAAGGAGATTTTTCTGGTCGTTAAACAAAATTGCTTCTATTATTATGATTGATGTTTGCGTCGCTTTTTTTTCACCATTACGGAATACCAATCTTCACCCGGCGCCATTGATAAACACTACTTTAACGTGTTTTTGTTTTTATTTCTTGTAATGTTGTTTTTATAAAGTGAAAATTATCAATTAACCTTATCTGAAGTAGTTTCCGTCACGATAATCATGTTATTAATAAATCAAGTTCGTGGTTATTCAGTTTGAAAGAAAGCAACGTTTTATTTCGACTTTACATTTTTGCACCAAGACTTTAAAAAAAAATCTAAGACAGTTATCATCAATTTTTAAATGAATATTGCTTCACAAAGAAAATGAGATAAATCATCACACGCGGCAACAACCGTCAATTTAACAGGATAATAAACGGAAACCGAACAATGTCGTATATACGAGTCAACACAATTTCCGAACGATTTCTTTCCACACGCTCCGGCACGGTCCCTGAGAACTCACTCGATTCGAACCTGAATACCTCCATCGATTCGTCACGACACGATCCCGAACAACTCTGTCAGTTAAAACCCGAACACCTCCGTCGATTCGTCACGACACGATCCCGAACAACTTCGTCACTTAAAACCCGAACACCTCCATCGATTCGTCACGACACGATCCCGAACAACCCCGTCAGTTAAAACCCGAACACCTCCGTTGATTCGACACAACACAATCCCGAACAACTCCGTCAATTTAAACCCGGACACCTCCGTCAATTCGACAAAACACAATCCCGAACAACTTTGTCACTTAAAACCCGAACACCTCCATCGATTCGTCACGACACGATGCCGAACAACTCCGTCAGTTAAAACCCGAACATCTCCGTCAATTAGACAAAACACAATCCCGAACAAATTCGTCAGTTAAAACCCGAGCACCTCCATCGATTCGTCACGACACGATCCCGAACAACTCCGTCAGTTAAAATCCGAACAACTCCGTCGATTCGACAAAACACAATCCATTTGGTCTCGACTACTACCGTCGATTCGGCACGGTACATTACCAGAGCAACCTCGGCAGATACTGTTCGAACGCTTTTAACAGCTTTTTATACCTCTAGAACGAACTCATTTTCGCAGTAAGTAGGCCAGACAAAGACAGGGCGTACTCATCGCAATGTATTCGGTTGCATTTAGCCATTGGACTTTTATAAAATATTTTGATGTGAGTGCGTCAAATTAATAGAGTAGAAATTTAAATGAGAGCTACCTCTCTCGGAAGTTACATTACAGACAGGAAACCGCGAATCTGACGTGGCAAATGAGCACATAAGACCTTCCTCTTTTCAGTGAATTAACAGAGAAGGCGAGAATATTTCCTTTTTTGTAACTAATTCTTTCATATGGTTGGTTGGTTGGTTGTTTTTGTTTTACGGCATATCAACCCTTTTCGGGTTATTTAATGCCGAATCCAAAAATTTTGAAGAAAAAAAATTTAATAGAATATATTTGTTGTTTTCAAGTCGGTTTCTATTTAACCCATGGTTGGAACCCTAACAGGTACTACCCCTCTGGGTCAGAGTGGACCTGGGAGCAATGGCAATTAAAGGGTGGCTCCACACTCCCTAAAGCCCACAAGCTGGGGCCTTACCATTGGATATAGTTTAAGGTCATATCCAGGACCCACATTGAGGGACTTTTACCCTCTGCAGGGGGGCAGTCGGTGTATTCTAATGCCCCACTGACAGGGCCTCTTTCATAGGGAGCGGGTGAATTGGGTCTTTGTGTAAGAAGCAAATGATGTTATGAGATTCCTTCAATAAATTTCCAGACTTTTTGCACACATTTAAAATTGTCCTAAACGTTTGAAAATTCAGTATTTCTATTATTTCTATACGTTTTATGAGAACATTTTTATGATTTCAGATTCAAATAAACAACTACTAAAACCAGATTATCATAGCTGGTGAATTTCAAAAATGCAATCTGATACAAATGCTACAGTAACGTATGGAATGCTTCATACTGTTTTTGAACCACCTTGAATGAATCGAACATCAGTTTTTGAGTTGTATAAGAGATTCAGTGAAGGCAGGGAGTCTATAAAAGAATGATGAGAGGTGTAGAAGGAGTAAAGATGTCAGACCACCAGATTCGATTAGCCAAATAAAGAATTTCATGGATAAGGATTGTCGTGTTTCTATAGAGACAATAAGTGCACGGTTTAATGTCAGTGCGGAGACTGCACACACAATTATTCGCAAAGAACTGACTATGCGGAAGATTAGCGCAAAGGTTGTCCCAAGGGTGTTCCATCCTTGCGTTGGATAACCCAAGTGCCCGGGAATGACGTCAAATGGAAAGTCAGTCAATGTAGGTGCCCCAAGATTTTGAATAATCAATGTGCCCAGGAATGACATCAATAAAGTCACATCAAATGATAACATCAAAGAAAGTCGGGCAAATACGTGATGCAGGTGCCCTGGGAATGACGTCAAAGAATTCAGAATAGGAGATTAGGTCAACGAGACTAACCGACATTTCAAGACAAAGCGTGCTGGAATGTTTGATGTCATCTGTGCCAATAAAATGGATAGGTAAACAAGAGAGAGAGAGAAGTGGCGGCGACGAACAAGCTAAGCGACACATGTTTCCCACTGCAAAAACACACCAACTACTGCCACGCGCGCCGTTCATGTCAAAACTGTCATTCTGAAACCTAACGATTTTTAATAAACAAAATATTTTATAACCAGCTGTGTGTATTTTTATTTGCTGCAAAGTGTATATATCGAGACAATGGCAAATGTGATTTTTAGAAATTATATAGACTGAATAAACACATTCGACAACCGACCGTAGCGAATATATATATATTTTTTAATTCAATTTTCACCCCAAACAAGGCACAGTGCAACTTTGAAGCAGGGGGCTACTATTAGGGACTTAATTAGCGGGGTCATTATGAAGGGAGAAGAGTAGAAAGATATTTGTTAACATTACACTTGAACTTCTGCATATCATTGCAGTTGGGAAAGCAGAATCCCGGAAGGGAGTTCCAAAGACCCGCAGTTCTGGGGAAGAAACTATTGGAGTAAAAGGCTTTCTTGCACCTAGGGATCTCTACTGTAAAGGGATGAGACTTAGTAGCTTGTCGGGTTTGTCGGGGGTAGTTACGTCGGGGAGGTACAAGTGTTTGCAGTTCGTCAGAGCATTCACCATTAAAGTATTTGTAGAACAGGCAGAGGGATGCAACATCTCGTCGATATAACACTTGTCACAGACTATTTGCTTGTACTATGAAGACATATTCGCTGCAAGGCGAAAAATTAAAACATGAACCAATAGCTATTATGTTACGCATGCATATTCGTAATGCCGTCGTTCGACCTTCACCTAACAAATTCTTTTTTTTTTAATTCTCACACTTTTGCACTGATTTTCTCCGATTAACCCCCAAATATAAAGTTTCGCATAGGTTTGAATACCCTATATATTAAGTTTCATGTCTGTAGATCAAAAACTGATAGAGGAGTTTGGTAGTAAAATATTTTAAACAAATATATATACGCATACATAAATATATATAGAAAAAGGTTTGTGTTTACTATAACCTTTTTACGCAAATATCACGCAGGTATAAATCATGTAGAATATCTGCATGAATATAATTACACGTAATAGTTAACTAAAGATGATCATCGCATAAGAAAACAAAAAAAAACTAATAAGGAATTAATTAAAATGAATGTTTAAAAATATGCAAATTAGCTAGATCTTTTACAAATTAATGAAATTCCACGACCCATATATAACAAAGTTGTTTTCCTTTTTAAATAAATAGAAAAAAGGATTTTCAATATAAATATCAATGCACAAAAAAACAAATTTATAGAAATATTCATTACCGTGGTATACATTGCTGATCAGAAATTTAAGACCACTTAAAAATCTTTAAAAAAAAAAACTTTTTTAAGGATAAATTTTAAACTTTTAGTTGCTTTTTGTTTCCATGAACTTTTAGATTGTAGTATTGGTAATCTGACGTCGGAAGAATTTAAAATCTATCCTTAAAAAATGTTGTTTTCTTTTAAAGATTTTTAAGTGGTCTTAAATTTTTGATTAACAGTGTATAACTTGGCCTTTGGGTCAAGATCAAAGTGTAGTATCTGTTCCGGCAGATACTGCAAGCTATGACTAGCAAAGACCAGATGTGGGGGCAACCCCACATGCCTGACCATTAACCAGCTCCCATTTCCCACCTCTCGGGAGCTGGTCCCCTTTTTCCCTTCCCCCTCCCTTCACTCCTCACATTAAAAATCGGCCTTGTGCCTAATTTGCTCGGTGGGGGAGCAAATAAATACCATCTGTTCCGGCAGATGCTGCAAGCTATGACTAGCTATGACTAGCAAAGACCAGATGTGGGGGCAACCCCACATGCCTGACCATTAACCAGCTCCCATTTCCCACCTCTCGGGAGCTGGTCCCCTTTTTCCCTTCCCCCTCCCTTCACTCCTCACATTAAAAATCGGCCTTGTGCCTAATTTGCTCGGTGGGGGAGCAAATAAATACCATCTGTTCCGGCAGATGCTGCAAGCTATGACTAGCTATGACTAGCAAAGACCAGATGTGGGGGCAACCCCACATGCCTGACCATTAACCAACTCCCATTTCCCACCTCTCGGGAGCTGGTCCCCTTTTTCCCTTCCCCCTCCCTTCACTCCTCACATTAAAAATCGGCCTTGTGCCTAATTTGCTCGGTGGGGGAGCAAATAAATACCATCTGTTCCGGCAGATGCTGCAAGCTATGACTAGCTATGACTAGCAAAGACCAGATGTGGGGGCAACTCCACATGCCTGACCTTTAACCAGCTCCTATTTCCCACCTCTCGGGAGCTGGTCCCCTTTTTCCCTTCCCCCTCCCTTCACTCCTCACATTAAAAATCGGCCTTGTGCCTAATTTGCTCGGTGGGGGAGCAAATAAATACCATCTGTTCTTCAGATGCTCCACTTCAATTTCTTCTTCTCTGTCAGTTGAGGAGAAATCCTTCACGACTGAGACAATTTTTATTTTTGTTCCTTTTCTCCACATTAAAAAACGACCCTGTTGTCTAACTCTGCCCCGTGGGGAGGCATTGTAAATAGGAACAGTGTATATCAGAATAATTCAATGGAGAGTTCCTACAATGTTTACGTCTTTGTGCAGGTAAAAATGCGGTGATACCTACAAATCTGGCTGCCAGCAGTGAAGGTTAGGTTTTGAGTTACTGTGAGGATTAGGGTTATCCTTTTAGGTTGGGGTAAGCGTTTAGGGTAATGATTTAGGGTTTATAGTTAGAATTGTTGTTTATGTTTAGAATCTGAGATTAGTGGCAGGCTTTAGGATTAGGGATTCGAGTTGGGGTTAGGGTTAGGGTTAGGGTTATCCTTTTAGGTTGGGGTAAGCGTTTAGGGTAATGATTTAGGGTTTATAGTTAGAATTGTTGTTTATGTTTAGAATCTGAGATTAGTGGCAGGCTTTAGGATTAGGGATTCGAGTTGGGGTTAGGGTTAGGGTTAGGGTTATCCTTTTAGGTTGGGGTAAGCGTTTAGGGTGATGATTTAGGGTTTATAGTTAGAATTGTTGTTTATGTTTAGAATCTGAGATTAGTGGCAGGCTTTAGGATTAGGGATTCGAGTTAGGGTCGGAATTAAGAATTAGCAAGGTTTAGGGTTATAATTTAGAATTATGGTTAAGGTGTAGGTTAGTTTTAGTATTTGGGTTAAGGTTAGGGTTATAAATTCACACTTGAAGTTATTCTCTATCTTTAAAAATCTACGAGCATACAATGCATGGCGAATCTCTATTTCATTTGAAGGTTGGTGATAAGGTGCAGAAGCGTATCTGTAATTTGATCGCCTTATGTTTTTTATGCGACCTCTCTATCTCATGTGATGTTGCTAGTCTCAGTCTTTTTTATAAATAGGATTATGACATGTGTTCTTCAGAATTACCTGACATATTACCTGCTTCTTTTGTTAAAGCTCGTTTGACTTGTTGATCTAGTGGTCTTCATCGATTCGCTGTTCTTGGTATCTCGTTAAGGCTTGATGGACTCTCTTCAGTAAAACAGCAAAAATAAACACATTTTAAACTTTTCTCATTCGTAGTAAATCCAAAGTGACTTTGCAAACTTCTAAAACGTTTATAATTTTGATCAAAACAATCTCTGAATCGGATCAAATTGCTATGGACTTGCATCGAATGTCTTATTCTTCTTCCTATCTTCTTCTTATGTTATTAAATTTATTATATATATATATATATACATATATATATTATAGACGCACTTTTACAACATGTATACACGCTTTCTCATCAACAACTTGTTAAATCAACAAAGTTTTATTTATTTTACAAAATTATAATCTGGAAGGCGAGAGAGTTCGGGTCAGTAACGGATGGATTGCTTGCTATAGCCGACGTCTGATTGTTTTGTCTTTGTTTTTATATTTAGGTCTGCGCATCCGTACTTACCGACATGGAACGTTCGTATAATTTTTACCATTTTTTAATTAAAACAGTTTTCTATGTTCCGGTTTTCCAATTTAATTTTTATTTTTATTTTATTTTCCAAGATTGTATGAATATTATCTTCTGTCGATGATTATACGTTCATGCGTGCAATAGAAATATTAGAATCTTACATAAAAAGATTATGTTAAAAATGTAACCGTAAAAACAGTAGAGATAATTTTGCAATTATAATTTTTTTGTGTGTAAATATTAAATAATCAATGCTTAATTCAATGATAATATTGATAGTTTGGGAAATTAATTTTTCTCCGGGTTGTATAGGTTTCGTTAATACAGACATTTGTTACGTTGTTGCTCTATAATAAAGGGTTGTGTGTTTGATGTGTTATCTCTAATAATGGATTAGAAGAGATGACGTGTTATATAATATACTTATGTTGTATCATAAAGGGAATCGTGTGTGAGTGATATGTATTTTCAGAACCTACCTCTGCTTCTTCGATTTTTGACAATCTGGAAATTTCTCGTCCTGGAGGGAGACTTGATACCTGTTTTTGGATGAAGATTCAATCATTCCAAGACAAGGAATTAGTTCTATAGTTTATTTCACTTTTCCCAGATGTCTTGCAGAAGGTGGAAGTGAAATCGGCCTGTGTGGGTTCTTCTTCTACACACGTCAGCGTTCGTTCCCCCCAGTGAAGAGGAGGAGACAACGGGAAGCCGTCCGTTGTCTTCTGAGTCCAAATCAAATCTCTACGATTCAGCTAATCTGATCATATGACTCACACGCAATCAAATCAGCTGATCTTTTACTTCCGGCCAACGTGTCTATACTATAACTCACCTCTTCCCTCTCTCTCTCTCTCTCTCTCTCTTTCTCTCTCTCCCTCTCTCTATTCCTTAACACATTAGGGCTTTTTCGTTATGTTCCTGTAAAATTTGTAATTTTTATTTTTTTTTTTTTTCATTTTTACAAATTACGATGCTTTATTTACATAAGAAAAATAAAAAATAAATTTATGCTTTTTTATTTACTACTGAAAATTATAACTTTAGTAAAAGTATTTATAGAAAAGGTATTGATCAACAGAGCCCTTAAGACTAAAAAACATTATAAATAGCAGCGAGTGCCTATTCGAGTGCAAAAAAACTGGTAAGTAGGCAGGTAGGCTCGAACCTGCAACGCTAAGAGGAAAAGGAACTGAAAAAAAGACAACGGTTTAGTCGCCACGCGCACTGTGATATACGGCGTCATCGCCGTTTAAACTAAGCTTAGTCTTTGCAAGGCGTATGATGACTTTACAAAAACTGTCGACTAAACAGCTGCCCCATGCTTTAAAGAAAACGGTCCAGTTGACGGTAAAAGAATTCATTGTTGGATTGATTTTTGGATATTTTTCGGTCGAGAGATTGAGCTTTCAAACGATACCAATTTTCTCGGTGTTGGTCGCGTTTGTTGTAAGTTTTCGCCAGACATACAAACATACACACTAACAGACGTTTTCTATAATATATATATATATATATATATATATATATATATATATATATTTGCCTGGCTCCGATATTTTCCTGTGCTGTCCGTTACCTCTGCAACATTTGTAGTAGTATAGACTATCGAAATCATATATCCTCCATACGAACGTAAAATGAGATATGATAAAACCTTCGTAATACACGCACGATTACATAATTTCTATCATTATTTTCATGGCACGTGCTCGACTGAGCTTCAATCTATGGTTTCCCTCTTCAAAACTTTCACAACTCGTCTAGCAACAACCACTGTCAACATTTCGGAACACTTAAATCCAAACATAAATTCCATGAACAAAGTTACTTCTCTAGAATTGCACATAGTCGTTTTGAAGTCCAATGTAGACAAGTTTTTGTTGGACTACCCCTTTAAATAATTTAATTTCTTTTTTTCAGAAAGCCATCACCACTTATCAAGGCCAAGAGGTCACTCGAGGATAAGGGTTAAAAAGTGTACAGTAGACAATTGGACAGTAATAGAAATTCGGTAAATTTGTTAACTTATACGGAACGGCTCATAAAAAAACTTGTTTACGTTAGACTTGAAGACAAAAAATTATTGATTGTGTTTTCTGTTAGACAGGTGTTTCTTGTGAAAGTTTAGCGAAGGGGGGGCATCGCTTGGAGCTCAGTGAAGCACTTGCCATGAAAATAACGATTAAGCAGAAACAAACTTGCAACATCTCTTCTGTAAGAAAGAGGTTCCAGGGAAAAGAAAAGGACATCCCCTATGAGGCTACGAAGTCTATTTTGAACTCTATCTAGGCAAAATAAGTCCTTTCTAGGAGCTCCTGCCCTCATGTGGAACAGTACTCCATTCTTTGACGTACCTGACTCTTATATAGATAGAGAATTGCATCAGCAGTGAGATATCTACTGGATCGATAGAAGGATTTCACCATTTTTCCAGCAACCACTTTTTCTGAAAACATATTTGTTTTTTATTTATCTAAAATTCCTTCTTGTTAATGTTCATAGAATCTAGTCATTTAACAATATTTGCCCTCGAATTGAATTTTTCTCTTTCAAACAAATCTAATTCAAATACACGGTAGTAGTAGTAGTAGTAGTAGTAGTAGTAGTAGTAGTAGTAGTAGTAGTAGTAATAATAATAATAATAATAATAATAATAACAACAATAACAACAATAACAATAATAATAATAATAATAATAATAACAACAATAACAACAATAATAATAATAATAATAATAATAACAACAATAACAACAATAATAATAATAATAATAATAATAATAATAATAATAATAATAATAATAATAATAATAACAATAACAACAATAACAACAATAATAACAATAATAATAAGAAGAAGAAGAAGAAGAAGAAGAAGAAGAAGAAGAATAATAATCATTTTGCTCAAGTAATTCGGCGATGCCCCGGAGTGCTTATATGTAATCCATGTATTTACGTTATTAAAACATCGGAAAAGCCATGGTGTAGCCAACGTTTATTAACTTCAGTTTTAAAACAAATTAGATGTAGAATAGTAAGATAAAACTCATTTAAAACTTTTTGCATTTGTAGTAAATCCTTATCAAGCTGAATATTGGAAACTTCTAAAGCGATTATAATCTTCATCACAAAAACTCCGACACATAATATCAAATTGAAAGAGACTAGCATCGCTTGCGAAAAACAAAAGTAATTATATCTGAGTAAAATATACAAAAGAAAAATAACAATTTTAAATAAATATGTGCATGTGATTCTATAAATCTTTTACTAATTGGAAAAGTATTCAACTATATAAGAAATAACACCGAGTTCTATAGATAGCTCAATAATGCAATAACAGAGCCTCAACAATCGTATGGAAATGTTGCCAACAAAACCTTTTTTTTAAATGAACAATAAAATCTGTGCCTGTTCCAGGTAAAAAGATACATTATAATATATTCTAGACTATCCGATACCCGATGAGTCAGTATATGTTATAGGTACCAATGAAATAGTGAGTATTTTTTTGACATAGGAGTCACCACTTATCAAGGCTCGGAGGCCACTCGAGGATAAGAGTTATTGAAAATACAGTAGTCAATGGGAGAATCGTTAGTAGTGTAAATTTGGTAAATTCGATTACTTAAGGGAGCGATTCATCAAGAATTTGTTTAAGTTGGACTTGAAGACAACCAAATTGTAGTGGAAAACAGGCAAACAGAAGAGAGTTCCACAGGCGTGCAGCTCTAAGAAAGCATCTTTGTTCATGGAATCTATGTTTTTCTTTAAGCACAGATAAAGGATGGGAAAAATTATTGACAGTGGTTTCAGATAGACGATTTTTTTTTTCGTGACAGTTTAGCGAGAGGTGATCAGATATTGGGGTTCAGACGAACACTTTCCATGGAAATAACGATAAAGCAGAGACAGGCTCGCAACGTCTCTTTCTTGGGGAAAGAGGTTGCAGGGAATAGAAAAGTGCATCCCCCACTATGAAGTTTATTTTGTACTCTGTATAAGCTGCTTCTAGCAGCTTCTGCCCAGATGTGGCAACAGTACTCCATCCTAAGCTACCAATTAATACGGAATTAATGTAGAAACGTGATGTTCGTGATGGAAAGATGATAGTTTTAAAAATTACATACCGTGTTTGAATATATGGTTAAGTGTTAGTTTTAGTCATTTAGAACTGCTTTAACTCATCATCCCTCACTGATTTTGCGGTCAAATTAAAACCAATTTTTGCAGTTCATAGGTCACCGTCTCAGCTATATTTTGAAATAAAAACTTTACATTTGAGTTAATTAAAAACAAAAGTTATTATAAAATTACTGGTGTTCCAAACTTCTCAGAATTACTAAGAAATCTAATAGACGACTTCTTCTGATTGGCTGTTGATTATCATAGCAACGTTTTCAACATTGACGTTTTAGAGACGACTTCTTCTGATTGGCTGTTGATTATCATAGCAACGTTTTCAACATTGACGTTTTAGAGACGACTTCTTCTGATTGGCTGTTGATTATCATAGCAACTTTTCAACATTGACGTTTTAGAGACGACTTCTTCTGATCGGCTGTTGATTACCATAGCAACGTTTTCAACATTGACGTTTTAGAGACGATTTCTTCTGATTGGCTGTTGATTACCATAGCAACTTTTCAACATTGACGTTTTAGAGACGATTTCTTCTGATTGGCTGTTGATTATCATAGCAACGTTTTCAACATTGACGTTTTAGAGACGATTTCTTCTGATTGGCTGTTGATTATCATAGCAACTTTTCCGTCAACGAAACCTGCACACATCATAGCGAGAATATCGCTTGCATGCTATCTTATTTGGGTTATATAGAGAGAGTTAACAAAAGTTATACTTTTTGCCATGCTAGAACTAATAATATTTCGCTTAAAACGTCGCCCGTTAATTGTGTTTCTCTCTTTTTTGCCAATTCTTTCTGTTTACTTAATTATGTTTTTTTATTCATTCAATTTAAGAAGCTGGTAATATTTTTATAGATTGTTGAAAATGCGTATGATAATGAATACAAAAAAGAAAATATTATTTCAAAGCAAAGCCTGAAAAAATCATGGATTACATAGAAAAATGCGAGCATGAAAAGTAATATGATAAAGATTAAGCTTAGAAAAGTAAAAAGACTAGTTGTTAAAACTGGAAAAGAAAAAGACAAGATATTCTAGTAAAAAAAATATAATAAAGTTATAACTTAAAATATTGCAGCGGTAAGAATTTATATATAATGTTAAATTGAATTTATTTAAAATATAGTAATGCTGCAATGTTTTAAGTAATAAAGTTATTATATGTTTTACTAGAATATCTTGTCTTTTTCTTTTCCAGTTTTACCAACTAGTCCTTTTATTTTTCTAAGCTTAATTTTAACTTTATTTCTTTTTATGCTCGCATTTTCTATGTACAACATAACCACCTACCCACCCATATATATATATATATATATATATATATATATATATATATATATATATATATATAATGGGTTAAGAAATTCCAACGAAAGAAAGATGTATATTTAAATAAGGGAGTAGTCACCAACAATGTGTATTTTTTAACATTATTTTATTATTCCGTGTCTTGGTTTTTCATTGAGAATTATGTTTGGATCATTGTAATAATGTTTTTAAGTCATTGAAATCGTTTACGCGCGTTTCAGACGGTCTGTGATGCGTCCTCGTCAGAAATTAAAAACATTATTACAATGATAATGTTAAAAAATACACATTGTTGGTGACTACTCCCTTATTTAAATATATATATATATATATATATATATATATATATATATATATATATATATATATAGAGAGAGAGAGAGAGAGAGAGAGAGAGAGTCTGGGAATTTATTTAAGGAAAATTGCATACAATATATACATATATATATATATATATATATATATATATATATATATATATATATATAGTAAGTTATGGCGATTAAGCTACACTTAATATTTCGCGTTTCCTCCACCCCAGGATTCTTCAGGCTTATGCCTGAAGAATCCTAGAGTGCATGAAACGCGGAATATTCAGTGTAGGTCAATCGCCATATAGATTTTATAAATTACTAACTAGCTCTACCTACGTATTGAGCACGTTTGAAGTAAATACTTAAAGTTTACGCATAAATCTATACTTTCGTATATTAATTTTATCTGAGTAAATTAAGTAGTTATGTATATATATATATATAAAACTTTTTTCGTATAGGCACTTTTATTGATAGTACACGTATGAAACATCTTCGAAGTAATCCCCTCCGACTGCAATTTATTTGTTGTATTATTACTTCTTACTTGCTCCGTGGAAATCTTCTTGTATAAGCGTGTTGCAGCCTCTTTCATCTCCTCAATTTACTCATAACGACAGCCTCAAAGGTTTTTCTTGAGCTTAGGGAATAATCAAGAGTCACAAGAGAAAGGATACCCATCTAAATCGTCACATCGCAATCTATTTTATGTCGATGTTCGTCTTCCCAAAAATAAAAAATAAAAAGTTTTTTATCCTGGTTTACTCAATAAATGAAAGTGCGTGTTGATATTTCCCACAGAGTTTGTAATAATACGATGTGCCTTAAATAAATTGCCAGTCGTTTTCGTACGGGTACTAATAATAAACGTTTATATAACAGAGTCTGTAAACATTTAGAAGTTCGATCAACATTTAACATGACAGTAATAACCGGGGCGAAATCACATACCTATTCCTTCAAAAGATGGCACATCGCAAAGTAACATTTATTCACACAATGTGTCAACATTTCGGTGATTACAACGCTTTGACTTCACATTTAGATCTTGACGTCACCATCTTAAGTGACCTCTACGTCAGACTACGTCAGACTCTGGAGGTCAAACCTATTTATAAATTATGTCTTTATTTATTTAAAATTTCATCATGTTATTGTTTATAGAATCTAGTCAAGTAAAATTCCTAAAATGTCATTTAACAATATTTATCCTTGAATTGCATTTTCTCTTTAAAATAAATTTAATTCAACTACACAGTAATAATAATAATAATAATAATAATAATAATAATAATAATAATAATAATGATGATGATGATGATGATGATGATCATCATCATCATCATCATCATCATCATCATCTTATTGTCCAGGTAATTCGGCGATGCCCGGTAGTGCTTGTATGAAACCCATGTATTTGCGTTATTCAAACATCGGGAAAAGCCATAGAGTAACCAACGTTTATTAACTTCAGTTTTAAAACAGATTAGATGTAGAACAGTAAGATAAAACTCATTTTAAACTTTTTTCATTTGTAGTAAATCCTTATCAAGTTGAATGATATTGGAAATTTCTAAAACGATTATAATTTTCATCACAAAAATTCCGACACATAATATCAAATTGAAAGAGACTAGCATCGCTTGCGAAAAAAAGTAATTATATCTGAGTAAAATATACAAAAGAAAAATAACAATTTAAAATATATATATGATTCTCTATATACTCTTTACAAATTGGAATAGTACTCAAATATATAAGAAATAACGTCGAGTTCAATAGATAGCTCAATAGGGCAATATTAGAGCCACAGCAATCGTATTCAAATACGGCCAATCAAAAACTATGTTTCTAAATGAACAATAAATTCTGTGCCTGTTCCTCGGAAAACAGTACATTATAATATATTCTAGACTACCCGTAACCGGATGAGTCAGTATATGTTATGGCTACCGATGGAATAGTAAGTATATATATATATATATAGGCATCCACATACTGTACTGTTTCACAGCTCATCAGTGCGGCTAGGCAAGTAACTACCTACAGCCAGGATGACCCAAACGACATTCGGAGTTTCTAACCATTGCACTATATGGCTGCTGCTATGCGGACAGTGAATTAACAATGTTTTGACATTGTCCAAAGTACCTAAGCTCAATTTGTTTATACAAAGAGCATCGCTTCATACGCTAATCTTTATTTGTATATCACTTCCTAAATGCTCAACCTAGGATAGGGAGCATTATATATATATATATATATATATATATATATATATATATATATATATATATATATATATATATATATATATATATATATATGATTAGTTTTTTTTTTGGAACAAGAATTCCAGCAGAGTGCTCAATTAAAAGGAAAATCCAAATTTTAAGAGCGTACTTATACTTTGTGTACAGAAAGTTGTTAGTTGAGACAGATCATTGGTACCGTCGGTTTCAAGCCCGATAATGATATTGATATATATATATATATATATATATATATATATATATATATATATATATATATATATATATATATATATCCTTTATATATATATATATATATACTAGCAAAAGTACCCGTCGTTGTCTGGGTTCAAAAACAGCCTACAGAAAATGGACTCTGATTTATGAAAGTATGATAGGTTATGAAAAGGAAGGGTTGTAAATTTGGGTTGAATTTCGGGGTATCAAATGCAAAGTAAAATATGATGAAAGTAAAAATAAAATAGATAAACCCCATAATTTATTATACCATACCTGTTCACACTGAAACACTTATCACAATATTCTGTGGATTTATATTAAAAAACATTGTTAAACTTTATGACATATTTCCATTCTATGGAGGTCAGGCGCGAACGAACACTCCATAATGTTATTATACCATATTTCTTCAAACTGAAACATAATTATCAAAGTAGATATGAAAAGCAGATAGATATGAAAAGTCTTTATGAAAGTGTGTGCCTATTTCCATTCTATGGAGGCCAGGCGCGAAGCAGACCCCACAATTTTATTATACCCTCCCTATTTAAGTTAAAACACACTTATCAAAGTATTCTTATATACATCTATATCAAAAACACTTATAAACATTTTTTTTTATAATTCTTAAATTTTTTTATTTCCATACCTTTTGGATCAGGCGCGTAAGCAGACTCCACAATTTTAATGAATCATCATTATGCCGGATCAGACATACCCATTCCTGCGTCTCGATACATCTTCTATCATTATATGTGATCAGTTTTCTTTAATAGTCAACTATATAGAAGCCTATTTGTGACCAGACACGCACACAGACGTTCAGCTTTATATATATATATATATATATATATATATATATATATATATATATATATATATATATATATATATATATACTTCAGATTAATAAAATGCAATATATCTACTGGTATGCGAATTCAGTGATTAACGGATTTATAAAATATTATTGGATGTAATATTTCATATAATACAATCACAGCTAAATAAAATTTCTCAATATACAAGATAGAGAAAATAGATCATCGAAAACTCATGGTTTAATGAAAATATATTTATTAAAATGCATTTTTCGTTTTCAAACAATGACAATTCTATATTTGAAAATTAGCCTTTTCAAATCATCGAATTTAAATATCTAAATTATGATATATATATATATATATATATATATATATATATATATAATGATAGTACACATATGAGACTCAAGTCCCCTTCGAAGTATTTCCATCCTGTTAGATAATAGCCGCATTTAATTGTCTGTTTATCTATCTATCTGTCGATTTATATATCTAACTGTCTTTATAATTATCTATCTATCTGGTAACATGTTTTTACATGTATTAAACTTTGTGACCGATATTTTGTACCGGAAGTATCCGAACAGGGATCGGACGATACATTTTTAGCGGGAAGCGTAGATATCTAGTGATCTAACCTATTTTAAACCTAGGTGTAGTTAAATTGTTGTTGTTTTTTTGTCTACATATTTTTTAAAAATATTTTTAATATTATGTTAGTTTAGCAACAAGCACACACAAAGGAAGGGTTGAACCTAAGGTCAACTGGGCCTTTGTCCTGTAAGTGCCTGCCCATGGGCTGATTAGAAAGGGAGCGGTGGAAACTAGGAAGCTGATTGGCTAACTAAAAACTCAATTGAATGTGCGTATCTAAAAACGCAAGACAACCAAAACTCTTCGCATAAGCCTGATGCATCCTAGCGTGTATGAAACGCGGAATATTCTGTGTAAGGTAATTGTCATATATATTTTTACAACTTACTACCTAGCTCTACCTATGTATTGAGCACTGTTGAAGTAAATACTTAAAGTTTACGCATAAACTTATACTTTCGTATATTAATTTATGTGGTTAAATGAAGTATTCGTATATATATATATATATATATATATATATATATATATATATATATATATATATATATATAAAGACCACTATTCAATTATTCTTTGTACTTAAAGACACGAGTGTTTCATATGCTTTCGAATTCATCAGTAAGCAAGGATATTGAAACACTGCTACAAAGCTTTATTTGCTAAGAAGTTTTCTCCGGGTCCGCATTAATTCTTATGAAAATTAAGGGGAATTTAACATCTATAAATGTCCAATTGCGAAGCCATCGTAAAGCAATCAACAGTATTTTATCGAACGGAATTCCTGCACATTGCTTAGCCCGAGTTGATTTCTATTTTTGTTCTTTATTTCCTGGAAAAGCTCAAATTTAATCATCTTTAAGGGGCTCATAATTATAAATATTAATCGATGCCAAATGCGAGCATAATGGCACAACAGTCAAGAGTGTTTAAACGAGCGGTATAAACTGTTCACATCAAACACTCGCCTAGCTACAACAACTGCCAACAACTTCCCTTGTTCTCTATCTGTACCTAAAACTAAACAAAAATTCTATGAGCAGACCACCAAACATAGGCCATCCACAACTTTGTAGATGCTTTTGTAGCGAAGAGTTCTTTTTGGGGGGTGAGGATGCTAGCCGCGCGCCAAACCTTCCCAAAAGTCTTCTTAAATGGTCACCCATGAGCAAAGCTTCATTCTTATATCTGCCTCTCTGCGGAATACAGTACCACAGGTTGCTTCCAACTTACTATAACATGGTCATTTTCATATGCTATATAAATAAGTTTTTGTTGAGCTGTCCTTGTAAATAATCAATTTCTACTCGTTTTCTATAATTAGCGACTATTACAGTGCTAGAAAAGTCTGCAAATGACATTGGGCTTAAGGTACCTGTGCTGCAATATAGGTTCCACGGAGAAAGATATCGAAGTGTTCATCTCAAAAGCATGGGCTGCATTAGATAAGCTGCGGTCAGTATGAACTTCAAGACAAACTGACAAACTGAAAAGGCAGTTCTTCAGAGTCTGTCCTTGTTTATGGTGCTACAACCCGGAAACTCACCAAGATTGGAAAGAAAGCTAGCCAGCACGTGTGACGTAATCAACCTGAGAGAGCAATTTGCCCTCATTGGAGAGCTTTAGATCCCTCCAGACGCCCGAGGAGGGCCGAATAGCTATGCTAAGCTAGCTTTTGACCGATCCCGGGTAACCGCAGATAACCTGAGGATTTAAAATAGAGAATATAGATATATATTTTTTATTTCAAATCAAAATAGATATTGTTTGAAACCAGATAAATATATTTTGCAGTTAAAATTGATGACAGGAAACTTGGAGCATAATATTGTCTGGGCTTGGTGAATTCAAAGTCAGATGTCAGTGCTGACATGGAAATTAGTTTGTCTGTAGATCTCAGATCCCAGATTCGGGAATTGCACACACGCAAAATCTGGGGTTTTCCGATTTCGTGGCGAAATCTGATTGTCTAGGGATACTTCCACCCCATCCACATACCTCACTATATATATATATATATATATATATATATATATATATATATATATATATATATATATATATATATACACTACTGTCGCGCGAAAATTAGTGAGTTTCGAGTTGAGTTTCGAAGCAGTTTCCGAAAGAGTTGTGCGCGTAACTCGAGTTAACCCGCTGTCCCCTGGAGACGTGACTCTTCTTCCCCACCCCGTCTGACGCTGTCTGTGAAGAGAGTTTTGAAACTTTGAAAACTTATTAAGAACTGAACGATATTTGTAAAAATATTTGTACATAAGCTTGTGAAATTAATTCTGTAGAATAGAATTTCACGAGTCTGTTTTTCTTCCTGCCTGCGGCTTCGATATTCGCTTTCAGCATACAGGATTCAATGTAACAACCCTCAGAGAAGGACCAGACGATACGAGCCGAGAGTTCCAGATAAACAGGGGTCCTAGCCGAACTTCATCAGTGAGGGTTACATTAATGGTGGCCGTTGATCTGGTTACCACGGAAAAAAAGAAAAATACGGAGTTAGGATTGCGTTATAATCTTATATCATCGGTGGCAGGAGGAAAGACGTACTAAGAAAGAGACAGACAGACGGGGATATTTGAAAAACAAAGGAAGGAGAGACAGAACTGAAAAATATAGAAAAAGGCCCGGTTGAAAAAAAAAAAACGCTTGGACATTTCAAAAAAAAAAAACTTTTTAAAATGCCCTTTAAAAAAAATGCCCGGATGAAAAAAAAAACGTTTGGAAAAAGACTTTAAGTCACAAAAAGAAATCGTACGCGTGAAAAGGACATTATGGCAACGTACCTGCCATATCTACTACCATCAGACTATGATTCGCCAGTCGCTGCCAGATAAGCAAACAAAACAGAATTGTATTGTTGTCGACTCCACGGTATGGGTGCACGAACACAGGACGACCTAGATCTACATACATCCCTATGCCTTAATAAGTGGTGACTCCTTCTAAAAAATCTCCTCACTAATTGCAATAAATAAACGCAGATGACGAGACAAGATAATCTATTTTGTTACCTCAATAATTTTAGTAATACACTAGAAGATGTATCCAGCGTTGTCCGGTATTAAACGTAACTTTAAATTCTTTAAAAAAAAAACACGAATTAACAAAAAAACGGAAATAAAACTGAGGTATATGAATACGAGTAGTATGTTTGTTTTTTTTAAATAGTTCACTTCTTGTGAGTAAAAATTACTCGAGCTGAGATCGCAACCAAAACCAAAAGACAGTGAATCTAGTACGATAACCATTAGGTCAGCTTGACACGTTCTTAAAAAGTGCTTTGAGACCTTCTTATATTAACATAATGTGAGTGATTCGGGCATGAACCCCAAGTAACAATTTTTAAATTGAGACTCTTTTAGCAGCCTTTTTTCCAGATGATAACCGATGAAAAAGTTTTCACACGTCTGAATGCCCTATCTACCTTATTTAAAGTCTTTAGGTCAAATATTCGTTGAGCATATAGGTTGAGAAGAGTTTTTACACACACATCTCACTTTTATAGATATATAGATTTGATAATTAGTGTGAAGTACTGACTAGCGATATTAATTTATCAATTACTTTATATTATTGCGTTTTCAACTTCAAACAGTTCGCCAGTGCTTTACGCAAGCGCGTACAGTAGGTGACCAAATATAAATCCACAAACTGAGTCCATTTACATACGTGCGCGGTCTTTAGTTTTCATTCTACGACCATCGTTTTTCCTATTTTTCATACCTATGTCATATCATTCGACACCTGTATTTCTAGCTCCTTTTGTCATTGGTAATCCTTGAACGCTCGCTTGAATCATACCAGCTTCAGGTGGATGTATTTCTGTTTGCGCAAAATCATCCGGACATGTATTTAATGTGACGTTTTCAACTTCAAAGAAACAGTTCGCATAATCCCATCAACATTCGTCAAACATTCACATCAAGAACTCATCTACTTACATTGACAGCAAAAAAATTGCCACCTCTTTGTTACTCCCACCCCCTCTTTCTTTACAATACTCTACCCCTTTCACTTTCTCTCTCTCTCTCTCTCTCTCTCTCTCTCTCTCTCTCTCTCTCTCACCTACCCACTCTATGCTCTAACTCTTTCCGCTCTCAATATCTGTATCAAAAATAAAACGGGATGTAAATATCATGAATCTGCTTCTCAACCGACTCCAACATGGTCGTTTTCAAATATGATATAAACAAATACTTGTCCTCTTGAATAAGCAATTCCTCTTAAGAAATCTATTCCACCAATTGCTTCTAATTCTCTTGTGATCAAGATCATCGTGTAATTAATAATCTCTCTCTCTCTCTCTTTCTCTCTCTCTCTCTCTCTCTCTCTCTCTCTCTCTTTCTCTCTTATCCGCCCTGTTTCAATCTCCGATTCTCCTATATTTTTCAATCTCTCTTAATCTTCTCTTCTCTCTCCTACTAACTTTCCTACGAATTTCTCTCCCTCTCTCTATCAGTGTCTCCTACTCTTTCTCTCTCCTACTCTTTCTTCTACTCTCACTCCTACTCTCTCAATCTTTTACTCCCTCTCCTAGACACTCTCACTCCTACTCTCTATCTCTTTCTCTTTCCCTCTACTCTCCTCATCTCTTCTACTCTATACTCTTTCTTCTCTTTCTTCTACTCGCTCTTTACATCTTTCTCTCCTACACACTCTCTCTCTCTCTCGTACTTCCTCTCCTTCTCTCACTTTCTCTACTCTGCCCCACTCTTTCTCCTGTACCTCTATCTCATGAAAGGAAAAAAAACACTATGAATATTAAACGGAAATATGCAACGTTCTTTTGTGTTTCGGTTCGTGCATCTCGACAATCATGTGCGGCGTCAAGTCTCCAAAGTTCCAAACACGGTGCTATTTCCGTTCCATAAATGGTTGTCTCCTGCCTTCTCACGCTCAGCCTCATCCACCTCTCCATCCTCAGCTTCCTCCCTAATCCGCCCCCATCTAACTCTCGTGTCAAAACCCCAAAACGTGAAGCGCGTTTGGGGGCTTTGCATGACCTGCAACAACACGTTCGTTTCGCGTACGCAGTGCACTTTTTACTTTGGGCCTCGCCATCAGTTCGAGCTAGCAATGTTTTCCGCGTGAATTCCGCCTTAAAAATAAACTCATCTTATCGTTCATCGATAATATAAATCTTAGCTGCGTGTTTAAATGTATGTATGTATGTGAATAATAAACACATCTTATCGTTCATCTATATGTATAAAAGCGAAAATGTATGTATATGTGTATGTTTGTGTGTCTGTTAAAAACTTTCGACAGGCAGAACAAAAATTCACAAATTTGGTCTCATATGAAAGCCCCATCCTTCGCTCGACAAATATCGAAGAATTGGTTAAAAACATTTATTTTTTCAACCTGAAATTAGCACTTTTCTACAGGGGGTAGCAAAACCCGTCCTCTCATGACGAAGTTGCTTCTACGCATGCGTCATTCGACGTCGTAACCTGATTTAGTTTAAAGATTTAAAAAATGAGCTAATTACGTGTACGTCGTGTTAGGTCAGTTTGTTGGAGCTCTGGGTCATTATCTAACCGTTTTGGGTTCGAATCGTGTTGTGAGATTCTTATTTTTTTTTCGATTTTTTAAATTTTAATATTGAATCAGGGTTATTTAAGCCATTTTTCTCGTAACGTTCGTTTTTCTGTTTTGTTTTTTTTTTACTTCGCTTATTCTTAGGTTTTCATTAGCACCCCAACCCCCGACCGACCACATATACCCAAAAACACCCGGGCAACGCCGGGTACCCACGGATTTTTTAAATTTTGATATTGAAACAGACTTATTTACGCCATTTTTCACGTGTTTTTTTTTTTGAGGGGGGAGTATTTTCCAGATTTTTTTAAAGAAGTTTTTCTGTTTTCTTTTTTTGTTTTTGTTTTTCCGATTTTTACATTTACCAGCGTTCGTTTGCCTTACGTTAGTTTTTTTGCGGTTTTTTTTTTCGATTTTTTAATTTTCATTTAATATTCAAAAATATTTACTTCGCTTTATTTTTCAGATTTTTTATAGAGGTTTTAACGTTTGTTTTTCTGTTTTCTTTTTTTGTTTTGTTTTTTTTTCTTCACTTATTCTTATGTTTTGATTAACACCCCCCACCCCCGACCGAGCACACAAACACACCTCCAAACACTCGGGGAACGCCGGGTACCCCCCCCCCGCTAGTATCAAATAAAACAAAATCGTTAATGTTCATTAAGCGTTATGGAGCGAGCAATAATTAATTTAAAAAAAAAAAAGAAATCGCTAAGATCGTTCAATCAAATACAAACGAAGATTATTTTTTACTAAGATTCCCGCGCAAAAATACAAACAAATTTGCGGGTTTTAGCAATTTTACTCTTTATGTACGACAAATTAAGGCACGATAAAAATACGACAACTGTTCCTGCTGATCGTTTTTATTGAGCATAACAATGGCCAACAAAAAATAAATTTTCATAGTGCCCAAGATGTTTCAAATGTGTTTACCTTATTTGAGGATTCTGATTCCAGAGATGCTGTCACTTTTTTTCTATCAGGTCTAGTTTTTCTACTGTAGGAAGCTAAATTAAAACAAAAAGTAAATTGAAACATATTTTTATGTAACTTTAGGACACTTATTCATGAACTCACACCAAAATATTCACAATTAAAGCTTGAAGTTATAAAAATGCTAAGCATAGACATCATTATCCATAAACTGACGTTTTACTTATTTTCTAGAATGGGGGGGGTCAGGCATACTTGCGCTTGATAGACCAACAGTAGTCTACAAACATGGTTTTAAGAGTCGATCAATTTCACACCGTTTAAGCCGCAGTATCCTCCTCTTCGCGGGCCATAAAAAACACTTATCGTTTACAAACCGCTTTACCTATTTGGTCCAAAGCAATTTTTTTTTTTTTTTACAAAGGCATCACCACATTATCAAGGCCCAGAGGCCACTCAAGGATAAGGGTTAAAGAGTGTACAGTAGAAATTGGTCAATATAGTAATCATTAGTAATGAAAATTTGGTAAATTTGATAACTTATATGGAACAGCTCATCAAGAACTTATTTACTTTAGACTTGAACACAACCATATTGTAGTCAGCCGGAAAGCAGGAAAACGGAAGACAATTCCACAGGCGTGCAGTTCTAAGAAAGAAGCTTTGTTCATGGAATCTACGTTTAGGTTTAGGCACAGATAAAGAGTGGGGGAAATTATTGATAGTGTTTACAGCTAGACGAGTGTTTCTTGTGAAAGTTTGGCGAGGGGGGGACCATAGATTGAAGCTCATTAAGCACTTTCCATGAAAATAACGATACATCAGAGACAAACTCGCAACATCTCTTCTGTGAGATAGAGGTTGCAAGGAGGAGAAAAGGACATCTCCTACGAGGCTACGAAGTCTATTTTGAACTCTATCAAGGCAGGACAAGTCCTTTCTAGCAGCTCCTGCCCAGATGTGGCAACATTATTCCATCCTTGGACGTACCTGGCTCTTATATAGATAGAGAATAGCATCAGCAGTGAGATATCTACCGGATCGATAGAAAGATCCCACCATTTTTCCAGCGGCCTTGGCAACAGATTTGATATACGTGTTCCATTTAAGATCAGGAGTAATGGTCAAGCCCAGAAGCTTGTCAAAACTTGAGGCCTCCTGAAGACGAGAGCCATTCATTTCAATTGATGACAAATGTGCATTAGAATGTTGATGATGTAAAGAGAGAAGCTTGGTTTTAGATGCATTAAAAGTAACCAGCCACTCCTTTCCCCATTGTACTATGTGCTCAAGATCAGAGGAGAGAGAATTGGAGAGAACTTGGTCGTTTACTGTCTTAGATGTGGTACCATAAATGGTAGTGTCGTCAGCATAAATGTCTACAAATCATGTAAGGATATGATTTGGAAGATCATTAATGTAGATCAGGAAAAGAGTTGGGCACAGGATGGATTCCTGAGGGACACCGGCATTAATACTGTGAGCTTCTGATTTTTGCCCCTCAACTACTACTCTTATGAACCTATCAGAAAGAAATGATTTAATAATTGAGAAGACTTTTCCAGCTATACCATAGCTAGCGATCTTATGAAGTAAACCTTTATGCCATACCCTATCAAAGGCTTTAGATATGTCAAGAGCAATTGCCCTAGAAAGATTGCTACCGTCGAGAGATTTGCTAATCCTATGAGATATAACTGTAAGGACATCTGCTGTAGATCTAGCAGAACGGAAACCATATTGAGTGTCACTAAGAAGGTTATTTTTGTTGAGATGGTTGATTATTTCTGTATTTAACACAGATTCTAGCAACTTACTCATGACGCACAGGAGACTTATTGGCCTGTACTGAGAGGGGGATGAGCGATCACCTGAATTCTTAAATACAGGGCATACTGATGAGATTTTCCAGGGAGATGGGAAACTATTCTCCTTAAGACAACGTTTAAACAGTTTTGTAGTATGGGCGCTAGTTCAGGCTGAAGTTTTTTGAGTACTATAATTGGAATACCATCAGGGCCAGTTGCTTTACTCGAATTAAGGTTTTTGATTAGCTTCGCAACATCACGTACAGATATACGTATATCACATAGCGTGTTTTCTGATACAGGAGGAAATATTGGGGGTTGGCGGTCTTGGTCGCAAAGGGTAGAATTAGCTGCGAAGTTCTTGACAAAGAGTTTGGCTTTGTCTGATGCTGACGAGATTACCTCAGGTCCATTGATAATAGTTGGGATGGAGCACACGATTCTGTTCAGGATTCTGTTTGCTATTTGCCAAAACTGGTGGGAACCAAGCCGCTGCTCAGCTACTTTGGACTTAACAGATTGAGCATACAACTCTCTTGCGTTCCTTATTACTTTTTTGCAGTGGTTGCTGGCAGTCCTGAAAGCGGCTTTAGTTTCCATACATCTATTACGTTTGAAGCAGTGAAAAAAGTGATTTCTGTGCGCAATGGCAGCAGCACATTCTGGAGAGAACCATGGCTGGCTGGTAGGTTTTTGCTGAAACTTTTTAAAGGGTATGAAATGGTCAATACATACAATTAACCATTCAGTCAGGTCTAATACTATAGAGGACACCTCCTTTTTAAACATGGAATGCAGAGGTAGATCAGATATAAATGTACGGAAGCTATCCCAGTCAGCCTTAGTGTATCGATATACTGTACGATGGAGAGGTACGTCTGGGGACTTATTACATTTCATTTTTATCTTAATTGATACAACAGAGTGGTCGGAAGATCCAAGAGGCGACAGAACAGAAACTGAACATAGTTCTGGGCAAGTTGTGAGAAAAAGGTCTAGTAGGCTCGCATACTGGCCGTCATTATCGGGCACACGGGTAGGTTCCTGAACAATCTGAGTGAGGTCATAGGCAATGGAGAAATCATGACAGAACCTCCCCTCATCATCGGTCTTGTTTGAGTGGGTCAACCATTCGACGTTGTGAACATTGAAGTCTCCACATACGTGAATGTTAGCTGAAGGATAAGTAGATAGGACTTGGTCAATTTTCTCAGATAAATTTTCCCGCTGTGTGGCGCCACCAGCATGCAAATGCTCTTGGTCAACAGCCAAACAAATAATAATGCTTGAACATTTAGCAACTCCTGTGGCTCCGTTTAATATAAAAATACTAGCTGGGCTGTACATTGCTTCACACACCGTGCCACTATTCATTCTGCTTCAATTTTATTTAATAAAATCTATTACGTTTTCTTTCCTGTAGATTTTAAAATATATATTGCCAATTAGAGGTACCTGAAGAACGAGCAAATAAAGAAGGGGAGGGGGTTCCTTAAACGCTTTCTTTAAACCTGCGCTTTTGTCATTCTGTTCGCAATAGACTTGTACAATCCTTTTGTTTGCATTAGAATGTCTTCAACCATTACGAGCGAGTATGAGTTATTGCAAATTGCAAAGGTTAAGCGCCTCCGGACTTACCTGCAACCCACAATGAAACCTCATCCACAATATCACGTTGAAACCTGAACGACAAAACTAGCTGTGACCTATTTATAATATAGTGACACCAAGAAACCGCGCAAATGCTAACATCGACTGTAATACACACACACAAACATACATATATATATAAAAACATATATACATATATAAACATATATATATAAACATATATATATATATGATTACATATATATATATATGATTACATATATATATGATTACATATACATATATATATATATATGTATGTATGTATGTATGTATGTATGTATGTATGTATGTATGTATGTGAATAGAACCGCGTTTCAAATGTTTGAAGTTCGTAACCATTGTTTGCCTTCGGAACGTGTGTTTTTGTGTACAAACATTTTATTTAAAAAATGAAAAGGAGAAAAGAAGAAGGGGAAGGAAGGAAAAAAAAGACAAAAAAAAGAAACTCCAGCCGTTTGAAACGCTGTTGTATTCGTCTGATTCTATGTATATTTAGTTTCTTTTGGATTTTTTTTTTGTCAAACTCATTGAATTGTACCCATCATCTTCGTCCTGATCATTGAGGATATATGACTTTTGGAACGCTCCTTCGTGTGTATTTTACATGTATGTGCATGTGTACGTGTGTGTATTCATATGCAAGTACATGCTTATGATGTGTAACTCTATGTGTGTATGTTTGCATGCTTGTGTACATGCATATGTATGTTTGTGCACATTCTGTGTGTATGCATGTATGTGTGCATGCATGTGTTTATTTCCATGTGTATGTGGGGTGGAGAGGGCTCCCATAAGCCGTGGTGAAGGCAACCTATCTAGGAGAAGCATATATCTGATTTAAAAACCATAGAGCGGGAGACCAGAACGTATGTATTTGTGTATGTATGCATGTGTGTGTATATTTCTTAGGTATGTATGTATGTATATATGTGTATATGTGTGTATGTTTATGGATATATGTGTGTATGTGTGTATGCGTGTACGTATATATATATATATATATATATATATATATATATATATATATATATATATATATAGCAATGACCGTCTTCAGTGTCATGTCTGCTTGAGTGTGTGAATTCGCCGGTACCACTAAAAAAAAGTCATGTTAGGGCTCATGGACTTTAAGTGTCTGAGGGAGTGGCACTTGTCTGACAAGACATTGCAATCATCATGTATGTATGTATGTATGTATGTATGTATGTATGTATGTATGTATGTATGTGGTCAAGATCTGGTGTGGACGTGTGTTAAAAGCACACAGATGTCTTAGCGTCATACTGTGCTTCTCCCAGATAAATCAACCCCACGTGCACGTTGTGACCACTGCCATGCAGACGGGGCTCTGATGAACGGCGAGCGTCCTGCACCATATAACTGGATCTCCACTGTCTTGTGGGCCAACGTTCTTTTAACCAAAGGCTAAAGGTGAGGTAATCCTGGCAGAAACCTCCAGAGGAGCTTAAGCCCTGTCAGCTGCGTCATACATGACCCACCTGCGTGTGGCGTATGCCAAGCAACAGTTATGAATCAAATGGCATGGTGGGTGGAGAGGGCTCCCCTAAGCCGTGGTGAAGGCAACCTCTCTAAGAGAAGGAAACCCCTGATATAAAACCTGCGATGACTGCTGCTTCCAATGATGTTAACTTGCTCTTCTTTTCGGTTCAATGTGACAGTTATTTAGAGAGTGGGATTGTCTTAGTGCAAAGTCTTTCCTCACTATAAAAAGCTTCAAGCGCAGGCATTACTTGATATGCAATGGAATACACATTTTGCAGTATCTATACAAAGATGATGTTACAGAGATTTAGCTTCGTACGACAGCTAAATCTCTCTCTCGGTTCAAAATGTTGAGATCCAGCAACAAGCAAGAGCAAGATAGCCAGCAACAAGTTAAACTGCAGACCAGCTTAATGCGGGTTCTAGTCTCCCGCTCTATGGTTTTTAAATCAGATATTTGCTTCTTCTAGATAGGTTGCCTTCACCACGGCTTACGGGAGCCCTCTCCACTACCCTGCCATTTGATTCATAACTGGGACTTTGCTTCACAAAAACACACGTTATCGGTGTGTATCTCGATAACGAAAAGGTTGGCTTTAGCCTAGAATGGCAAACGGGCATTCAATGAGGACTGATGCAAATATGGGCGTGAATGGCAATAAAGGCTCTGGAACTTCCAGGGTCTGGCCTGGTAGGTGTTCGGGGCATCACAGATTGGACCTGGTAATCAGTGAATGTGCAGGACTATAGAAGGTTTATAGAAGTGACTGTCTGGCACGTGCTGCTAGTTGCGCTCATGTTTGCGTCATTTGAGGCAGAGATATATTGAGTAATGGCAATACCCGAGAAAGAGTTTCTGCCATATGCATGTGTGTGCGTATTTCTGTGTGTTTATCTATAGAAAGAGAGGAGGAAGATATGGAAGTCAATTAAATTTTCACGAATGCTAAATTGTAAAACAACAATATTAACACACGTCACAAGAATATGGCTTTTCTCTTTTTTTTTTCTCTTGGTCTTACTGGATTCCAGAACAAGAATTTATCTAGTCTGGTGGAGTATTCAGCTTCGTGCTATTACTTTAAGTAACATCAGAACAAGAATATTCACACACTTTAAAGAATGTAGTTTTCTCTTTTCTGTTTTAATTTTCTTTTCAGTTTGTACTTTTGCTGGGGATGAGGCATTCTACCGGATGCCAAATATTCTCCCATTAGTTTAGCTATTCCAAGCGAGAGATCTTTTTAAAGATTCTAACCATATTGTTTGTATTTCTGTGGCTATTCGCTAAATAGTTTTTGAGATGCTTTTTCGTTAGCCAGGTTGCTCCTATAATGACTGGTATTAGAACAAGAATATCTACACACTTTAAAGAATGTGGTTTCCCCCAGCGTGCGTTCTCATATGCCTCACTGAGACTCGTTTTTCAGAACAAGAATGTGGCCTTTTCCTTTTTTTGTTTTATTTTACTTCTGTCGAAGTTCTCAGAAATCAAGGGGTCCACAACATGGGGTTAACACATGAACTCTATATGAGATACATAGATATTCGAATGTGCCATTTAAGTTCTTGATCTCTCAAACACAGAGTTAGTAAAGAAATTGAGAACATAATTTTCATCTCCCCAATTAATCATTTTCATATGTTTTAGTATATTTTTTCGTTTTGGTATCTTGTATTCATGTGCATGTGTGTGCGTGTTTCTGTGTGTTTATCTATAGAAAGAGAGGAGAAGATATGGAAGTCAATTAAATTTTCACGAATGCTAAATTGTAAAACAACAATATTAACACACGTCACAAGAATATGGCTTTTCTCTTTTTTTTCTCTTGGTCTTACTGGATTCCAGAACAAGAATTTATCTAGTCTGGTGGAGTATTCAGTTTCGTGCTCTTACTTGAGGTAACATCACTTGGAGAAGGTGCACCATTCCTCGTAAAAGCTAATGCGAGTTAGCCATAGTGAGGAGGTCCTATTTGGGCAGCGAATACTATGTGATTTTGAATATTTGAGTTTACTTCCATTTTATTCTCATGTCAGGTTGTTCTGACAAACCCCTGTAGAGAGAGACCTTAGACACTCGAGGATAGCGTCTAATAGGCATTCAAGTTCTCTCCAGTAGGCATTCAAGTTCTCTCCTACAGTGTGTCCTTATATATCTCACAGCGACGAGCTAAGTTCGATTAAAATATATGTCCAGTTCGAGTTATCCCTCTCTCTCTCTCTCTCTCTCTCTCTCTCTCTCTCTCTCTCTCTCTCTCTTCCTCAATATATATAAAAATATTCTCATGCCAGGTTGTTCTGACAAACCCCTGTAGAGAAGAGACCTTAGACACTCGAGGATAGTGTCTAATAGGCATTCAAGTTCTCTCCTACAGTGTGTACTTATATATCTCACAGTGACTATATTATGGACTCTTACATCTATTTCGACGTATGAGCTTCCACCACAACAACTAAGTTGCTCGGAAATCCACAAAGAATTTGTTTATAGTGGTGCAGGCGTTGTGTAGAACCAACCACAGTTTTTTTTTCATATTACTGCTAACCTTTGTCGGTGCAGGTGATTGCCACAGGACAGAGTATTCAGCTAGTTTTTACATCAGTTTTCTTCTCCTAGATGCATATCCTAACGAAGACTGGATGCATCTCTCCCAGTGAATAAATGCGCCCCCAGATACCAACCTGGATATTTCTACGACTCGGTGCAGTACATACGGCCTAGCTTTCCCAATGGTCACCCATCTGGTACTGGCCAGGCTCAACATTGCTTAACTTCGGTGATCAGGCGAGAATGCTGATCACGCTGTGATAATGGTAGAAATCAGCCTAAATTCTCGCCCTAAAACTGAAGACCCACTACTCAAAACAACGAGGTATTACAAAAAAGCTGATTGGGAAGCCATCAGGGAGCTCATCAGAGATGTCCCATGGCAAAATATCTTTACTCTTCCAGCGAAACAGTGTGCAAATGAAACCACTGAATGGTTCAAAACTGCTATTGAAGCACATGTTCCCGCACGGAAATTCTATAGCAAGCCCCACTCTCCCCAATGGTTTACTTCTGCTTGTGCAGCTGCCATATGTCAAAGGCAGCATGCGTTCCGCAGATTCAACCGACATAAGTCCAGCTCAAATAAACAGAAGTTTATAGAAGCTAGAAATAATTGTAAGAGCGTGATAGAGACAGCTAAGACAGATTACTCTGAAACCACCGGAAAGCGCATCGAAGCACAGAAATTAGGAACCCGGAATTTTTGAAAAATCTACAACAGCGTAGTTAATAATGAACAGTCAACTATTCCCTCACTATCAAACAATCATGAGGTTGCTTGCACGGCAACTTACAAGGCTAATCTGCTTGCCAGTCGGTTTGCCTCAAACTCCACACTGAACTCAGTACACCACTCACTCCCTGATTTTCCTCTGCGAACAGACGCCACACTGGACGATTTAAAAATCACCCCTTCTCAGGTACATGCCATTATAAAAAACCTAGACACCTCAAAAGCATGTGGACCAGATCTCATCCCGGCTGTGCTATTAAAAAAATGTTCTGCCGAGGTTGCTCCAGTTCTGTCCAAACTTTACAATAAATGCCTTAACGAATCTTGTTTTCCCGACTGCTGGAAAACCGCCTCTGTGGTACCAGTCTTCAAGAATTCTGGTGAAAGAACTGACCCACTAAATTATCGCCCCATTAGCCTCCTCCCGCTTTTCGCCAAAATATTTGAGTCCTTAGTTAATCAAGCCCTAGTCCAGCACCTAACAGCTGCTAAACTCCTGACTGACAAACAATATGGATTCAGGCAAGCCCGTTCAACAGCAGATATCTTAACTGTAGTTTCTGAACGTATATACCGTTCATTGGATAAAACAGGGGAGGGTAGAGCGGTGGGCCTTGATATATCTAAGGCTTTTGACAAGGTATGGCACGATGGTCTTCTAAGGAAAATTAGATCATATGGAATCACTGGAAGAATTCATAATGTAATTAAATCCTTATAAGTAATAGAAAAATCAAAGTTGTCGTCGACGGTCGTACATCCAAACAATATGACATAAATGCGGGAGTACCTCAGGGGTCTATCCTTGGACCTCTATTATTCCTGATATTCATAAATGACCTCCCTGATAAAATTGTTTCGGAGATGGGTATATTTGCCAATGACACCACTCTCTATAACAGATATGAGGGGGAAAAAATGAACACATATCCAAGGAAATGGCAGAAACACTAGAGGATTACCTCCAATCCGTAGTGGAATGGGGACAAAAACGGTTGGTCACATTCAATGCTGCTAAGACCAAGCTTGTTTCCTTCAATAACTACAAGAAACCTTCTCTACCACCAATAGCAATGGCCAAGAACACATTGCCTGAAAGTACTTCTTTTAAACTCCTCGGCCTAACGTTTACAGGGAATATGAACTGGAATAGATACATTGAGAGCATTGCCAAGGCTGCTGCAAGGAAGGTTGGCTCCCTCTACCGTGCTAGAAAACTACTTACGCCTGACAGTATCCTATACCTCTATAAGGCAACCATTCGCCCATGTATGGAGTACTGTTGTCACATCTGGGCTGGTGCATCTGCTGCTTGTCTCTCACTCCTGGACAGGGTTCAAAAGAGAGTCGCCAACCTGATAGGTCCTGAACTGTCATCTAGGCTTCAGCCTCTGTCCCATCGACGAGATGTTGCATCCCTCTGCCTGTTCTACAAATACTTTAATGGTGAATGCTCTGACGAACTGCAAACACTTGTACCTCCCCGACGTAACTACCCCCAACAAACCCAACAAGCTACTAAGTCTCATCCCTTTACAGTAGAGATCCCTAGGTGCAAGAAAGCCTTTTACTCCAATAGTTTCTTCCCCAGAACTGCTGGTCTTTGGAACTCCCTTCCGGGATTCTGCTTTCCCAACTGCAATGATATGCAGAAGTTCAAGTATAATGTTAACAAACATCTTTCTACTCTTCTCCCTTCATAATGACTCCGCTAATTAAGTCCCTAATAGTAGCCCCCTGCTTCAAAGTGGCACTGTGCCTTGTTTGGGGTGAAAATTGAATTTTAAAAAATTTAAAAAAAACAAAAAAACTGGTGTGCCAACGTGATTGTGCCGTATATCAATATATATAGTGTCGCTAAAAAGAAAGTCCGCGCTTGTCATTTTTTCAAAAACCGAAAATTTAAGCCCAATTGAATGTAACTGCTTATACAACCTATGATGTAAACAACCTATAATGTAAACAACCTATAATGTAAACAACCTATAATGTAAACAGCCTATAATGTAAACAACCTATAATGTAAACAACCTATAATGTAAACAACCTATAATGTAAACAGCCTATAATGTAAACAACCTATAATGTAAACAACCTATAATGTAAACAACCTATAATGTAAACAGCCTATAATGTAAACAACCTATAATGTAAACAACCTATAATGTAAACAACCTATAATGTAAACAGCCTATAATGTAAACAACCTATAATGTAAAAAACCTATAATGTAAACAACCTATACCTCATTTGATTCACTTTTTTGTATTCCTCTATACTTTTACCTTTCATATTTGCCTTTTTATTGAAATACCATAGTTTTCACGTCAATTTTAAACATCGCAAAATATCCACCTTTTAGTATCTCTAATCGTAATTATTGTTATTTCTAGGTTAAGCAACGTACATTTAGTCCATATACCTCGAGTCTCTCTTAGTGATCGTTAGGAGCTCATTAATCTCCACCTTTCTGGTTTATCCAATCGGTAAATCGGCCGCAGATTGAAATGTGATTAGAAAACGGTACGAATGACTGTGCAAAACACCAAAACACCGGCAATGTTTGTGATGCCTCTAAATCTGGTCGTCCTAGAATTACTTCTTACAAGGAAGGTAATGCTATCAATATCCACAGCCTCAGAAACAAATTTGAAACGGCTCTTCTTTATCGTTATTTTCATGGCAAGTGCTTGTCTGAGCTCCAATCTCTGGTCCTCCCTCGCCAATCTTTCACGATAAACACCCGTTTAGCTGAAACCACTGTCAATAATTTCCCCCTCTTTATCTGTGCCTAAATCAAAACGTGGATTCCATAAACAAAGCTTCTTTCTTAGAAGTACACGTCTATGGAACTCTGTTCCGTTTGCCTGTTTCCCACCTGACTACAACTTGGAACTCTGTTCCGTTTGCCTGACTACAACTTGGATGTCTTCAAGTCCAAAGAAACAAATTCCTGATGAACCGCCCCCTTAAGTAGACACTCTTAAATATCCACACTAACGTACTGTACTTACAATAACCCTTATCCCTGAGTGGCTTTCGGACCTTGATAAGTGGTGACCATCTTGTAAAAAAAAAGGTTATCAAAGTTTTTCTTTGCGTCTTGAAGCTAAAAGTTCAGATAATTCCTTGGAAAGGTTGAAATCTTTAGTCAGTTATCCTTGAGAAAAAAAGTTGTGGTAGTGAAGAAAGGGGAAAATATACATCTGAAACAGTGGCTTGGTCTTCTTCAGAACCAGGTAATTCCAACTCAGGCACGCCTTTACACATTGCAACAGGAATTTCATTGCAATGTGGAATTGGCCTAATTGCAAACTTAAGATTTGGATAGACCAATAAATTTCTGTTCTTCCTGTTTATTCTCTTCGTTTAAACTACACAGAAATAGCAGTCATCGAAATGTTTTTTTCGGTTCACACCAGACCATTGGAATACCAAAGCGGAGTGATTTTCTATCTTTCTTGTCGAAGATGCTCAACAAATTTCTTGCGGTCCTGAACATGACCTTAAATTATATCCGATCGTGAGGCCCCAGCTTGCGGTCTTTGAGGGGGTGGAGCCACCCTTTAATTGCCATTGCTCCATGTCCACTCTGACCCGGAGTGGTAGTACCTGTTAGGATCCCAACTATGGGTTAAATAGAAACCGACTTAAAAAAAAAATATATATATATATATATATATATATATATATATATATATATATATATATATACTCTATTAAAATTTGTTCTTCAAAATCACTGTATTCGGCATTAAATAACATGAAAAGGGTTGATATGCCGTAAAACAAAACAACCAACCAACATTTCTTGCATACAATATGGAGTGTCCGTGCCTTATCTTGATCACCCAGAATTACTTTGAAGCAAGATAAACACACTTCACAAATTCACTGATTCTTTTTCCTGTTGGATTGCAACGTATATTCTCCGCAAAAATAGCAAAACACATTTTGATGATTTAAACAACGTCAATAGGAGATGATGTAGCCATACTTGATTTTTGCTCCAAAAATCTGCAACGAAAGTAAAATAGTTCAGCTTAATTATTTCCTGCCGGACTTATAAATAAATTCTTAACATTACGAGAATAAACCTAAGTGTGACCCAGAGATCAACAAACACATGCCAAAATCATTAGGCCTATTTACTACTCAGTGTCCACTTTTTACTAACAACATACCTTACTATATAGCAAATTTTACTTTTACTTCAAGATTTGTGATTTCATAATCAATTAACATACATCACAATACAACCTACAATTGTAATTAAGAAACTAGAATGTACATAGAAACATGTCTAATGTACTATCGTCGCACGCACCTATGCTTCACAGTCAGATAAAAATTACACTTCACAGTCTTCTAAAAACAACAACTCTGAAGACTAATATATAATCCACAGGAATATTTATTTTTAAAAAATAGTAAAAACTGAAAGAGAAAAAACGACGGATGTAAGAAAGTATAAACAATGTCAACCAATTAGTGTAATCGGAAAACAAGAAATTAGGAAGAAAGTAAATTTTAGATAAAAGTAATGAGTTCAAAATAGGGAGGCAGAACACTTAATTTTAAGGTAAAAACGTATAAAAGAGCAAATATCTCAACAATTTGACCTGATGAGATGATTTTCTGAATCTGAACCGCTAAATTAGTCTAAATCAGCTTAGAACCCTTGAGAACCAAAAAATGTGTTAGCCAGTGTAATTCATGACGGTAATCTTGGTATTCGATATCTTTCTAATTTTTAAGAAAGACATCAGATACTTTCGGGAGGAAGCACATGAAGGTTGCCAACATCTCCAATTGAAAGAGTCTCTCTGGAACAAACTGGATTCTCACTTGACACACCCAGGTTTTCAATCCGTGTCGTTAACTACTTAGTAATCGTCATTTCCCTGTTGATTCTGTAATCGTGTGATATTTACACACGACAAATAAAGGCACGACAAATTATCGCGCAACAAATTATGGCGTAACAAATTAAGGAACGAAAAATTAAGGCACGACAAATTAAGACACGATAAAGGCACGAATAATTACGGCTCAACAAATTAAGACACGACAAATTTATATATATATATATATATATATATATATATATATATAAATGTATATATATATATATATATAGGTTCTTATTACAATTTTAACTAGGGCTATGACAACAGCATATTATTTCCATTGTTTTGACTCTAGAGTGTGTATCCGTGTATACTTTATATGCTTTTATGTAGAGTGATGTGGTTCTTGGTTGATTAACTGTGTCTAACTGTCGGATGTATACTCGAGAATTAAAACTGTGAAAAGAATATGCTTTTGTCATCGTCCTATAATTAGGTCTATGACAACAGAATCCGTTTTAATCACTCTTAGAAGAAAACGCCCCTTCCCTAGTTTGTACCATTTTAAAAGTTACAATTCACACATAGTCCTCTACATAAGCGTGCATTTTGACACGTGTGTTTTTGCCGGTGAGCGACCAAAAAAAGTAACTTTTCTACAAAGGAGTCATCGCTTATCAAGGCCCGTATGCCACTCGAGGATAAGGGTTATTGAGTTTGCAGTAGTCGATGGGACAATATCGTAGTAATTGTTGGTAGAGGAAATTTGGTAAAATCGATTACTTAAAGAGGCGTTCATTAAGAATTTGTTTAGGTTGGACTTGAAAACTACCAAGCTGTGATCAGCTGGAAGATGGGAATACGAAACAGAGTTCCAGGGGCGTGAAGTTCTAAGAAAAAAAGCTTTCTTCATGGAATCTGCGTTTAGGTTTAGGCACGGATAAAGAGTGGGGGAAATTATTGATAGTGGTTTCAGCTAAACGAGTGTTTTTCGTGAAAAGTTTGGCGGGGGGTGACCATAGATTGAAGCTCAGATGAGCACTTGCCATAAAAATAAAGATAAAGCAGAGACAGGCTTGCAACGTCTCTTTTGCGGGAAAGAGGTTGCAGGGAAGAGAAAAAAAGCATCCTTTACGAGACTACAAAGTCTATTCTGAAATCTGTCAAGGCAGGATACGCTGCTTTTAGCAGCTCCTGCCCAGACGTGGCAACAGTTATTCATTCTTGGACGTGCCTGGCTTTTATATAGATAGAGAATTGCATTAGCAGTGAGATATCTACTGGATCGATAGAACGATCCCACTATTTTTCCAACAACCTTGGCAACAGATTTGATGCACGTGTTCCATTTCAGATCAAGAGTAAAGGTCAAGCCCAGAAGATTGTCAAAAAACGGAGCCTCTCCAAGACTAGAGCCATTTATTTCAATTGATGCCAGACTGGTATCAGACTGTGGATGTAAAGATAGAAGCTTGGCTTTAGGTACATTAAAAGTAACCAGCCACCTTTTCCCCCATTGCACTCAGTGCTCCAGATCAGAGGAATGAAAGAGAGAACTTCGTCATTTGAAGTGTTGCCATAGATGGTAGTGTCGTCGACAAAAATATCTACGAATGATCTTAGGATGTGATTTGGAAGATCATTGATGTAGCTCAGGAAGAGAATTGGGTCAGAATGACCCTTGATAATCAATAAAACTAAGCTTTTTTTTTACTGACGTGCCTGGTTGTTGACCATTCATTCTTTTGATTTACGTAAGCGCGCACTTAGACACGACAAAGAACCTTCTCTATCGCTCCAAATCCTTTTTTCTTTCTATCTATCTATCTATCTATCTATCTGTCTGTCTGTCTGTCTGTCTATCTATCTATCTATCACTCAATTTCTGTAACCATAAAGCAACCGGAACTTCTATGAACAAAGTTTCTTTCTTGGAATATCCCATCTAAGGAATAATACCGCGAATCTGCTTCTCAACCAACTCCAACATTGTCGCTTTCAAGTACAAACAAAAACTTGTTGAGCTGTCCTCCTGGATAATAAATTTCTCTGTCCATTAAACCCATTATTTCCAATCCTCGCGTGGTGACGATCATCGTGCAAACAAACATTCTCTTTCAACCCTTAAACTCGAATGGCTCCCAGCAGTGGCCCATTAGTCTAAAACAATATTGATGTGAAGAGATCAAAACAAAACCATATCTTGTGTATCTTACATTAAATACGATCACAAATGTACACGCAATAAATGAAATGTATTTGGTGAAATTTATTAGATGTGAAAAAAAATCCACTATTTATATTAAATTGAAATCTTCAACGTCCTTTTGTGTCTCGCTTAGTGCATCTCGACAATCATGTACGACGTCAAGTCTCCAAAGTTACAAAAACACGGTGCTATTCCGTTCCATAAGTGGTGCTCTCCTACCCTCTCACGCTACACCCCATCCACTTCCCCAGCCTAAGCCTCTTTCATAATCCGCTCTCATCTAACCCTCATGTCAAAACCCCAAAACGTGAAGCTCCTTTGGGGGCTTTGCATGACCTGCAACACGCGCGCACGTTTCGTGTACGCAATGCACTTTTTATTGTCAGCCTCGCCATCAGTTCGAGCTAGCAATGTTCCCGCGTGAATTCCGCCTTAAAAATAAACACATCTCATCGTGCATCGATAATTTAAATCTTAGCTGACTGTTTAAATGCATGTATGTATGTATGTATGTATGTATGTATGCATGTATGTATGCATGTATGGATGTATGCATATATGTATGCATGTGTGTATGCATGTATGTATGCATGTATGCATGTATGTATGCATGGCTGTCTGTCTGTATGTATGCATGCATGTATGTATGTATGTATGCATGTATGTATGTATGTATGTATCCATCCATATATGTATGTATGTATGTATGCATGTATGTATGTATGCATGTATGTATGCATGTATGGATGTATGCATATATGTATACATGTGTGTATGCATGTATGTATGTATGTATGTATGTATGCATGTATGTATGCATGGCTGTCTGTCTGTATGTATGCATGCATGTATGTATGCATGTATGTATGTATGTATGTATGTATGTATGTATGTATCCATCCATATATGTATGTATGTATGCATGTATGTATGTATGTATGTATTCGCCCTTTAGAAGGTCTTGTTTTTAATGTATGTATGTATGTATGTATGTATCCATGCATATATGTATGTATGTATTTATGTATGCATGTATGTATGCATGTATGTATGTATGTATGTATGTATGTATGTATGTATTCGCCCTTTGGAAGGTCTTGTTTTTAATCCTTCAGAGAGACTAGCCACCCTCCTCACCAAACAAGTCTGGTGGGGGAACCAGTTTAGTCGCCGGTGACCCGACCATGAGGCAGGTAGTACTGGGTTACATGGTACCAGTAGCATATGATATGACTTGACACACAATGGCCAACTAGCACCATGTGTGTTTGTGTGTTGGGTTGGAGAGGGCTTCCGTAAGCCGTGGTGAAGGCAACCTTTCTAGGAGAAGCAAATCTCTGATTTAAAAAACCATAAAGCGGAAGACCATTACCCGCATTAAGTTTGTCTGCAGTTTAATTTGTTGCTGGCTATCTTGCTCTTGCTTGTTGCTGGATCTCAACATTTTTAACCGAGAGAGAGAATTAGCTGTCGTACAAAGCTAAGACTCTGTAACATCACCTGTGTATAGATACTCCCTCAGGCATTTGTCTATAAAAATGGTCCTGTGTCGATGGAAAAGTTATGACGCATGGAGGCTTGAAATGCTGGAAACATTTAATAATTTATCTCAATGACCGTCTTCAGTATCATGCCTGCGTGAGCGTGTGAATTCACCAGTAGGGCTAAGAAAAAAAAAAGGTTATTTCTGGGCTCATGGACATTAAGTGTCTGAGGGAGTGGCACTCGTCTGACAAGACGTTTGCAATCATCATGTTTAGATATGTATGTGTATATATGTATATTTGCATTTATATGTATGTATGCCATTGACCATCTTGTGTATGTTTATGCATTGTTTATTATGTATTGTTTATGTATGTATGCATATATGTGTGTATGTATGTGTATATAAGTATGTATGCGTGCATGTATATATATATGTATGTATACTAATGACCGTCTTCAGTGTCATGTCTGTTTGAGCGTGTGAATTTTGCCGGCAGGACCGAAGTCATTTTCGGCTCATGGACTTTCAGTGTCTGAGAGAGTGGCACTCGTCTGACAAGACGTTGCAATCATCATGTATGTATGTCTGTATGTCTGTATGCATGTATGTATGTATGTATGTGTGTATGTATGTATGTATGTGTGTATGTATGTATGTATGTATGTATGTGTGTATGTATGTGTGTATGTATGTATGTATGTATGTGTGTATGTATGTATGTATGTATGTATGTGTGTATGTATGTATGTATGTGTGTATGTATGTATGTATGTATGTATGCATGTATGTATGTATGTATGTATGTATGTATGTATGTATGTATGGGGTGGAGAGGGCTCCCGTAAGCCGTGGTGAAGGCAACCTTTCTAGGAGAAGCAAATCTCTGATTTAAAAAACCATAAAGCGGAAGACCAGTACCCGCATTAAGCTGGTCTGCAGTTTAATTTGTTGCTGGCTATCTTGCTCTTGCTTGTTGCTGGATCTCAACATTTTTAACCGAGAGAGAGACTTAGCTGTCGTACAAAGCTAAGACTCTGTAACATCATCTTTGTATAGATACTCCCTCGGGCATTTGGGCTCATGGATTTTAAATGTCTGAGGGAGTGGCACTCGTCTGACAAGACGTTGCAATCATCATGCATGTATGTATGTATGTATTCATGAGGATAACCACTGATCTGCCTTCATGTTTCAAATTCCTAATGCTATATCAAGTAATAGCAATATTCGAGAACGATTTGCTACCATTATGTATGTACGTATGTATAATTGTATATATATCGCAAAAACTTTCGACGGAGATGATGAATTTTCACGAGGTCGGTATTTTTCGATATATATCACCCATAAAATTATTTTTCGATATATATCACCCTTAAAATTATTTTTCGATATATATCACCCATAAAATTATTTTTCGATATATATCACCCCTAAAATTATTTTCGATAGATATCACCCCTAAAATTATTTTCGATATATATCACCCATAAAATTATTTTCGATATATATCACCCTTAAAATTATTTTCGATATATATCACCCATAAAATTATTTTCGATATATATCACCCTTAAAATTATTTTTCGATATATATCATCCATAAAATTATTTTTCGATATATATCACCCTTAAAATTATTTTCGATATATATCACCCTTAAAATTATTTTCGATATATATCACCCATAAAATTATTTTTCGATATATATCACCCTTAAAATTATTTTTCGATATATATCATCCATAAAATTATTTTTCGATATATATCACCCTTAAAATTATTTTCGATATATATCACCCTTAAAATTATTTTTGATATATATCACCCATAAAATTATTTTTTTTTTGCTCAACACACACCTACAAACCCTCCGGGCAACGCCAGGCACCCAGGCTTATCTATAATATAAATCTCACATGCCCGTTTCAATGTATGTCTGTCTGTCTTTCTGTCTTTCTGTCTTTCTGTATGTATGTATGTATGTGTGTATGTATGTATGTTTGTATGTAT